>NC_042618.1:255532883-255834649 GCF_901001135.1 Rhinatrema bivittatum
ATATCAGATGTTTTGAACATTTATCTGCTTCTTGAAGATGTGGTTCAAATCTTCCCTGATGGTTAGGTGGAAGACGAGCTGAGGTGTATCATTTTTTGTAAAGTATTTTACCAATATTGTAATACTGCTCCGTAGTATTGCAGACTGAAAGATTTTCTTTCCTGTATTGTCCATGATTCTTGCTTCTTTTCTTGGAGGAGTATTAGAATAAATGTTGATTTTGTAACTCTTCTAAAGAACTGATTCCACAACTACCGAATTGTGAGGTAGTTAGGATAAATTCTTGGGTGATGGGTTGTTCCTAGTTGGCTCTGGATAAGGGGCCAGAGGAAGTCCTAGTGAATTTGGGGATGATTGCTCAAAAGTGAAACACAAAAGAACTGGTAGCTAGATTCAGAATCTGCGTCTATAATAAATAACGGTGAGATTGATTTCAGCCTAGATGACAGATTTCCCTTGATCATTTGGAGCCCTCTGATAAGAATTGCTGACTGATATTCCAACTGAGTAGCAAATGTTTTTAATATTGGAATGTGTGAATTTTGTGGAATAATTTTAATATCCATCATGAATGTTTGCACAAATTCCAGCAACAGCTTCTGCATAAAAGCATGGCTTTCTTGGTTTGGTTGAAATGCTACAGAAGATATATACATTCTGGCACTAGCACTGGAGAAGAATGCATTTTTTGTTTTTCAGTATCAACAGCTCTGGAACTGTGGCAGCCAGAGTAGACTGTGCAGACTTCTGTGATGATGAAAAAGAAGATGACACAGGCTTATGCTTTTTCTTCAGTGCTGAGGTTTTCAGCATTGATTTATGTATGTGGTTTTCCAATTTATGCACCTAAGACGACCTTTCCTGGCCCCTGCTCCGATGGCCACAAGATGAAGAAGAAAAATCTTTGATTTTGGCGCTTTGGCGACTCTGGTCTCTTTTTCTTATGAAAGACAGCTACATCTATTTCAAGATGTAGCTCTCTTTCTACTTGAGGCAGAGGCCTCATACACCAGTTTGAATTCTTAAAATGAAAGTCCCTGAATTTAGAGTTTTTATTTTGCCTGGGAATTTCACTGTTAGAACAAAAAAGAAATTAGTGGAAAAATGACTTTTACAATGATTTTCCTCCTGGATATTTTTCCCCACTGATGTTTTTGTAATATTGAAATTCCCAGGCAAAATAAAATAAAAAATGAAAAAAGGTCCCTACCTACGTTTTAAGGCTCAAAGGGAATCCTTTACCAGGCTTGATAATTTCTTACATCATCTGAAGCACCCAAAAGCAAACAGTCATCGTGGAAGTTAACACTAGCTATCTTGTGGATGCACTTAGCACAATTTAAATTGCTATCTTCTCAGCATGAAGAAATAATTTTCATATGTTTTTGAGGAGACTGAAAAAAGAACAAAGGAACCAAAGTAGAATGAAAGCTATTATAAAGGGATGATTAAGGAAAATCATTAATAATTATAGCTAGTTGCAGGGAGAGCAGAAAATCTGTCCTTTCACATCAGTGGATGAAAAATGACTGAGGAGACTCATGTGGAGTGGCTGTGTGGGAACTCCCATGTTTGTTCAGAAAGGCTTTCTGAGTTCTGAGATGGCATATCTTTGTCGGCACTGTCAGATGACATCATCTACTGGTGTGGCTGAATTTGTTCCTGCTTGTCCATGGAGAGGCTATAATATCCCAATAGAGGTTGAGGTAAAGGCTGAAATAGCCCACATGGATTTAAACAAAAAACATACAGATATGAATGATTCCTTTCTACATTTTATACAGTTTGAGTATAAAAGTTACTTCATATTTTGTATAACCATATCCATAATGTAAAACTGATTTCCACAAAGTGCTGTATGCATGGAAAAGATATCCCACATAGGCATAATGGGAACAAAAATGGGATAAGCACTGAAAATCCTTAATGTGGAAAAATAAGGGGAAGCCTAAGATGTAGTAGTGCAGCACATGGGGAAAAATGTAAATATTGGAAAAGTTTATTACCCAGAAGAGACAGGCATAATGGTCCTTACCTGCAATAATATTCTAGATTTCTATGCTTTAAAAACTTTACCTGACAGTTTATATTGCTATGTTTGTAGAATACTAAGAAAATAATTTGTGTGTAAAAGTAGCATTTATCATAGTAATTTTCAAAAGTCCATTTATGTGCTTAAAGTGCACTTATGCACGTAAAACCTATTGTCAATTCAATAACATAGTAGAAAATTTCAAAAGCACATGTGTGTAAAACCTAGTTTTAAGCACACAAATCCTTTTGAAAATGACCCCCCCCCCTAAGTGTTTTAAGAACATAAGAAAGTGCCATGCTGGGTCAGACCAAGGGTCCATCAAGCCCAACACCCTGTTTCCAACAGAGGCCAAACCAGGCCACAAGAACCTGGCAATTACCCAAACACTAAGATCATCCCAAGCTACTGATGCAATTAATAGCAGTGGCTATTCCCTAAGGAAATTTGATTAATAGCCGTTAATGGACTTCTCCTCCAAGAACTTATCCAAACCTTTTTTGAACCCAGCTACACTAACTGCACTAACCACATCCTCTGGCAACAAATTCCAGAGCTTTATTGTGCATTGAGGGAAAAATAATTTTCTCCAATTAGTCTTAAATGTGCCACATGCTAACTTCATGGAATGGCCCCTAGTCCTCCTATTATTCGAAAGTGTAAATAGCAGATTCACAGCTACTTGTTCAAAACCTCTCATGATCTTAAAGACCTCTATCATATCCCCCCTCAGCCGTCTCTTCTCCAAGCTGAACAGCCCTAACCTCTTCAGCCTTTCCTCATAGGGGAGCTGTTCCATCCCCTTTATCATTTTGGTTGCCCTTCTCTGTACCTTCTCCATCGCAACTATATCTTTTTTGAGATGCGGCAACCAGAATTGTACACAGTATTCAAGGTGCAGTCTCACCATGGAGCAATAGAGGTATTATGACATTTTCCGTTTTATTAACCATTCCCTTCCTAATAATTCCTAACATTCTGTTTGCTTTTTTGACTGCTGCAGCACACTGAGCAGACAATTTTAAAGTATTATCCACTATGATGCCTAGATCTTTTTCTTGGGTTGTAGTTCCTAATATGGAACCTAACATCGTGTAACTACAGCAAGGGTTATTTTTCCCTATATGCAACACCTTGCACTTGTCTACATTAAATTTAATCTGCCTGCCATTTGGATGCCCAATCTTCCAGTCTTGCAAGGTCCTCCCGTAATGTATCACAATCCACTTGTGATTTAACTACTCTGAATAATTTTGTATCATCCGCAAATTTGATTACATCACTACTATTCCTTTTTTGATATTCATAATTCAAATGTTAATGCAAAATTACTAAGTAGTTCTGCTTTTTGGTTTTGTTAAAATATAAAATAATGCATACTACTAGATTTGATTTTATAAGCTCACACTATTTTTCAGGACATTTCAATTCCCAGGGAAAATAAAATAAAAACTGAAAACAAAGGTCCCTATCTAAATTTTAAGGATCATAGAAGCCTCCTATGTCATGTTTTATGCAATTTCACATAGCTGAAATGAACACATGACATGCTGTTTACTCTATATTTCAAATCTTGGATTATTCATTCTCCTCTGAGGAAAAACTAACATTCATATAAATGCCCCTGAGCATGAGGGAAATATACTGGAAGGCACAGGCAGTTATTTATCTTTAATGGAAATAATTAACATTTTGGTGCAACTTATTCTTTAAGACTACATCACAGATATGTATAATTTGGAGTTTAAAAATACACCTTTCAAAAGGCACCAAGATTTACAATGTTGCTATCACTTTTATAATACCTGTATCTACAAGCAAATCTACAGTAACTGAATACAATTTAAAGTCATGATGTCTGGCAAGCTGTTATAAAGAAATTTTGGAAAAATAAATATGATGAATTAAGTACCAGCCCTATACTCTGGGACTTAGTTCAAATTCATTTTTTGGTTCCACATAAAAGTTACTTAGTGGCCTCAGTCAAGTCCCAAGTGGAAGCAGCCACATTACAAAACAGCACATATAATTTGGTATAACTGGCAATCTCCCTTCAGAACAAGCCTAAGACTCAGTTGCATGTAAACAGAATAATGCTTCAACTTTACTGTAAATGGTCCTTTCAGGTTCAAGGTGGCCACTGTTAAACAATGTGGGAATTTTCTGGCTGTGCTACCAATGAAAAGAATACAGCATGAAAAAGAAATTAAATACAAACTTTACAGCTTGTTAGCCCATTTTAAAGAATCAGATTGAATCAGTAACTTTGACTTTTCATAACTTCTATAGAATGCCAAGAGCTGCCACTACTTTTAGCCAAGTGTGTGTTTTGGCTGTGACTATCAGAGAAATCTAAAAATATTCCTGAAAACCTAAAGATTTTAGCAAAGCATTATAATCTTAGTAAAGCATAGAAAGCACACATATTCATTGCAGGGCTGATCAAGCAAGCTATAAACATCCTTGTTCAAAAAATTAAAAAATAATGTTTATAAAACATACAATAGTCTGTCAGTCAACCAAAAATGGTAAACATGATCAAAGACTCTGACAATGTTTTCAGCCATGCCATCCATTTACTCCCTTTTTATGTGTTCTAAGTAATAGTCAATAAGAGTCAAACAATCAAGAGCAACTAGTCTGACAAAAAAAAAAAAAGAAAAAAGGGTTGCAGTTTTATTTACAAAGAGCCTTTTCTCCTTGTGCCAAGTTAAGCCTAGATGCCATCTGCCGTGCGTTAGCTAGGCAGCCCTTTCCTTCAAGGTTGTTCCTAACCATAATTCCAGGGCTCCCGCCATATTCAAGCTAGTTCTCCCTCAACTGTCTAATCGCAGCTTATGGCTGCCAAAGGTACATTGTGTGCAACACCATGCTGTTTGCCTCCCGGTCTGGCCTAGCACCACCTCCACCGCATGCCTGAGTACTCCACAACACATCTCTTACATAAAACAGGCCATTGCTATTATCCCTTGATCTCTGCCCTTTGGCTCAGGTGCCCTGCCACAGGCTTAGAGCAGAAGCAGACTTGTTTGTTGAATATCTTCAGAATGAACTGACATTAAAAGATGGCTGAATATTTATCTATTTGTTGTAGCCGCTTGCTGAATAAATAAAGTTACATGGATAAAGTTCAATGCGCATTTTCACAATCTTTTGGCATTTTTAATGCAAAACCCAAACAGGAATCTTCAATCTCACAGATGTTTCCTAATATGAATACAATGCCCTTTGATTCAGTCAAAAAGTAAATGGATTAAATCATGTCAAATGTCTGACATTAATTCTTAATGTTTTCACAGTTAAATGGTCCTTTGTTAAGTGACACAAAGTATTTATATCCCATTCAACAGAAGTTACATCTTATAAATGTATTCATTTCTCACTGTGGGGGTACTGAACAATGGCATTTTCACATTCATAAAATGCATTATGATGTGAAGGGTTTAAGTACAGCAATTATCATTAGTATAAAAGATAACATATGAACTAAATTATACCAACTCCATATTGTAGAGCATATATGCAAAAAAAATTATCACAAATCCTTATTCAGAGTAGTTAAATCATAAGCAGATTGTGATAAATTGCAGGACGACCTTGGGAGAATGGAAAATTGGGCATCCAAATGGAAGATGAAAATTAATTAATTAATAAGTGCAAGGTGATGCATATAGGGAAAAATAAGCCATGCTATAGTTACACGATGTTAGGTTCCATATTAGGAGCTACTGCCCAGGAAAGAGATCTAGGCGTCATAGTGGATAATACATTGAAATCGTCAGCTCAGTGTGCTGTGGCAGTCAAAAAAGCAAACAATGTTAGGAATTATTAGGAAGGGAATGGTGAATAAAACAGAGGATGTCATAATGCCTCTATATCGCTCCATGGTGAGACCACATCTTGAATACTGGTGTACAATTCTGGTTGCCACATCTAAAAAAAAAAAAAAGATATAGTTGCGATGGAGAAGGTACAGAGAAGGGCGACCAAAATGATAAAGGGGATGGAACAGCTCCCCTTATAAGGAAAGACTAAAGAAGTTAGGACTGTTCAAGCTTAGAGACGAGATGGCTGAGGAAGGGATATGATAGAGGTGTTTAAAATCATGAGAGGTCTAGAACGGGTAAATGTGAATTGGTTATTTACTCTTTCGGATAATAGAAGGACTAGGGGCACTCCATGAAGTTAGCATGTAGCACATTTAAAACTAATCAGAGAAAGTTCTCTTTCACTCAATGCACAATTAAACTCTGGAATTTGTTGGCAGGGGATGTGGTTAGTGCAGTTAGTGTAGCTGGGTTTAAAAAAGGTTTGGATAATTTCTTGGAGGAGAAATCCATTACCTGCTATTAATCAAGTTGACTTAGAAAATAGCCATTGCTATTACTAGCATCAGT
This sequence comes from Rhinatrema bivittatum, assembly GCF_901001135.1. Classification (NCBI taxonomy): domain Eukaryota; kingdom Metazoa; phylum Chordata; class Amphibia; order Gymnophiona; family Rhinatrematidae; genus Rhinatrema; species Rhinatrema bivittatum. Next base: position 255,539,313 of record NC_042618.1, read on the forward strand.
AGCATGGGATATTAGTTTTTTGGGTATTTGCCAGGTACTTGTAGCCTGGTTTAGCCACTGTTGGAAACAGGATGCTGGGCTTGATGGACCCTTGGTCTGACCCAGTATGGCATGTTCTTATGTTCCGAACTTGAGTGGACAGGATTTCTGTGTTCATCTACATGAGTTGAAAAGAAATGTAAAGAGAGACTGAAACAGTCATCAAATGAATAATCTAATCAACTGAATGGCTATACTTGCTTTCAAACAGTCCAGGAATAACAGTTTTTAATGTGCCTTCCTGTGCAATTCCTAAGCAAATACTATTTTGCCCAAATTACACTTATCTTGTAGCTACTGTACCAAAAACTTGTTAAATATCATCCAGCATTCCCAAGAGTAATTTAAGGAATGTTACTGTTTTTCTTTCTGGATTGCTACAGTGGTACATCATTCTTTATAAGCCACAGTGAAAGAACTAAGCGCAACAGTGTTATTGATGTGGTGTTCCATATCACTAAGGTGAATACAAATGTGGTGACCACCCAGAAAGGACACCAAAGAAGTTTTGTGAATGTAAATGGACAGCTATAGATATGCACAAATTTATATATACACGCATAGAAAAAAACCCCTGACACTAAGGTTATGAGTTTTTCTGCCTAAAGCATAAAAATACAATATAGAATGTTTAAAATGAGATAATCAATATGGTTCTGTTTGCTGCTACTTTGCTACAAAAATTGACCTACACAAAATTGAATTCTGTTTTCTATGACCCTCTGCTACACACAATCATTACTGTGTAGGTACATGAAAACACTTATATGGTTTATACTTTAAAAAAAAAATTAACACTCATTTTTGCTTTCAACTGGCTTTTATTCAGCAGTGAGGTTTTTTCATAGTATGTGGCCTGTTTTAGGTTGTTCTCTGTAGCTCTGAAAAAGAGTTCTGTCAGATCCCCAGTCTTTCCTGGCATCTCTAAAAAACAAACTGCCATTGTTGTATACCATAGTAACTTGATTTCTACTAGTTTTAGCCAGAGGTTTCATGAACCACAATTATACTGACTGCTGCCATGAAGTCAGAAATATTTTGAATCTACCTCTTAGACGACTTTCAGATGGATTATAAATGCTAGAGGTTTAAAAAGAACATCTGAAAATTAGCTTTTTGATTTATACTTTCTATATTTTTACCCATTATCTAAACTCAGGGCTTCATGCTTGGACACACACCAACCACTGGAAAAAAGGAGGCCAAAGCAACCACAGGTTTCCCTTCAGCAGATGTTGCCAATTCATGCTATTTGGAAGCAGCCTGGTGCATAGTTATCCGGTAAAGAATATTAGCAGTCATGGGTTTTCTTTCATAAACCACTATCCCTGGGTCAAGAAAAAAATAAAAAATAAAAAAATAAAACATTTCCAAAAGCTGCCAGCTCTCTAAACATAACAGTTCTGTTAAGTTAATTATACCAGGACTGAGATTCATCTTTGCAGTGTTCAGACATGAAAGACTAACATGCTGCACAGTGTCTCACTAGTTGCATGCTTGCTGTTGGAGCACATTCATCTAGCTGAAAGATTTTGGGCTCAGGAAGTTTTCTGGTTATATATATATAAAATGATAATTTTATAATAGCTCACATAGGGTTGAGGTCTGTGTGCACTTAAACATGTAAATCGCTTTGAAAATTAATGGGACTGTACATACTTTAGCATGGTACAGGCATGTACATTTACATCTGCTAGAAAGTATATGCAAACATTTATGTGCATAATTTCTCTACTCTAATTCTGCCCATAAGAATGCCTCTTTGCAGTATGCATAAAAGTGCATGCATAATTACTTCCCCATGTACTTTTATGTATACAACCACTGGCTTCATTTCCCAAAAGCTCTTTTACACACAGAAATGCTTTTGAAAATTACCTTGTGTAAATGGCAAACAGTATTACACACAATTTATATAGAACTATAATCAGATTTATTAAGTCAGTGTTTCTAGGGTCTAAGTTGCTTTTCTCAGTAGCGTCCAATAGGTGAAAAGCTCATGGAGACCAAACATTGGCTTCAGTGAAGGTCATAAAGCTAGGAAGAGAAAAATGTGACATGTACAAAGAACTATGTTCTTCATAGCTTTTTAAAATATGTACTGAAGTTCTTCTTTAGAGCAAACCACATTTCAATAAACTGTGGGTATAAGAAATGACAATTTTTTTCCCCATCTGTGTTACTTATTTGCTAAAGCAATCAAATTTTGCTATTACAAATGTTATTTATGTTATGTTTAAAGGATTATGTATGTCTTTTTTTTATTGTAAATTGCCTACAGGTTTGTACATTTAGTGAGCCATAAATTTTAATAAACTGAAAACTATAAACTGTTTACAGCAATGAAATAGGAAAATTGGATCTTACCTGCTAATTTTCGTTCCTGTAATACCACAGATCAGTCCAGTGGGTTATGCACTCCCACCAGCAGATGGAGGCAGAGAAAAAAAAACAAACTTTGAGGCACTGCTATATACCACTAGTGCCACATGCAGCTCCTCAGTATTGGTCGATCCCCAAGCAAAAAACCACTGGAACCAACTTAAACAACTATTCACCCCGAACAAGGCAAACATCAAAAAACAGGAGGGTTGGATTCCACTAATGTAGGAAACCCTACCCCGGATCTTCGTTAATATTGGCATCAAAATTATTTCCTTCAGAATTCTTCAATACAGTAGCTAACCCAAAGGTCAGCCCATCTTTTGGCAGTCACGTCTGGGCGGGCCTCTGGACTGATCTCTGGTATTACAGGAACGAAAATTAGCAGGTTAAGATCCAATTTTCCTTTCCTGAACATACCCAGATCAGTCCAGACCAGGGGGATGTACCAAAGCCACCCTACTGTGGGAGGGATCCCGAAAGACCCACTCTTCAAACCCGTTCCCTGAAATTGGATTCCTCCAGCGCCCTTATATCTAAGTGGTAATACCTGGAAAAGGTAGGCAGAGAGGACCAGACCGCGGCTCTACAGATCTCTTGAGGAGAAACCAGCTGGCACTCCGCCCAGGAGGCTGCCTGTGCCCGCGTGGAATGAGCTTTCAAACCATCCGGAACGGAGCAGCCATTGCTAATGTATGCCAAACCAATGGTCTCCTTCAGCCACCAAGACAGAGTGGCCTTGGATGCCTTGCCCCCCCCTGCTTAGGACCACCAAACAGGACAAACAAATGATCTGACTTCCGAAAAGGATTGGTGACCTTCAAATAGCGAAGGAGGATTCGACAAACATCCAATAAATGCAGGTCTCTATCCGCTGCCGAGTCGCGAGACCAGTCCAGGAAGCCAGGGAGCTCTACAGACTGATTAACAAGAAATTCCGACACCACCTTCGGCAGAAAGGACGGCACTGTGCGCAAGGACACCCTATCTGCCGAAATCCGTACAAACGGGTCCCAGCAGGACAGGGCCTGCAATTCCAAAATGCGCAGCATCGAACAGATCGCCACTAAAAAGACAGTCTTCAGTCTCAGGTCCTTGACCAAAGCCTGCCCCACCGGCTCAAAGGGCGGTGCACATAATGCCCACAGGACAAGGTTCAGGTTCCACTCTGGGCACAGTTTCCGAACAGGCGGCCTCAAATGCTTTACCCTTTGAGGAAGCGAACCACATCAGAGTGGCAAGGCAGGGATTTGCCATCTATTCATCCCCTGAAGCACCTCAGAGCTGAAACTTGAAACCAGATGGAATTGTACGCCAGGCCTTTGGAAAGTCCCTGCTGCAGAAAAGCCAGAATGTGGGGAATGAATGCTGACCCCAGCTCAGCTCCTTGTTGAGCACACCAGGACTCAAAACACTCTCCATACTCGCATGTAAGCCATGGAAGTGGAAGGCCGCCTGGTCTGCAGCAGAGTGGCAATCAGCACCTCAGAATACCCCTTCAGTCTGAGGCGTCACCTCTCAAAAACCAAGCTGCGAGAGAGAAGCAATCCTCCCAATCTGAAAAGAAAGTTCCCTGACTCAACAGATCCAGCAAATCGTAAGGGACCGTCCGTGGCTAGTCGTATCAGATCCGCGAACCAAGGGCACCGAGGCCACTCTGGAGCCACCAGCACCAACTGACCCGGGTGCTGTTCCACTCGTCTGAGAACTCGACCTATGAGAGGCCATGGAGGGAAAGCATACAATAGGATCCCTGAAGGCCATTTGGACATCAGTGCGTTGAGACCCATGGACCCCAATTCCTTCCATCGACTGAAAAATTGTGACGTCTTCGCGATGAGTCGGGTTGCCATGAGGTACAACTGGGGAGTTCCTCATCAGGCACAAATGAGGTTCCACGCCTCCCAGGTAAGCTCCCACTCTCCTGGGTCCAGGTGTTGTCTGCTTAGGAAGTCTGCTTGGATGTTGTCGACACCTGCCACGTGCGAGGCCACGATGCCCTCTAAATCGCGCTCGGCCCAGTTGAAGAGGAGATGGGCTTCCCGGGCTATGGCTGGGCTCTTGGTTCCTCCCTGAATGTTGAGGAATGCCACCGTGGTGGCATTGTCCGAAACACGCAAACCATCCGCCCCTGTACCAGATCCAAAAAAGCCTCCAAAGGCCCTGCAGACTGCCCTGGTCTCCAGGTGGTTGATGGACCAAAGGCGTTCCGATTCCAACCACACGCCTTGTGCAGCTCTGCCTAAGCACACTGCACCCCAGCCTCGCAGGCTGGCATCTGTGGAAACCACCACCCAGTCCGGGGTTTCAAGGGACATTCTTTTCTGCAGATTGGCATCTACTAACCACAATTCCAGGATGGATCTGGACTGCGAGGTCAGGGGCAGGCGCACGTGATATTGCTCCGTCACTGAACTCCACCGGGACAGGAGAGCCCGCTGCAACGGTCTCATGTGAACAAAGGCCCACAGAACGAGCTCTAGCATCGAAGCCATGGATCCCAGAACCTGCAGATAGTCTCAGGCCATTGGAATCCACGGCCCCCGAAAACTGGTCACCTGCTGTTATAGTTTGCACCTCCAGTCCTCCGTTAGAAACACCCAGCCCAAGTGTGTGTTGAAATGAGCCCCAGATATTCCAGGACCTGGGAGGGAATAAAGTGACTCTTGGGAAGGTTGATCACCCAGCCCAACGACTGCAGCGTGTGAGTCACATGAAGAATAGTCCACCGACAATCTTCCTCCAACTTTGCCTGGAGGAGCCAGTCGTCTAGATACGGGTGCACCAACACCCCTTCCTGCCGGAGGGCTGCCGCTACAACTACCATAACCTTGGTGAAGGTGCGGGGCGCCGATGCTAGACCGAAGGGGAGTGCACGAAACTGGAAATGCTGCCCCAGGATCGAGAACCGCAGAAACTGAAGATCGCTCCGAATCAGGATATGGAGGTAAGCCTCTGTTAGGTCCAGAAGTGAAGAACTCTCCCTTGCACCCCACCGCAATCACCGTGCGCGGTACCTTCAGACTCCAGTTCACTTGCTGGAGGTCCAGGATGGGGCGAAAGGTTCCTTCTTTCTTTGGCACCACAAAGTACACGGAATACCGACCGGCTCCCTGTTCCGCCCCTGGAACAATGGCCTGCAGGCTTAACAGATGGTGTAGTGTGTCCTCCACCGTGGCACGCTTGTTTTGGGAAAAAGAGCGCAACACCAAGAAGGCGTCCCTGGGAGGGTGTGAAAATTCTAAGGTATAGCTTACAAGGGCCACCCGGAGAACCCACTGATTAGTCGTGATTCTTGCCTATTCCTCGTAAAACTGGGACAGCCTTCCTCCTATGGCTGACTCGGAGGAGTGGGTGATCCTGATTTCATTGTGAAGATTTTCCGGCCCCAGAGCCATGGCCGGCACCTCCCCTTGCTGCTCGGTTGGCTCCCCGAAAGGACTGTTGTCGCCCCGAGAAAGGTCTGGATCTATAGGAAGAGGAGGAACCCTCCCCCCCCCTTTCCAGACTTAAATCTCCTGGAGTTTCTAATCTGGTTCCTTGGGGCAAATGCTTTCCGGAAGGGCTTTCTATCCTCTGGGAGCCTATTGCCTTTGGACTCTCCCAGCGACTTCACCAGCTGGTCCAGGTCCTCGCCAAACTGGAGCTTCCCCCTGAAGGGGAGATTGCACAAGTGAGCTTTAGACGAAGAGTCAGCCAACCAATTCCCGAGCCACGGCAAGTGTCGGGCTGCCACTGAAGAGACCATGGAATGCGCCGATGTTCGTATCAAGTCATACAGAGCATCTGCCGTGTATGCCACCCCCACCTCCAGGTGAGCCGCCTGCACCTGGGACATGATCCCCGCAGAGGCTGGGGTCTTGAGGCAGCTGGATTCAACACAGGCAAGCGTGCTGCACCATACTGGCAGAGACTGCTGCTCTGAGGTTCAAAGCCAAAACTTCAAAAAGGCGCTTCATGTGGACCTCCAAATTGCAGTCCTGAGCATCCTTCAGGGCGGCCGACCCTGCCACCGGAATGATAGTTTTCTTAGCAACTGCTGCTACCGCAGCGTCCACCTTGGGGTTCCGTAAGGGCTCCAAATGCTCTTCAGACAGCGGGTAAAGTTTGGTCATGGCCCATCCCACCTTGAGACCGGCCTCTGAGGCATCCCACTCCCTGCTGATAAGCTTCTGAATTTTCTTTGGAATTGGGAAGGCAGAGGGGGGTCCTCGCAGCCCATCCAGGACCGGGTTGACCCCTTCACTGTCCGAATCCTCCTGTAACAGTTTGAGCCCCAGTTCCTCCAGCACCTGGGGAATAAGGGGATGCAATTCCTCCTGCTTGAACAGCCGGACCACCCGAGGGTCATCAACCCCCCCCCCCCCCCCAGAGGCGTCCAGCAAAAGAAAAGTATTCCTTGCCTGCTAATTTTCGTTCCTGTAGTACCATGGATCATTCCAGACGGTGGGTTATGTCCCCCGTCCAGCAGATGGAGTCAGAACAAAAAATTCCCAGGGGAGGTCCCTTATAGCCACGCCTCCCCTGGCTCAATCCTCAGTAACAGACTATCAAAGCCAATAGAGAAGAGATAATACAAACAGAGGGATCAAGTGAACCAAACAAAAAGCCAACTGGCTAATAATTGGAAACTAGTTGTAACTAAAAAAACCGAAAACTGTAAAACTTGCAAACAGTATTGTGATGAAAAAACAGTCTGAAGTACCAGAAGTACAGAAAAAGACTGAAACTAGAGACAGGTAAGCAGGGATGACCCCAATAACACGAAACCCCCAAAATAAGGGAGGGTGTCTGGAATGATCCATGGTACTACAGGAACGAAAATTAGCAGGTAAGGAATAATTTTCTTTTCCCTGTACGTACCAGGATCATTCCAGACGGTGGGATGTACCAAAGCTTTCCCATCATGGGTGGGCCGCGGACAGCCCTGCCCGAAGAACCCTGTCTCCCAGTTGTCCGAGAGAGGAAGCTCGGACGTCCAGACGATAATGTCTGGTAAAAGTGTGAATTGACTTCCAAGTGGCCGCTCTACAGATTTCCTGAATTGGTACAGAAGAACTCTCAGCCCAGGAGGTCGCTTGGCCTCGTAGAGAGTGAGCCTTAATCACCAACGGCGGAGACTTACCTACTCCAAGATATGCCGCTATGATCGCTCCCTTTAACCAGCGAGCAATGGACTGCTTCGAAGCCATACATCCCTTCCGAGGTCCCGACCAAAGAACAAATAAATGATCTGAGAGCCGGAACTCATTGGTTATCTCCAGATAGTGCAATAGGACTCACTTTACATCCAACTTGCGAAGATCAGCCGATTCTGAGGAAGAAAAGGAAGGAAGATCCACCGACTGATTGAGATGGAAACTGGAGACCACCTTAGGCAAGAAGGAAGGAACAGTACGCAAGGAAACCCCATCAGGCGAAAAACGAAGATATGGCTCTCGGCAGGAGAGAGCCTGCAACTCCGAAATTCGTCGTGCAGAACTAATTGCCACCAGGAAAACTGTCTTAAGAGTGACATCCTTAAGGGTAGCTGAACGCAAAGGTTCAAAAGGAGAGGAGCAGAGAGCTCGAAGTACCAGGTTCAAGTTCCACGAAGGACAAGGTGATCGGATTGGAGGCTTCAAGTGCTTGACCCCTCTGAGGAAGCGCAGAATATCCGGATGAGAAGACAGAAGACTGCCGTCTGTCCCCTGAAGAAAAGCCCCCAAAGCCGCCACCTGAACCCGGAGAGAATTATAGGCTAGCCCGAGATCCAATCCCGCCTGCAAGAAGGAAAGAATCTGTACCACTGAAGCCTGTGGAGCCTGAATGTGCTTGGAGACACACCATTCTTCGAAGACTTTCCATACCCGGAGATAGGTAACCGACGTGGAAGTCTTTCGTGCCCGTAACAGTGGAAATAACTGGTTCAGGAGATCCGCGAACCACGGGCGTCGAGGCCATTCCGGTGCCACGAGTATCACTGGACCCTGATGAGCTTCTATTCTTCGAATGACCTTTCCCACCAGAGGCCACGGTGGAAAGACATACAGAAGGGACTGTCGAGGCCAAGGAAGTACCAGTGCATCGACTCCTTCTGCACCGTGCTCCCTTCTTCGGCTGAAGAAGCGAGCTGCCTTTGCATTCCTGGCCGTTGCCATGAGGTCCAGGCGAGGAACTCCCCAGCGTTCGATGATCAGAGCCATCGCTTCCTCCGAGAGTTCCCATTCTCCCGGATCCAGGTGCTGTCGGCTGAGAAAATCCGCCTGTACGTTTTCGACGCCTGCTATATGAGAGGCTGCTAGACGGAGAAGATGACGCTCCGCCCAATCCATTAGTCGGTCGATCTCTAATGACACCAACTGACTCCTTGTGCCTCCCTGACGGTTGATGTACGCCACAGTGGTAGCGTTGTCCGATAGGACTCGAACCGCTCTGAGACGTAGAAGGTGTAGGAAACCCCGTAGGGCAAGACGAGCTGCTCTGGCCTCTAAACGGTTTATGGGCCAAGACGATTGTTCCTTCGACCACTTTCCCTGTATCGCACTGTCCTGACAGACCGCACCCCAGCCCGAGAGACTGGCATCTGTGGTCACTATGATCCAGTCTGGAGAATGCAGGGAAACACCTTGAGCTAGATTCAAGGGGTCCATCCACCACACAAGACTGCATCTTGCAAAGTCTGGAATTGGAAGGATCACCTGGTATTCCCGGGACACTGGCTTCCAACGGGAAAGCAATGCCCTCTGAAGTGGTCGTAGATGAGCAAACACCCATGGCACTAGGTCGATGGTGGAGGCCATGGTTCCTAGCATCTGAAGATAGTCCCACGCCCTCGGGAACTCGAGAGCCAAGAACCTGATGATCTGCTCGCGCAGAGCCTGCGCCCTCTCTTGGGTGAGGAACACCATGGCAGCTCTTGTGTCGAAGTGGGCACCCAGAAAGTTCAAAGTCTGAGAAGGTTGAAGCTTGCTTTTTGTAAAATTGACTATCCACCCCAGGGTCTGGAGGAGCTGAATTACCCTGTCGACCGCCTGAATTCCCTGTGACTGTGATTTCGCCCTGATGAGCCAATCGTCCAGGTAAGGGTGTACCAGAATTCCTTCCCCTCCTGAGCGCCGCTGCAACTACGATCATTATCTTTGTGAAAACTCGAGGTGCCGTGGCTAGGCCAAAAGGTAAAGCCCGGAACTGAAAGTGCTGATCTAAAATCTTGAAGCGAAGATAACGTTGATGGGAAGGAAGAATCGGAATATGTAGGTATGCCTCCGTCAGATCCAAGGAGGCCAAGAATTCTCCCGGATGTACAGCCGCCAAGACCGAACGCAGCGTCTCCATGCGAAATCGAGGGACGCGGAGGGAGTTGACTGTTTTGAGATCCAAGATTGGACGAAACGTACTTTCCTTCTTGGGCACTATGAAATAAATGGAATAGTGACCCCGTCCCAGTTCGGAGACCGGCACAATAGCCCCCAAGGCAAGTAGACGATTTAAGGTCTGTCGAACTGCCTGGCGCTTGAGAAGAGACCCGCAAGGTGAGAACAGGAATCTGTTTGGTGGAGCGCGTACAAAATCTAACGCGTAGCCATGTCTTAGAATACTTAGAACCCATTGGTCTGAGGTTATTTGGACCCACGCCTTGCAGAAGAGCGCAAGTTGACCCCCCAGCCGGGGAATCGACTCGTGGGTCCGCCTGGCATCATTGAGACGATTTAGCCGAGGTGCCCGCACCTTGACCATCCTTACCGGGTCGACGGCCTCGAAAGGACCGAGCAAAGGATATAATTTGTCCATAGCTCTACCAACCCTAAGGTTAGCCTCAGGAGTGTCCCATTCCCTGGAAATTAGCTGTAGGATAGAATGATGCGTAGGAAAAGCCTTTGCTAGTGGACGAAGACCTGCTAAAAGAGGATCCCCCTTTTTAATATTAGGATCTGGAGCCACTGGGTCCGGAGGAGGGTCAATATCCATCTCCTGTAGGATGTGTGGTATAAGTTCCTCTAGCTCTCCAGCTTGAAAAATTCTGAGAACCCTGGGATCATCTCCCTCAACATGAGCCACCAGGGAAGGATCATCAGAGAGTGGATCCAGAGAGGGATCTCCACCCCCTACTGGCTGCGGAGCTGCTGGAGTGGGCAGGGAACCCCCAGAAATTCCTGGGCGTCCCTTCGGAGGAGAGGTGTCACCTTGGGGAAAGAGACTTCCCAGGGAAGGTATCGTACAAGGCAGCTTAGCTGGAGGAGGACCCCCTCCCCCCAGAAAGCTGTCTCTGCTGCATACAAATGCTCTGTGCATTAGAACTACAAACTCAGGAGAGAAAAAATCATGAGAAGATGTCCCAGGCCGAGACACAGGCTGAACTCCGGCAGCAGAGATAGGCAGGGTAGTAGAAAATTGAGCGTCTGTATTCTCCTCAGAGAAACCGTCGTTTGTAGCTGAGGACAAAATGGCCGCCGTTGCCGCGGACGACGGAAACGGAGCGTGTCTTTTTCGTTCCCCACGGTCCTGAAGACGCTCGACCTCCCTCGCAGGAGGGCTGTCTTCCCCTTCTGAAGACATACTGACAGAAAAAATTTTCGGTCGGAGCAGGTAAAATTGCTTACCGTAGTAAGGAACTGAAGCCTGACGGGGGGGGAGGGGGGGGCAGCGTGCGAAAAAAATCAGACAAACTGTACAGAGAGACTGAAGGTCCGGCCCGGCTACCCACCCACCGACCCTAGAAAACCGTCGAGGAATGTGACCTCTCGACGGCAGGGGAATATTACGTCGCGGGGCCGCGGGTCGGGAAGAAAAAACTTCGGACTGCCGTCCACCTCAAGGGTGGGGCGGGTACAAGCGGCTTCGGGCAAAAGGGGAGGGATCGGCACCACCGATGTGCTCCCTCGGACCTAAAAGCCCCGTAATAGTTCTTTCTTTCCCCTAAACGACGCCCTAAAACAAAAATTAAACACTTACCTCCAACCCTGTGATAAAAAAGGGAAGAGGTAGGAAAGAAAGAAAAATAAGACAGAAACACAGCCTGTCAGCAAGAAAAAAAAATTGTTCTCTGAGGAACAAAAAGGAATTGCTTTTTCTAAAACTACATAGTTAAAATAAATTTAGTAGCAAGCAACTTGATCCCTCACAGCAAAATAAAATAAATTAGGAAAGTAGAAAACCCTAAGGCTTGATGCTGGGGACCGCAGTGTCCCCTGCTCAACATCTGCTGGAGTCAGAACTATACTGAGGATTGAGCCAGGGGAGGCGTGGCTATAAGGGACCTCCCCTGGGAATTTTTTGTTCTGACTCCATCTGCTGGACGGGGGACATAACCCACCGTCTGGAATGATCCTGGTACGTACAGGTAACAACGGATTGTCCCTGCCAGCATCTGGGTCCGAATCGGGGTCAGTGTCACCCTGAGGCGTGGCTAGATCCCCCAACAGGGGGTCCCCCATGGTCCCCGCATCTCCACGGCTCCCTTGTGCCTGACAGCCCGGAGAAGGTAGAACCTGTGACTTCAGACGCTTGGCAGAGCCACCAGCGCTGTCCTGAGACCTCCTCTTTGAAGCCTTCCTGGCCAGTAAGGCTTCATGCATTAGTAGCTCAAACTCCGGGGAGAAACCTCTGGGTCTCACATCATCACTACTGAAATCCGAAGTTGTATCCTTCTGGTCTCCCTGGCCCGGTTCTACCACTGCCAGGAAAAGTGGGGGGGATGGGACGGACTTAGTGAGCTTCCTTCCCCTGGATATCCATCGACCCCGGGGGTTTACCTTTCGTTCCCGATTGTCCCCCAGGCACACGCTTAGGCTTTCTGGGCTTCTGGTCCTTGGCAGATAACCCCTCCCCCCCGCAGCACATGAGACACAGAGTGAGCATCCAACTCTAAAACCAGGCCACAGGCCCTACAGACCTCCACCAGGGCACTTTCAGACATGGCAGTCCTTCCCCTAGCTCCCCTGGAGTCCCAGATGGAAGAAAATCTGTCAGGCTGAGCACTCGCGTGGGACCCACGAAAAAACAAAATGGCGCCCACGCCAAACATAGCCCGGGCTCAGTGCTCCGCGGAGGAGGAAGGAAGCAGTTAAAAATGACTGCAAACCTCCAATTTGACTGCCCAGGCCCTCAGGACGCCTGCCCTGAGGACAAAAGCACCCAGGAGCTGCTTTCCCGACCCAAAGCGGCTCTGGGCACTAGGATGCTCCTACCCCCCCCCAGCAGAGCACTGCCTGAAATGGCAAGCCTCAGAGAAAAGCCCCTGTAGAGAAAAAAAAACTGAAGGCAAAAGTCCTTTTTTTTTTTTACTCTAACAAAAAAAAACCAACCCAGAGGGGTACTTTCCTTTAGGAGGCGCTGGAAGAGGGCTTCGGGGCATGGAGGGAACCAGTCCCCTGGCTATCCAACTCTCTGGAATCCGGGGGCTCTACAGCCGGGGGCGTCCAACCCTTCGTTTGCCCTGCTCCACCCAAAGGATGGCTCGCGATCGGAACCTCACACCTCGTGGAGCCCTACTGAGGAGCTGCAAGTGGCACTAGTGGTATATAGCAGTGCCTCGAAGTTTTTTTCTCTGCCTCCATCTGTTGGTGGGAGTGCATAACCCACTGGTCTGGACTGGTCTGGGTATGTTCAGGAACTACTGGTTATCCGTGTATTTGTTACATAGAGGAATCCCAGTATATTACTACTTAGTAGTAATGATGCAGATGTGCTGATGAAGTATAACTTGACTGGAAAAAATGATCCAGTAACAAAATGTAAACATCCTAAAGTAGGATCAGTATAAATTTCAAGCCACAAAAAGGAACAGTTTATTAAAAAAACAAAAAACAAAAACCAATTCTCTAAGACTTAAATGCCTCACGGCCTTGCTATGTACAAGTCACACACTGATAATTAGCAGGGTAAACCTGAAATGGATAAGCATAGCTCATAGAATGTGAAGTAGGGATGGGCATTCATTCTGTTAGTTTTCATCATTTTGTATGTACATAAAATCATATTTTTTGCGTGTAAGTACAAATTTATGCATAAACTTCCAACAAATGATGAAACAAATGAGTATTTTGGAACAAAATAGGAATTTTTTTAAAACCAAAACAATTCAAATGAAAATTTCTCCTATGCACATTCACTGTAAACTGAAACAGTGAGCCCTTACCGAAGAACTGATTCTTTTGTATCAGTATCATTTTATACCATACCCCCCCTCTCGAGCTTTTTCCTCCTCCCTCTTATTAGAGCTCATCTCTGAAACATCCTTCCAGCTTCTCCAAAAGGATGTGCCACCCTTACTCCAGCTTTGCTTTGAGGCCAGCCACCTCCACATACAGGTTTGCAAATTCTGGCTGCTTTAAGGCAGTTTCTTACTTTCGTTTGATCAACTAGTAGGATGACCTCTGCCAGCTGCAGCAGACCATGCCACTTCTCTTCCCTGTATACCTCTATAGCTGGATGCAACTCTGCACAAACTCTTTATCTAGTGGATACATGGAGTACTCTGCCAGCCTATGAATACCTTTACTCCCAAATCTTTGATGGCTTTCAGAAGGTCACTGTCTGAGGATATTCATGTTTCCCTAAACAGCAACTAAAATAAACAGGAATATCAGGAGATATTCAAGGTGTTAAAATATTTGGTATGCCCAGGACACAGCATCACTAGACACTTCATTAATGTCCTAAACCAGTATTTCCCAATCCTCTCCTGGAGGAACACCGAATCAGTCTGGTTTTCAGGATACCCATAATAAATATCCAAAGATAGATTTGTAAATATTGGAGAGTCAGCACATGCAAATCTATCTCCTGCATATTTATTGTGGCTATCCTGGAAACCAGACTGGTTAGATGTATCTCTAGGACCAGAGTGGGAAACACACACACACATATACTGTATATATCTGTAACCCCCAACCAGGGTGATCTTCAGATAGTCAGAGTACACTCAAAATAAGGGCTAAATCTCTATCCAAACTACTCCATTTCTTCAAGCCCTGGAAGGAGGATTCTCCATAGAAGAGATGGATAAACTTCAGAAGCCCTGAGCATCAACTGTAGCATCTATCTTGAGTGCCAGTGGAAAAAGCTAGACACTAATGTTCCAACAAACTTTACTGAAGAAATAATTCAACCATTCACATATGATACAAGTCGCTTTAGTTAAATTCTTATGGCAACTTAAAAGTTACAAAAATCCGTAGTCCCGTAATCTCTCCTCAGGATCCCTCCTTTATCTTTGGCTAGAAAGTAAAGCCTCCCTGGATAAACCTGTGAAACATGGGGTCATTATCTACCATTGCTGTGCTCCTCTTCAAAATATCTGGGACCCATTACTTGGTTTTGAATTCTCCAGTTTTAGCCTCTGTTTTACCTGTACCCTCAGGGTACATTTTTAGCTGTCTCTGAGCAGCTAGAACTGCAGCTGATTCTTAAAGCTCCTGGTGATGATATCAACACGGTATCTATTGCTTCTCCAATTGCCAGAAAGGCAAGGGAATCCCTTGGGTTAAGGGACACCAAAATGACCAAAAAATATTTGTATTCCTCTCTCTGGGAAGGAAGGCTGGCTAAAAAAACCCCTTTCTCCCAAACAAAAAGAACAGAATAATTAACTGCAAAAATTACTAAAGATGTATTACCAACCACTGGGTACAATTTGAAAGTCACTCTTTACTTTAGTTCTAGAAATTTAAGAAAAAACCCCCTAAAACCACATTCCTCTCTCTAAATACAAACTAAATATCTGCATAGATATCATAGGTCACTTGCTTTTTGCAAGTAGGAATAAATTGTTACAGCAAACTCTTGTAGGGGGCTGTGAAAAGGTGGTATATTACTCTAAACAGCCTTGACCTAAATCACTAGGCCAATATTCCTTTGTAGGGATCCCAGTGAAGTCCTAC
Source organism: Rhinatrema bivittatum (assembly GCF_901001135.1). Classification (NCBI taxonomy): domain Eukaryota; kingdom Metazoa; phylum Chordata; class Amphibia; order Gymnophiona; family Rhinatrematidae; genus Rhinatrema; species Rhinatrema bivittatum. Next base: position 255,554,597 of record NC_042618.1, read on the forward strand.
ACATATTATTCACCTCCTGGAGCCCTCAGACTCAAATATATTTAGTTTCTCTAGGGCTGGAATATCATGGCTGCAGCGCTGCCACACCCATGCAGCTTACATTACAACCTATTGGAACTGACAGTTTTTTTTCCCTCATGTCAAAAACAGGAAATTTATCACATGCTATGATGAGGAAATATGAAGAAACCTTCAACTCTAAAAAATAAATATAAATAAATAAAATAAATCTGCTGCATTTACTTAAGGACAAAAGTTCTGAAAGAAAATGTAACCCTTTATAGGTGATCATGGCACTTGATGTTTAAAACGTGCTTTGGTAGACCAGTCATCCTCCACATCCAGGCCACTATTCTCATATTACCAATGTTTTTATCTTCTCTCATTTTGACATTGTCTCTCACATTTACAATGTATGAAAGCATGCAAGCACTTGTGCACATACCATGAAATTATGATCAGAAAGCATGGTTCCTAAGAATCTTAGGACATTATATTTTCCAAAGCACAAATTTTATGAGGTGCATGCATAAAGTAGATAAAGCAATGGGGCAGGATGGTGAAATCTGAGGGTATGAAGGGAACTTAGAGAAGTTCTGGCAACTTCACTGGCTGACATTTTCAATGCTTATTTAGGGTTGAGATTAGCTCCAGAGGATAGGAGACAGGCAGATGTGGTTCCCCTTCACAAAAGTAGAAGTAAGGAGGAGGCTGGGACCTACAGGCTGGTTAGCCTGATCTCTGTGGTGAATAAATTAATGTAATGCTAAAATAGAAGGTAGTACATTTTCAAGAATTCAACGGATTACAAGATCCAAGGCAGTACAGTTAGATCTTGTTTCACAAATCTGACCCATTTCTTTGACAGAGTGACCACAGAATTGGACAGGGTACAGTGCTAGATGTAGTGGACTTGGATTTCAGTAAGGCTTTTGACACACTGAGCACCCTTGTTATGCTTCCTAAAGTGACTGAATGGGTTTGAAACTTATTGTGAGAGGGGCGAAAGGGCAGTAGTAAAAGTTCATGCCCAAGAGAGGGGCATTACTAGTTGCGTGCCACAGAAATCCTTGCTTGGAATGGTCCTTTTCAACATTTTGTAAGACATTTTGTGGAAAGACCATTGGGAAAGGCCTGTATTTTAATGGATAATACCAAAATCAACAAAATCAATCAGAAAAATGGGGAAACTAGCAAAACTGGCAGAATGGTCTAAATTGTAGCATGAAAGACCTAATGCTAAAAAAATGCAGTCATGCATTTCAGCTGCAAAAACCTGAAGGAGCAGTCCAGTATAGGGAGTGAAATTCTTCTATGCATAAACAAGAACAGGATTTGGGAGTGATCACATTGATGGCCAAACAGGTTGATAGGCAATGGCAAAAGCCAGAAAGATGCTTTGAGTGTGCAGGGAGAGGAATGTCAACAGAAAAAAAGGATGTTATATTGCCTCTGTATAAGTCTCTCATGAGACCTCAGTTGGAATACTGTATACAATTCTGGAACTGCATCTTCAAAAGGAAATAAACTGGATGGAGTCTGTCTAAAGCATAGCTACTAAAATGGCTAGTGGTCTTCACCATAAAGCTAATGGGGACAGATTTAAACATCTGAACATGCATATCCTAGAGGAAAAGCAGGATAGGGGAGATATGACAAACATTTAAATACCTTCAAAGTATCAACGCAAAGGAGGTGAACCTCTTTCAATAAAAAGGAGGCTCTAGAATAAGAATTCAAGGGATGAGGGTAGTTATCAGAGGATGACATATTAAAGCCCAAGGACCACAAATAGCCACAGAATCACTTTATCCAGTCTGCTCACCTTGTAAAATGATTTAATTGAATAGACTGATTGGCACGCAATCCTGTAGCTCCCAGTGTTGTGGGCCTAAGACAACGACAATGTGAACAGAAACCACCATGGAGTTACAGCGTCGTTATTTCCCTACTCTCTCTGCCAGATGGAAGGAGCAGGCAGCTACCACCATGTGTGCAGACAGAACGAGACAGCTACCACAGAGGCGAAGAAGAGGGAGCCAGGCACATGGGTGGAGAAAAAAAAAAGGCAGCTGCTGTGCAGCAGAGGAAGGGGAACCAGCCACTGTGTGGGCACAAAGGCAGCGATCATGTGGCAGAATGGGAAGCCAGCCACTGCTTGGGTAGAATAAGAGACAGCCACCAAGTGGCAGAAGGGGAAGCCAGCTGCCATCACATGACATAAGCCTGTGGTAGCTGACGCTGGCTGGAGGAGGGAGGAAGTCTCAGTGATAGGCAGGATGATCCTGTAGTTGGGCTGGAGAGAGTACTGGGGTCAGGAAGGGGAGAATCCTGGCCTCAGTATTTTTCCTATTATACTTCCAAACTAGTTAATATAATAGTTTAAAAAAAGCTACAGTTTTGCTGAATAACATTGCAAAGCCTTAGTTATGTTATTTTAGTTTTTTTTATATTGTAGCCTGTAGCTTTCTTTCTTGCTTGGTGCAACAGCCTGATCAGAGCTTTGAGGGTAGATCTCCCACCCTACCCCACCTCCCTGGCTGGTGCTTAGAGGGGAATGCTTTCCTCGATGCAGGCAAGAGCTATAAATGTGGCCCTGTTTAAATATAGTAGTAGACTACTCGGGAGTAGTCTAAGGAAATATTTATTTACAGAAAGGGTTGTAGAGCATGGAATAGCTTCCCAGTGGATGTGGTGGAGAAAAGTACAGTAAATGCAATTCAAGCAAGTATGGATCAAGCACAAGAGATCTCTGAAAGAGTGGTAGGTACGGTGGAACTGAATAGTTAGTGTGTATTGTCAGTGTAGATAGGCCAGAAGCTTTTTCTGCTGTCATGTTTTAATGCAATTATGGCCACATACAAGTAATGGAAGCCGACACTGGACATTATCACACTCCCATGCTATAGCAGTATCTATTGTTCGTACTCTAACACTATACCTACTTGAACGCAAACTAATTTATGTAATTTAAGCCATAGAGCTCTCAATCATAGAAATATGTCCAATACATTTTTTGGCACCATACACAACCTCAAACATAATTACACTTAGAAAAATAGAAAAAGTAAAAATTTCATTGTAAAATGTTAATTTTTTTAAAAATTACATTTATGTTTTCATGAGTTTTTTTTTCTCTTCAGGTGGAGCTGCTGGGCTCGTGTCTCTGTTGGGTCCTCTGGATGATCCAGCTGGTTCTTCTGCCAGAGAACCATCATGTAATAGTATGGATGTAAAGAGAAAGTCAATTAAAAATTAGTCTCAGAATTCTTTTGACAATCCAAGGCATTATGTGGAAAATGAAATATAGGAAGCATGTATAGCTCCATATCTAACAGGGCCATTTATTTCACACCAGGGTATACACTATTTATATACCACCACTACCCAGCCCTGGATTTGTCAATAGGCACCAATTATGCCTGTGATTAGGGAAGCAAACATATAGGGGCAACAGGCTGGCTAAGATTTGCTGCCTTCCAGCTGTGATGAATCTCCTCCAGGAGGTGGGGGTGTGAAAGCAACAAAAATGCCTAGGGAAACCAAAACCATAAATCCATTCTTCCCACTATCAAAGGCTCTGGATAGCGAATAAAATGGGTCTGTAGTTTGCATGATCTGCAGGATTAAGATTGGATTTTTTTTTTTTTTTTTTTTTTTTTTTTTAACAGAAGTCTTAGAAGGTTTTTTTTTTTGTTTTAAAGTGAGCTTGGGACACACCCCTCCTGCAAAGAAAGATTGACCAGAGAGAACAAGGTATTTTTAGTAGCCTTTAAAATGATGTCACAGGGGTTTAAAGGGCATGTGCACTGGTTAGGAAAATGGGATGCTGATAAATTCAGCGTCCATTTTCTTAACCAGCGGACAGCCACGGACAGCAGACCTCTCTCCAGCTCGCGCTGTCAAGGGGGTGCTAGGGGCACGCAATCGCCCCTTGCGGCTCCTCGACAGGGCGAGCCCTAAATTATATATTACATCGCGCCCCCAGGAGAGGTGCCTGGGGGCACGTTATGAAAGCGGGCACTAAATACACAGCACCCACTTTCAGTGCAAGTTTTTTGCTTTGGCCCCCATATATATTGCAAGGGAAGAGCTCAGTAATTCACAATCCAGTGGGAGCACTGAGAGGAGAGGATCACCTTGCTGGTAGCTGAAAGGAATCAGTAAGTTTTGCTTGGGACGAAGAAAATAGGTTAATGCATAAAAGTTGGCAAGTTAAATGTAAGACATTGATAAGACAAGCTAAGAGAGAATTTGAAAAGAAGTTGGCCGTAGAGGCAAAAACTCATAGTAAAAACTTTTTAAAATATATCCGAAGCAGAAAGCCTGTGAAGGGAGTCAGTTGGACCTTTAGATGATCGAGGGGTTAAAGGGGCACTTAAAGAAGATAAGGCCATTGTGGAAAGATTAAATTATTTCTTTGCTTCAGTGTTTACTGAAGAGGATGTTGGGGAGATACCTGTATCAGAGAAGGTTTTCATGGGTAATGATTCAGGTGGACTGAACCAAATCACGGTGAACCTAGAAGATGTGGTAGGCCTGACTGACAAACTGAAGAGTAGTAAATCACCTGGACCGGATGGTATACACCCCAAGGTTCTGAAGGAACTCAAAAATGAAATTTCAGACCTACATGTATTAGTAAAAATTTGTAACCTATCATTAAAATCATCCATTGTACCTGAAGAATGGAGGGTGGCTAATGTAACCCCAATATTTAAAAAGGGCTCCAGGGGCAATCCGGGAAACTACAGACCAGTAAGCCTGACTTCAGTGCCTGGAAAAATAGTGGAAAGTGTTCTAAATATCAAAATATCAAAAGGAACACTACGGGCCCAATCCATCAAATCATTCAAACTGTCCTCCACCATAAGCAGAGCTTTCTCTCTAGCCGGCCCCACCATTTGGAACTCCTTACCGTATGATATTCGCCTGGAGACATACACACCCACTTTCAAGAAAAAACTGAAAACCTGGCTCTTTCAGCAAGCCTACAACATGACACCCCCTATTACATAAATATCCATTATATTGTAAGTTTGCGATCTACGTCTACGAATGCGGTTTGAACACGGAATACGGATTACGTTATGTCCCTCATTTTGCATATTATTTAAAGCTATGTTTTTTAGTAATTGTATATATCTTATTGCTACTGTATATACCTGTATATAATTCATATTTTTTAACCCATTGTTTTTGCCTCCTCTATCCTTGTCCCTGCCCTACCCTGACCCTTCCCCTGGTTTTTGTTCTCCGCTAGATATATGTAAGGGCTCCTCCCTATAGTTACCTGTATATCTCCTGTTTTATGTAAAGGCTCCGCCTAAAAGTTTTTGTTTATTGTGAACCGATACGATGTGTGAACGGACATCGGTATAAAAGAGACTTTAAATAAATAAATAAAATCACAGAACATATAGAAAGGCATGGTTTAATGGAACAAAGTCAGCATGGCTTTACCCAAGGCAAGTCTTGCCTCACAAATCTGCTTCACTTTTTTGAAGGAGTTAATAAAACATGTAGATAAAGATGAACTGGTATATGTAGTATATTTGGATTTTCAGAAGGCGTTTGACAAAATTCCTCATGAGAGGCTTCTAGGAAAAGTAAAAATCATGGGATAGGTGGTGATGTCCCTCCTCTCTGACCGAGCAGCCATCCCAGTCACCTCCTCTCTGACCAAGCAGCCATCCCGGCCACCTCCTCCCAGACCAGCCGTCCCAGCAATTTGAAGAGTCACCCTAAATGTAGAGGATGCATTTCCACCGCCCCGACGAGGAGGCCTCTCAGTCCCATCATGAAGCCCGCCATCGAATAGGATCCTCTAAATGCGCTCTCCAACTGATTTGACTTTTCCCCCCTCCCATTTGCACAACGAGCCTGGGGGGTCTCGATTAAACAGAACAAAGTCCTCTGAAAAGGTTTATTCACTGCAGGGAGAGAGAATTTGCCTTTAGCAATCCCTGAGTGGGAATTGAACTCTGGCTTCCTTGGTTCAGGGCCTATTGCTCTGACCGTAGGCCACTAGTCCACTATACGAAGGATAAGGACGAATGTCAGGCATTGCTCAAACACCTGTGCTCTGGCCTCCCCCAGGGCCCTGCCCGCCTCCGCCAATTGGATCATGGGGACAGTGACTGGCCATGGGACTCTCCCATCCAGCCACAGCACCGTCCTAAGGGACCCCTGCAAAGGGCTCCGGGCGCAACAGCACAAGCCCTGCTGGGGCTCAAGGATCTGCCAAATCCCTAGATCTGGTGCCAGTGGCAGCGGCCACCACAAGCTCCTTGACCAGTTCATCTGCTATCTGTGCAAGGAAGGGAGCACTGCCCCCATCTCCCCGGCACCATATAAAATTAATTCATCATTAATAGAGGTGACAACTATGTACTCAACCTTATCCTATGACAACAAAAATGTCACTCTAAAAATCTAGTGAGGTCAGATCATTCCATGTTCTTTTATAGACAGGATGGGGTCACTCACTTTGGGGCAGTGATAGTACTTTACAATGTTTATGGAATGCCCAGATGGATCCAAACTGCTATTCGAATAAATTAAAAAATAATTACAATTCAATGAAGCAACAGCTGCAGATATGTAGTACCTAAATTTAGAGTTTCCTTGTCTTTTTGATTATCTGATTTCTTCCTGAATGAGCGAGCAAAAGGGGTGGCAGAAAGAGTAAGTAAAGGAGGGAGTGAGATGCCACAACCATAAGGAATTGTGAAATCAGAATATAAATAGGGGATATGAAGCCTCAACTCTGCAAAATTTCTGACTTGGAACGACAGTACATAATGTCTAAATAAATAAATATGAAGCTCTGAAAAATCTCAGTAAGCTGGAGATTCTATAAATCCCTTTCCTTCGTGAAGTTGCTGAATAGCTATCTTTCTATTTAACATATTTAATGATACAAGATGTAATGATATATGTTGTAAGTTTTGCATTTGATGAAACAACCTAAAAGCATATAACAAAGACATTATGTATGTGTCATTCTACTTATGCTATAGAGAAAAAAATTTAGGATGTCCATACTGAGTAACCTGGGGAACATAAAAGTTACCTGGGTAACTAATCTGGATACTCCACAGAACATTTCTGGGTAAGTATTACACTGAATGTTCTTGATTAAAGTTACCCAGGTTACTTTAAGATTGTTTTCTCTGACCTGACTTACCTAGCTAATGCCCAAATTTTAAAAGCCCAGCATATGTAAAATCCAGGAGATATGTGCCTGGCCGGGCCATGCGCGTGCCAAGTGCATTTTAGAAATGGCCCCCACCACTAGTGTATCTCCCGATACACGCGGAAATGCCGGAAAATCCAAAAGGGGTAGGCTGGTAGAGCGCCATTGGATGCTTTCCCGGGGAATACACGTACATCAACACACGCGGGTTTTAAAATCGACCCCTAAGTGTATCCTGTTAGTGCGGAATATTTGTACTAGCCAGATAAATTTTAGCCAAGCCTCCAGAATGCCTCCTCTTCCATCTCCCCAACACTTTTTTATCTTGTTAAATATTATCGTGACAATAAATTACACCTAGTTAAAATTTATCTGCTTGATGATGCAGATAAATAACTCTGACAAACCCTTTGAAAATGGATCTCATTATGATAAAAAAAAAACCAAAAAAACCCAAACTTCTAGTGTTAAACTCTGGAAAGGCAGAGGGAAGCAGCTTGTAAGTTTGCCTCTTAGACTTTCGTTTTTGGAATATTTCCTGCCAAGCCGAGCTTACCGGGGGTAGGAGACTACTCCAGCCTAGACGGAACCAGTGGCCGGGTGACGCAGAGGAGGACCGATAAAAACCGGCCTGCGCCACCTAAGGGGCGCGTGGCAAAGGCTGGCTTTGCCTGGAAGTTGACTGAAGTTGACTTTGCCGATCCTGCTGCTTCCACTGGTATGTAAATTCAATCTTACCTAATTATATATTTCATTTGCTACTTCCCCCCCTAAGAGACTTCACTGTATAAATAAGTGCTGCAACCAATGAGACAGGAGCCTATTGCTAAGAAGATATTACCTTTGAGTTATGCCAATCATGAAGAGAAAGGCCAAAATAAGACCATCCTCGAGTATGGTTGATATTGATCCCAAGCAAAGGTCTATTTCAGAGTGGATTGGACCCCCCTTAATAACCCCTGTGGGACAGACTGCTTTAGGGGAGAGTTAGAGCAAAACCCTCCCCTTATGGTCAATGAAACATCCTTAAGTCCGGGGGCTCCAGAAATACCACCACCAGGCATGCTAGGGTTTTCCCCTATAAGAATGCCTGGAACTAACCAAGGAATTTCTAAAGAACTGGATTTAACAAGAGAAATCTCGTAAGATCATAAAGGAGCAACTGCCATGGAATCAGAATTACAAATATCTTTTAAAGAATCAGAACTTACTGGAAATGAAAATATCTTAGTAAATGCTAGAGCTGAAAGTACTCCTAAATTGATTGAACTTACAAAAAAAGAAATGATGATTAAACCTGTTAATTTGAAACCCGGTAATATAACATTAGAAACCTTATGGGATTTATATGGTAAAATTAGATAGATCTATAGTAAAACTTACTAAGGAAGTTAGGGAAACTAATGATTCAGTAAAAGTCGGAAATTAGAATTTCAAGATAAAAAGATAAATGAGAGAGATACTAGGGTACTACAAGTTGAAAAGGTACAGTGTCAGATTAAAATTGAATCTGAAGTCCAAAAAAAGTTAGAAAATCTTGAAAATACTGTAAGATTTTAAGTGACTGTTTAAATGTAGGGGGAAAAAGAAACAGGAGAAAGATAAAATTCAAGATTCTTTAAATATTTCTGATTTACTTGAGAAATCACAAGAAGAGTTAGAAATAAATTTAAAAAAAAAAGGTATTTTGCTTATATATTTGCCTTTATAACTGATAAGGATAACATATTGAAATATTTCTTTTGTAATAGATTCCTTTTACGGGCAAAAGATTTGGATGTTTCCAGATTTGATTAGATCTACTCAGTTATGTAGAAGGGAGTTCTTAGTTTTAAGAAAGGAAGTTGTGGACAAATATCCTTGTCGTATTGTCAAATTTGGGGAGAAAGATTATTCTTTTTTCAATCCAGGGCAACTTAGAAACCTACTGGGTTTTTAAAACCGGTAGAAAAAATATAGGGGTATTCTCAGCACTTTTTCTTTATGTTTTTGGAAATTATTCTTAGGTACAATTGCTCAATATTTCTAGGGAGGAGTCTCTTAATTTACCTGTAATTAGAATAGAGCAATAATAGATATATATTTTTTTCCTGCATGGTTAAAAAATTATGAGTACTTGTATGATGTAAATTTGCTCTATAGATTGTTTATAACTGGAATGTAATTATTCTGAAATTCATAAATTAAAAATTAAAAAAAAACTCTGGAAAGGCATCACATATAATAGTTTTGTCAATGTATGGTATGAAAATTTAGACTGTAATGTCATAACATAAATGAAGGATACATGGATTGTTGTCATCAATGCTGCAGTTGTCAAGGATTAATGGAATGCCATCTAAGTGGAAAACCTGAAATACATTAAAAAAAAAGACATTTCACAACCTCTCCCACATTCAGGCCGATTCAGTAAGAAACGCCAGAGAATGGGTGCTCTGTGTTGAGCGCCTGCTCTCCTAACTCCCGCCCAAGTCACTTCTCCTGTGCGTGCGATCCTATATTTAAATGAGGAGTCTCGCTAAAAGGAGACGCTAGGGATGATTACACGCCCTTAGCACTTCCTTGGCCCATGAGAGGTTGGCACTGCCAGCAGGTTCAGGAAAGCAGCACTCAATTTTACGAGCGTTGGTTTTCCAAATCCACTGACAGCCATCAGTTAGGAAAACCGACACTTAAAATTGAGCGTCCACTCTCCTAACCGGATGGCACATTTTTTGTTTATTAAAAATTTTTGGTTCCTCCAACTTAATATCACTAGGATATTAAGTCAAGGGGTGTACAGAAAAGCAGTATTTTCTGCTTTTCTGTACAATTTTTCAGGATGCTCATAAATTAATGCCTGCCCTTAGCAAGGGTTAATTTATGAGCGTAAAATGTGCGGATTGGCCGCAAATTTTTACTTTCGGTATCCCTCAACATGCATTTGGATGTGATGAGCGCTACTAGTTTCCAGGGGGTTTGGCCGCGCATTTTTGACATGCTAAACCACTTACAGTATAAGGGGTAGTAGACGCGCATCGTAAACACTTGGCCAACTGTGTTAAACACTGCGCATGGCCGAGTGCACTTTACAAAATCGGCCTGATTGTCAGAGTCTCAGTTTTCACATAAGCATAGGGCACTTGTAAAATGTAATTACAACTATACATTTATATATATGTTTGCTTGAATTTCTGACAACTGGAAACTAAGGGTCAAAGTATTAAAATGTACTAGCAATAGCTGTTTACACACAAAAGTAGTGTTTGATAAATAATAAAGGCTAATGTTAATGATATGCAAATGAGTCATGCGTTTCACATATACTAAAGTATGTGCAAAACAATAGAACAATTTTTGTTAATGTGTTTGCAAAGCAGTTTCCATGCATATTTTTTGCTGCACTAATAGGTAATGACGTGATTTGCATATGTTTATCTCACTGCATTAAAACTATCAAGTTAGTTTACATATACTAACAGTACTTTTACTGCATGATTATATCTGCAATAGCATTAACATGTTACGTAGTTGCTTACCTGTAACCGGTATTCTAGGACAGCAGGATGTTAGTCCTCACAGATGGGAGACATCAGCCGATGGAACCCAGCACAGAAAACATTTGTCAAAGTTTCTAGAAGCTTTGCCCAGCAGACTGAGCATGCCCAGCCTGCTACTATCCGCGTGTCCATGCGAGTTCCCCCTTCTGTCTCACAACAAAGCAAAAATACAAGTGAAAAAATGAAACAAACCGAAAGGAGAACCGAACTCCATGGGGAGGCAGGCAGGATTCCTGAGGACTAATATCCTGCTGTCCTAGGAGACCACCTGTTACAGGTAAGCAACTGCGCTTTCTCCTAGGACAAGCAAGATGGTAGTCCTCACATGTGGGTGAATATCAAGCTCCAGACCGCACCTGCTAATAGGAGATCAACAGCAACTGAACAAGTTGCCAATGGACACAACACAACTGCGGCGCTGTTGAACAGCAGGGGACTGTTTGGTTACCACAAAGGCAAGAAGAGTTGGGATCAGGCCTGGAACAGGTTGTGCAGGCCAGATTGACCAAAGGCACTGTCCTAATGCCAGTCTTTATCCAAGCAATAATGAGCCACAAACGTGTGAAGAGAACTCCAGGTTGTGGCTCGGCAGATCTTGACGTCGGGGACTGCACGCAAATGCGCCACCGACTTCGCTATAGCCCGTATAGAGTGAGCCTTTACCCTGCTGGCTAGCGGAAGGCCTGCCTCTGCATAGCAGAAGGCAATGCAATCCGCCAGCTAGTTTGACAAGGTCTGTTTACCCACCGCCACTCCCAGCTAGTTGGAATCAAAGGACATGAAGAGCTGGGTGGACTGTCTGTGGCCAGCAGTGCGATAGAGGTAGAATGCCAAGGCCCTTTTAAGTCCAAGGTATGAAGAGCCCATTCTGCCGGGTGGGAATGAGGCCTCAGAAAGAAGGTGGGTAAAACGATGGACTGATTGATATGAAAATCAGTCACAACCTTGAGCAGAAACTTCAGATGCGTACGCAAGACCATACGTTCGTGAAAGAACTACGTGTATGGTGCATACGTAACCAGAACCTGAAGCTCACTGACCCTACGAGCTGAAGTAATTGTCACCAGGAATATGACTTTCCAGGTGAAGAACTTCAGCTCGCAGGATTGCAGCGGCTCAAAAGGAGGATGCATGAGCCACGCCAGGACAACACTGAAGTCTCAAGATGCAACTGGAGGCCAAAGAGGGGGTTGCAGCTAGAGGAGGCCCTGCATGAAATGGCTCACTAAAGGTTGGACCGAAATGGGCGTGCCAGCGACACCGCGATGGTAAGCGCTGACTGCACTGAGGTGCACTCTGAGCTAGTCTGAAGCCCAGACTCGGACAGATGCCATAGGTAGTCCAACAGCCGGGACTGGGGGCATGAAAAAGGATCCAAATCATGAGCTATGCACCAGATGGAAAACCTTTTCCACATCAAGCCGTAGGACTTCCTGGTGGAGGGCTTTCGAGATGCCACCAGGACCTGGGAGACACAGTCCAAGAGCTCCAAAGGCTGGAGGACTACGTGCTCAAAATCCAAGCTGTGAGGGCCAGCACCCGGAAATTCGGATGGTGCAATGTACCCTGATTCTGTGAGATGAGAACGGGTGCCATCTGCAGCCGGATGGGTGCCCGCACCAACAGGTACTGCAGAAGTGGGAACAAGCCCTACCGGGGCCAGGAAGGTGCCACAGGTATCATGGTCCCTCTTTCCTGCTGAAGTTTCAGCAGAGTCCTCAAGAGGAGCGGTAGAGGGGGTACATTTACAGCAGGTACCTCCCCCAGTGGAGGGGGGGAGGCAATGCAGGCCGGTTGGCTACCCCCAGATACCAGGCAGCAATAACTGCTCACCTTCTGGTGGTATGGGGTGGTGAAGAGGTCCACATCTGGCATACCCCACTGTTGAAATAGCTTGGCCGCTACCTCCGAGTTGAGGGACCACTCATGTGGCTGGAAGGAATGGCTTAAGCAGTCCGCTAGCACGTTGAGATGGTCCGACAGGTACGTCGCTTGCAGAGACATTCCCTGTGAAAGGGCCCTGGTTCACACTTGTACCACCTTGTGGCAGAGGAGGAACAAACCCATGCCACCCTGTTTACTGATATACCACATCGCAACTTGGTTGTCCATCCAAATTAGGACATCCTTGGAAAACAACTGGTCTCTGAACACCCACACAGTGTACCGAATTGCTCGAAGCTCCAGGAAGTTTATCTGATAGCGGGCTTCGGAGGCAGTCCAGAGACCTTGCGTGTGGATACTGTTCACATGGAATCCCCAACCTTGAGGAGAAGCATCAGTGGTGAGAATCACCAGGGGCAGAGAGGGTTGGATGGGAAGTCATTTTTTCCAGGTTGGAAAGATCTTCCCACCAGGATAGAGACACTCTTAGAGGGTCCATAATAGCGACAAGAGTCTTGAGATCCTGGGAAGCCTGTTGCCACTGGGTCCATAGGTCCCATTAAGCTCTCATGCAGAGGAGACCCAGGGGGTCACATGAATAGAGGCCACCAAGTGGCCCAGCAGGCAGAGCAAAAGGCGAGCTGGCATCCTCCAGCTGTACCGGACAAGGGCAGCCAGCAAGGCAAGGGCGATCGTCCTGTTTCTGGGCAAAAAAAAAAAAAAAAGCTTTTGCCTGCATCGTGTCCAGGCTGGCACCTATGAAGTCCAGCTCAGGAGAAGGGCAGAGATGAGACTTGGGGATGTTTATAAAAACCCTACTGTCTGCAGTTTGCAGTGTCAAGGCCAGAGCATGCAAGGCTCCAGAGTGGGAGTTGCTGCTGACCAGCCAGGGATCCAGGAAGGGGAACACGTGCACCGAGAGATGCCTGAGGTAGGCCGCCACCACCACTAGGCATTTGGAAAAATATGTGTGTGGGGGGGGGGGGGGCGATGCCAGTCCAAAGGGCAGCACTTTATACTGGTAATGTGCTTTCCCCTACCACGAAACGAAGGTACTTCCAGTTGCTGGGGAGAATTGCAATGTGTGCCTAAGTCTCTGAGATCGAGGGAGCAAAGCCAGTCTTCTTCTGAGGAGTGGGATCAGCGTGCCAAGAGAGACCATCTTGAACTTTTTTCTTACGATAAACTTGTTCAACGCTCGGAGGTCGAGAATGGGGCCATACCACCATTTCTCTTCGTAATGAGGAAATACCTCGAATAGAACCCTTGGCCCTGATGATGGCGAGGGACTGGTTACACTGCACTTGCTACAAGGAGAGCAGAGAGTTCCGTCTGAAGAATGACCTGTTGGGTGGATGAATTCCACGATGGACATGGAGGAAATGTCTGAGTTGGCTGAAATTTAGACGGTACCTTGACGAATGATAGAGAGGACCCAGCAGTCCTACGTGATCTCTTCCCAGCGATGGGCGAGGCTCATGAGCCTGCAACCAACTGGGAGATCTGATGCCAGGGGTACGGTCAACTGACTTCTGCTCCCTCGCCACCAGTCAAAAGCCCTTAGCCAGGAAGCTTGCTGGGGCACCAGCTGGGGTCTAGGCACTTGCTGTTGATGAGGATGGCCCCTGGCACAGTGCATGGCATTCGAGCCTGGGAGGCTGGAGAATAGTATTTCCTCTGCCGGTAAAGGGCTCTGGGAACCCGGCCTGGAGAATTTCCTGGCCGAGGATGGGCCTTTAGAGGCGCTAGCAGACAGCTGTTGAAGAGTATCATGATGGTCCTTCAATTGCGCCATTGCATCCCAAACCTTATCCCCAAAGAGGATGACACCTGTGCAGGGGAGATCGGCTAGACTATCTTGGACCTCCAGCTGAAGGTCAGAGGTCCAGAGCTATGCTATTCTCCTGGCGCCGATGCCTACCACTGCCACGCGTGTTGCCATCTTGAAAACATCATGGGTGGAACGCACCTATGCTTTTCCGCTTCAAGACGCAGCAGGGCAATGGCCGAGAGGGCCTCTTGCTGCTGTTAAGGCAGGCCTTCAGCAAAGTCCTGTACCTGTTTCCAGAGATTGCGGTTATATTGGGTCATATAAAGCTGATAGGCGGTGATGCTGGCCACCAGTATGGCATCTTGAAAAACTTTCCTGCCTAGGGCATCGAGCTCCCTGTGATAACGTCCTGGAGGGGGCAGACTACACGACACCAAGTGGTGGGGGGAGATGCTGCTTTTTCAAACCCCATGGCCTGTTACACCAAGTAGGTGGCATTGGCCTTTCTATTGATGGGGGAAATAGGAAATGGGGGGCTCCAACATTCGGAGGAGGAGGGTCTTAAAAATATCGTGGATAGGAACTGCCATGATCCCTTTAGGAGTGTCGACTGGAGTACTTCCAGCATCCTATGTCACTCATCTTCCTCCGTAAGCAGCTGAAAGGGAATCATTTCAGCCATGGCTCTGACAAACCCCACAAAGGACAAGTCCTCAGCACCGTTCCTCCAGGGAGAGGTTCTGAGAGGGGGGGTCGTCCAAATAATCTGAGGACGAGTCCATGGAGTCATTGCCCCAAAGGTGGTAAGGCCCTTCCCTCCTCACTAGGACCAGCATGCCGTGGGCGAGATCTGTGAGGGGCATCAGGCTCCAAAGGCTTCAGAGGTCTCAAGGGCACCACAGGAATACACAGTTCCCCTGGCATCGAGGGGACTGGAGATCATGGGAGGCCGGAAGGACCCTGGCAAGGGCTCAGGGAACCATGGTCTGGCATCGGCTGTGTCGGGAAAGGGCGCGCAGATGCTCTAACAGGGGTGCTAGCATCAACGGCGGGGGCTCAGGCATGATATGGGGACCAGGAGCACTGGCAGCTCAACACTCTGGAGAGCCTTAAGCACAGCAGATTGCACCCTACGTTGTAACTCCTCCTGAAAGTACAGAGTGGCCAGAACTGATGGAGGGAGACGAGGCATCACCGGCTCTTCCTCGGGCCTTCGAGGTAGCACGGTACCCAGCACCGCTGTCAGTGGGGAACACCTAGGACTACCAGGGGGATCAGAGGACTGGGCCTCTGACAGTAGGTGTCAATTTGGTGGCGGCTCAGCTGCCGCTGATGCCACCCTGGAACTAGAGCCGTGTGTTGACTATGACCGGTGGCGATGCTTGCAGGATCTCTTTTGCTGCTCAGCCCAGTCTTTCCCCAGCACAGAGGAAGTGAAGATCCCGATGGTCTCACTGATCTCCCGATGGGAGATCAGTGAGACCATCGAGGATCTTCCACTTCCTCTCAATCCCTGGAGGTACTAATGAGATGAACAGCCAGGGGAAGCGTGTCAAAAGGCTCCCCATGACCTCTCTGTGTCGGTGGGACAAACATAGGAGTAGAAGGAGCAGACTTCGGGGCACTGAAAATTTTTTCCATCTTATCAAGGCACGCCCAACACCCTTTGGGGGGGGTCATCTGATCACACAGACATCACCCACGGACATTGTGCGGGGCCCCCATGCAGAGGATGCAAACCTCATGCGGATCTGTGATAGACATTGTCCGCGGGCACTGGGGTCACCAGAAAAACCGGTCGACGCCATGAAAATACCTTGTGAGTGGTCAATGACCGGCAGTCACCTCAAGGCGAGAGTCAGGAATCGACTGCAAAGTTGGAAAAAAGGCAATAGAAAAACCTACCACACTGAGAAGGCACAGACCGCAATGGGGGACCCGACGAGGAGATAAGCAGAAACCCAAAATTTGTCGAGAAAAACAAGAAAAATGGAGAGCTCCACGACTACAAAAAGAAGAGACTGAAGGGGAACCTTGCATGGACATGCGGATAGTAGCAGGCTGGGCATGCTCAGTCTGCTGGTCAAAGCTTCTAGAAGCTTTGACAAAAGTTTTCCATGCTGACTCCATCGGATAATGTCATTGACATGTGAGGACTACCATCCTGCTTGTCCTAGGATAAGGGCATTGACCGCCAAGTGTTTTAGTCTGAATGCGCTTGGTAACTACATGGGGATTTCATTCTGCTTTAAAACCTTGACAAATGGCATTACTGCTCATGTTTAAAACTTGTACTAATTTAACCCATTTTTTGTCTATCATATCAACAAATATATGTCCACAAATTTTTCTGTGCAAAATCCATGCAGTAAGGTATAGCATGATTGAAATGAATGTCAAATTCAGCAGCAGTATTCACCAATCTCAGTAGTAGTGTTTTTAAGAATAGAACTAGTAGTCAAATAGCTGTAATAGCAAATATCCTTTCTGCATGTCATAGGTACTGAATCAAAGAGTACAGCTATATTATATATTGATCACGTTTGCCAGAAAATTATATGTTACACAAATATGTATGCTTTTTTTCCTTTAAGGCATTTTAGCTTTTTACATCTCATAAAATTAGAAAGGTTTCAAGTGATATCTAATTTATTAATTTGGGTTCAGTTTTCTGCACGTTTTTTCCATTTTTAAGAAATATTTTTTCCATTTTTAAGAAATATTTATGCACAATCTGCAGTACTTTCATTTTTTTTACCACATCCACTGCCATTTAGAAGCAAAATCACAGAAACAGCCTCTTCTGTTTGAGAAAGCAGAATGGACTATCCTTCAGAGATCATTTTGCTGATGTTCTTTTGCCAGGGTACACAGGAATAACCCATAGAATTGTATTTGGCTGATGATACCTAGAATCATAGGTTTAAATCCTTCTACTCATCTGTGGCCTTGGGCAAGTTATTTTTAATATTCTTGTCCCTACTTAGATTGCAAGTTATCTGATGGCAATGACCCATGTGGTGCCTTCTTTACCATCCCATGTCACTGAACATGAGACAAATGAGAAAAGGATTTAGTTTCACCACTTTAGACTTCCTACTGTAGAAACCTTAATAACCAATAGGTGTATGTTTGTCTATTACCTTCATTAATAAAGTTTCTTAAAAATCCCCTTGTGCTTCTTGAATCAGGAGCCAGGTCATGACAGACACCCATGATTCAACATGACATTGAATTAAAACAGCACAACCCCCCCAGTCATGTCTGCAGAGGGAGGTCTAAAAACGGGATTTTGTGGCAGGACAGGGAGGAAGGAAAGTGTAGAAATTGGAAGAAAAGGAGAGATTTTGTATGAAGCAAATATTTAAGTAATTTTCTGTCAGAACATGGCATAAGAACATAAGAACATAAGAAATTGCCATGCTGGGTCAGACCAAGGGTCCATCAAGCCCAGCATCCTGTTTCCAACAGAGGCCAAAAACCAGGCCGCAAGAACCTGGCAATTACCCAAACACTAAGAAGAACCCATGCTACTGATGCAATTAATAGCAGTTTCAGGAGCCATAGTTAATATAATATAATAGGTCAAATGGACAAACTAAAAAGCAACAATCACCTGGACCAGATGGCTTACACCCCCTAGTTCTTAAAGTACAAAAAGATGAAACTGCAGACCTATTACTAGTAATTTGTCACCTATCATTAAAATCATCTTTTGTACCTAAAGATTGGAGGATAGCCAGTGTAATGCCAATACCTAAAAAGAGGTTGATCCAGAAAACAATACACCAGTGAACCTGACATCAGTGCTGCAATAAATCATAAGAACTATTCTAAATGATAAATTACTGAACATATAGATAGATTTAATTGGACAGAGCCAACATGGGTTTCCCCAAGGTAAGTTTAACCTTACCAATCTATGGATAATGGATAAGGCTGAGCCACTAGATATAATATATGTGGAATTTCAGAAGGCATTTGACAAAGTTTCTCATTAGAGATTCCTTAGCTAAGTAAAAAATCTTATGATAGGAGGCAATGTCCTATTGTTAATTGGTAACTGGTTAAAAGAGAGGAAACAAAGTAGGACTGAATGATCAGTTTTCTCAATGGAAGAAAGGAAATTGTGACGTACCCCAGGGATCTGTATTGGGACCTGGTGCTTTTTAACACATTTATAAATGATATGGAAAAAGGAATGAATGAGGTGATCAAATAAATTTGCAGATGATACAAAACTATTCCAAGTTGTTCAAACAAGTGGATTGCAAGAAATTGCAGGAAGACCTTGCAAGATTGAGCATCCAAATGGCAGATGAAATTTAATGTGAACAAGTGCAAAGTGACGCACATAAGGAAAAATAATCCAAAATGGTTTCATATTAGACATCACCACTCAGAAATAGGATCTAGGCATTATCACAGACAATACATTGAAATCTTTGGTTGAGTATGTGGTAGTGGTAAAAAAAAAAACCCCAAAAAACCTGTTGAGAATAATTAGGAAAAGAATGGAGAATAAAACGGTGAATATCACCTCATCTCAGTATCGCTCCATGGTGCAACTGTACCTACAGTATTGTGTCTACATCTCAACAAGATATAGCAGAACTAGAAAAAGTACAGAGAAAAGCAACTAAAATGATAAAGGGGATGGAACATCTTCCCTATGAGAGTAAGAGGGGATATGACAGAGGTCTAGAAAATCATGAGTGGGGTAGAGCATGTAAATAAAAAATGAGAAATTACTACTTACCTGATAATTTCCTTTTCTTTAATATATTTAGACATTTTATATACCGGTGTTCCATGTATAGATCACAATGGTTTCAAAATGACATTCATAATTATAACTCAATGATTGGTTACATAAAACAAAAGGTGGATCCAGAACAAGTGGGTTATGCACCTGTACCAGCAGATGGAGACGGAGCAAAGCTGACATCACAGTATATATACCCTTGCAGTGACATCAGCTCGGGAAAGACTAACAAAACTCTTAATAACAGATGATTTCAGCACTCAGCCAATAGGAAACACTTAGCTCAGACAAAGAATATATGAACACTAGTCTACAGACTGGATTAACACTTACCAGTAGCCCCTGGAAACACACAGTCATGCAGGACGACACAAACATAACCTTCCAGCAACCAAAGGCGGGAAGGTGAATCCACTTATCTATACTAAAGAAAAGGAAATTATTAGGTTAGTAGTAATTTCTCATTTCTTAGTGTTTAGACAGGTGAATCCAAAACCAGTGCGATGTACCAAAGCTACTCCCAAACAGGGCAGGAGGCTGCACACATCCAGATGATAATACCTGGAAAAGGTGTGTAAGGAGGACCACATCGCAGCTCGGCAAACGTCAATGGCAAATAATCTAACTTCCACCCATGACACTGCCTGAGCCCTAGTGGAATAAACCCTAACCTGATTAGGAAACAGCTGCTCAGCATCCACATATGTGGCTGTGACTACCTCCTTAATCCAGCGCGCTATTGTAGCTCGTGAAGCTGGCTCACCCTGTTTACTTCCACCATGGAAGACAAACAGGCGATCCATCTTCCTGAAAGATTTAGAAACCTTCAGATACCTCACAATATGTCTCTTGACATCCAAGCATCACAACAGGTGATATTCCTCCACTTCTCTCTCCCTATCCAAAGATGGCAGGGAAATGACTGATTTAACTAAAAATCTGAGACTTTTTGTCAAACAGGAAGGAACAGTACACAGATGATTCGCCCAGAGTCACTCGAAGGAATGGCTTCTGGCAAGACAAGGCCTAAAGCTCAGATACTCTGCAAGCAGAACAAATTGCCACAAGATACACCGTTTTCAAGGTCAATAATTGCAAAGAAAGATCACGCATCAGATGAAGGGTAGGCCCGCTAAGAAATCCAACACCAGATTAAGACTCTACAAGGGTACTGGTAACCGCAAGGAAAGATGAAGATGTTTCACTCCTTTCAAGAAATGGGCCAAATCTGGGTGAGCCAAGAAATTAAGCATGGCTTTACCCAAGGCAAGTCTTGCCTCACAAATCTGCTTCACTTTTTGAAAGGGTTAACATATAGATATAGGTGAACCGGTAGATGCAGTGTATTTGGATTTTCAGAAGGCATTTGACAAAGTTCCTCATGAGAGGCTTCTAGGAAAAGTAAAAAGTCATGGGATAGGTGGCAATGTCCTTTCGTGGATTACAAACTGGTTAAAAGACAGGAAACAGAGTAGGATTAAATGACAATTTTCTCAGTGGAGGCAGGTGGACAGTGGAGTGTTTCAGGGATCTGTACTGGGTCCCGTGCTTTTCAATATATTTATAAATGATCTGGAAAGGAATATTACGAGTGAAGTAATCAAATTTGCAGATGATACAAAAATTATTCAGAGTAGTTTAATCACAAGCGGATTGTGAAAAATTGCAGGAGGATCTTGTGAAACTGGAAAATTGGGCATCAAAATGGCAGATGAAATCTAATGTGGATAAGTGCAAGGTGATGCATATAGGGGAAAATAACCCATGCTGTAGTTACACCCAGGAAAGAGATCTAGGCATCATTTATTTATTATTTTTGTATACCAACATTTGATCTGAGATATCACATCAGTTTACATTCAGGTACTGTAGGTATTTCCCTATCCCCAGAGGGCTTTCACTAAGTTGTTGTACCTGAGGCAAAGTGACCTGAGAGTAAAGTGACTTTCCCAAGGTCACAAGGAGTGACAGCGGGACTCGAACCCTGGTCTCCTGGGTCATAGCCCACTGCTCTAACCACTAGGCTATTCCTCCTCCCTCTAGTGGATAATACATTGAAATAATCACCTCAGTGTGCTGCAGCAGTCAAAAAAGCAAACAATGTTAGGAATTATTAGGAAGGGAATGGTGAATAAAACAGGAAACGTCATAATGCCTCTGTATTGCTCCATGGTGAGACCGCACCTTGAATACTGCGTACAATTCTGGTCGCCAAATCTAAAAAAAGATATAGTTGCGATGGAGAAGATACAGAGAAGGGCGTCCAAAATGATAAAGGGGATAGAACAGCTCCCCTTTGAGGAAAGGCTAAAGAGGATAGGACTGTTCAGCTTGGAGAAGAGACGGCTGAGGGGTGTTTAAAATCATGAGAGGTCTAGAACGGGTAAATGTGAATCTGTTATTTACTCTTTCAGATAATAGAAGGACTAGGGGGCACTTCATGCAATTACCAGGTAGCACATTTAAAACTAATCGGAGAAAGTTCTTTTTCACTCAGCGCACAATTAAACTCTGGAATTTGTTGCCAGGGGATGTGGTTAGTGCAGTTAGTATAAATGTGTTTAAAAAAGGATTGGAAAAGTTCTTGGAGGAGAAGTCCATTACCTGCTGTTAATTAAGTTGACTTAGTTTTTGGGTACTTGCCAGGTTCTTATGGCCTGGATTGGCCACTGTTGGAAACAGAATGCTGGGCTTGATGGAACCTTGGTCTGACCCAGTATGGCATGTTTTATGTTCTCACCTGACCCCTGAAACAGGCAAGAGCCGCTACCTGTACCTTCAAGGAACTAAGGGCCAACCCCTTTATTCAATCCATCCTGCAAAAATTCCAAAATGAGCGGGATCTTAACCCAACGAGGAAGAACCCCTCGATCTTCACACCAAGCCTCAAACCCGTACCAAACCCACACATAGGCTAAGGAAGTGGAGAACATTCTCACTCACAACAATCTGGCAATCACCACAGTAGAATATTCATGCTTCAGCAAGCGAGCCCTCTCAAAGGTCATACCTAAGACAAAATAGAGTTGGATCTTCGTGAAGAACATGCCCCTACTGCAGCAGATCCCTGTGCACCGGCAGCCAGAGGGGGGAGTTTACCAGGAGCCTTTGCAGATCTGCATATCATGGTCTCCTGGGCCAATCTGGTGCCACCAGAAGCACCATCCTCCTGTGACCCTCAATCTTTTATTTATTTAAAAATGTTTGTATACCACCTTTACAAATAAAAATTTAGTCAAAATGGTTTACAGATTAAACATACATAATTGGATAAAAACAATAAACATTTCTACAGACAAATAAGCAATGAGCTCCTATCAAACAAAAGTGATTTAACTTGCTTTAAATGTAAACTTAGGGTATTGGAGGGGAAAGAAGGAGCTGGAAAATGATGTGTATAGTGGCAAGGATCTGGAGGCGTCAGAAGGGGAAGTTTTTAATGTTTAATGTGAATAAGAAATGTTAAAGGCTTTATGAAACAAGTAGGTTGAACTGATGAACAGATGATATGAGTCTGAGGGAATCTGGTAAAGAGTTCCACAAGGAGGAACCTGCCAAGGAAAATGCTCTCTTGCGGGTTAAGTCTAATCTTGCTAGTTTGATTGTGGGTACATCTAAAAGGATTTTTTGATAGGGACCGTAACTGTATAGATGGTTTATAAATATGTAAGGATGTACATAGCCAGGTTGATGAAGTTATGAATAAGAGCGTGAATAATTGTTAAAACTTTGAATGTAATTCTGAATTTTATGGGAAGCCAATGGAGAGAGTAAAGTATCGGTGTGATGTGACTTCTACGGGTTGAACCAACAAGTATTCGGGCTGTTGTGTTTTGCACTAGTTGTAGAGGGTGTAAAGTAGAATCAGGTAAGCAGATATAAAGAGCATTGCAATAGTCTAATCCGGAAAATACTAACGATTGCAGCACCGTATGAAAATCTTGTAAAACAGGGGATGTAGGCGTTTCAGTAGATGCAGTTTATAGAAAGATTTTTTTGATAACCGCGGAAATATGTTTTGTCTTAGATAGATAGGAATTTATGATCACACCTAAACTGGTAGCATCATTATAAATGGGACTGGAATTTCCATTGAAAAGTAAATGAGAAGGAGGGCCTATTGTGGAAAAGGACACTGATGTTAGGTAAAGTAATTCTGTTTGGGCCAGATTTAATTTCAATCGATTATGAGAAAGCCAGGTACTAATTGTGTTTAAGTATAATACTATAGTTGACAAAGTGTTGGTCCATGAATTATTATAAGGGACAAGAAATTGAATGTCGTCCGTATAGATGCGGAACAATGTTTAGAGCAGCAAGAATGTGACACAGTGGTAAAAGATAGATATTGAAAAGGATCAGAGATAACGTGGACCCTTGAGGCACACCTGTAGAAATTGAGTACTGATCAGATTGGTTTTGAAAGAAAATGTTGAGATCAGTTGGCTAAATAAGATTGGAACCAATTTAAAACTGTCACTGAGCTACCTAATGATTGAAGGCCCGATAAGAGAATCTGGTGATCTAGTGTATCAAACGCTGCTGATATATTTATTTATTTATTTATTTTTAATTTTTATATACCGGAATTCCTGTATGCAATACAAATCAGTCCGGTTTACAAGTAACGAAAAGGTTGCCCTGGTCTGGGAGGTTAGACTGGGGTCTTTTACATAGAACATAGAACAATAACAATCAACTATTGAACATTATTACAAGGAACAGTGAAAGTAACAATAGTATTTAACAAACAGATAATATTATTATAACATTATTTGTGTTCACATTTTACAAGGAACTTTAGTAGCGTATATAGTCTGCAAGTAATCGGTTAAATAATATAATATGAGAAGGATGACTTAAATAAATAGATATTGCGAATAATCAAGTCCGTGTATGAATTTGAGTGTCAATGTGTTTGTGACACCTTGCAATGGTTGGATCTGAAAGACAGGAGGAGGTGCCTAGTTACACTCTGGGAATTGGAACGCTTGCCTGAAGAGCCAGGTTTTTAACCTTTTTTTGAACTCTGGTAGGTTAGGTTCGAGTCTTATGTCTGGTGGGAGCGCATTCCATTGATGTGGTCCCGCAGTGGATAGTGCTCTTTTTCTTAGCGTTGATTTGGTGGGAGCTGCGACTAATGTGCCTTTGTAGGCGCTTCTGATGGGTCTGGCCGATGAGTGTAGGCGAAGTTGAGTTTGTAGAGATATAGGTGCGACGTTATGAATTGTTTTATGGATAATGGTTAAGGTTTTATATATGATTCTCTGTTTGATGGGTAGCCAGTGGAGGTAGCTCAAGATGGGGGGTAATATGGTCTCTTCTATTAGTGTTAGTTAGGATTCTGGCTGCGGCGTTTTGTACCATCTGTAGGGGTTTGATGCTGTTGGAGGGGAGGCCCAGTAAGATTGAGTTGCAGTAATCAAGTTTCGAAAAAATAATGGATTGAAGAACGAGGCGAAAGTCATTGAAGTGAAGGAGTGGCTTTAGTTTCTTTAGGACCTGTAGTTTAAAGAAGCAGTCCTTGGTGGTTGTGTTTATGAATTTTTTAAGGTTAAGTTGATTGTCAAGCCAAGTTCCTAAATTCCTGACGTCTGCAGAGAGCTCCATGTTTAAAGATGTGGTTTGTGCCAGACTAGGTGGGTGGTTGTTCGGGTTGTGTGAGATTAGTAGCAGCTCTGTTTTGCTGGAGTTTAGAATCAGGTTTAGGCTGGAGAGTAGTTGTTTAATTGGTTTAAGACAATTCTCCCAGTAGACGAAGGTTTTTTGAATTGATTCTGTGATGGGGATTAGGATCTGGATGTCGTCTGCATAGAGGTAATGAGTAAGCTTGAGTTGAGATAGCAAATGGCAGAGGGGGAGGAGGTAAATGTTGAACAGGGTAGGGGAGAGGGATGAACCTTGTGGTACGCCTTGGTCTGATAGGATGGGGTCAGATTCCTTGTTGTTGATTCTGACCTTGTAATACCTGTTGGATAGGAACGATTTGAACCAACAGAGGGCTGTGCCTTTGATTCCTATGTTTGATAGTTGTTCTAGGAGTTGTGAGTGATTTACCGTGTCGAATGCTGAAGATAGGTCTAGTAGGACCAGTAAGAATGACTTTTTTCTCCAGGTTCAAAAGTAAATTATCAGTGAGGGAAAGCAGAAGGGACTCTGTGCTTCGAGATTTGCGAAAACCATATTGTGCCGGGGAAAGAATGCTGTGCTCCTCGAGGTATTCGGAAAGTTGTTTATTTACCGCTTTTTCCATCAGTTTGGAGATCAGGGGCAGGTTTGCAATGGGTCTGTAGTTGGCTGGGTCCATGGGTGATGCAGTTGGTTTTTTCAGTAGGGGTTTGAGGATTGCAAGTTTTAGCTGATTAGGAACTGTGCCCATGGCTAAGGAGGTATTGATGATTTCTGCAATAGGTTTTGCGACGGTGCTAGAGATGGCAGTGAGCAAATTAGTAGGGAGTGGGTCCGAGGGATGTGCCGATGGTTTAGTTTTTTTAAGTAAATTTTCAATCTCCATGGCTGATGTGGGCTCGAATGACTCTAGTCTAGAATTCAGAGTGAGTTGGTATGTGCTATGAGGTGTTGGAAGCGTTTGGTGGGTTGTAAGGGAGAGGGTGAGGTTTGAGATTTTTGTTTTGAAGTAGGTGGCTAGTTCGTTGGCCTTACTGAGCGCTAGATGGTCTGGAATGGATGGTGGTGTTGGTTTGGTGAGTGATGAAACGTAGGAGAATAAAGCCTTCGAGTCGAAGATGAAGTTATGAATTCTTTTTGCATAGAAGTCCTTTTTTGTTTTGTGTATGGCGTTTCTGTAGGTGTTGAGGGTGGCTTTGTAGTCAAGTCTGGATGTGGGAGAAGGGTTGTTTCTCCAGCTTTGTTCTTTGTTTCGTAGTTTCTGTTTCAGGGTTTTGAGTTCCGGGGTGAACCATGGTTTTCTGTTGTCTCGTGTCGGTTGGATTTCTTTTGAGGAGGTTGGGCAGAGTTGATCAGCTATTTTGTTCGTGAGTTTGATCCATGAAGTGGTGGCTGTCTTGGCGTCTGAGAAGTCAATTTGTTTGAGGTCTTTGGAGCATTGTTTGTTGAGTAACTCCAGTGCGCATGGTTTCCTGAAATGAATGGTGGTTTTGGAGATGTTTGGAGGAGGTGTGTTTTTCATTTTGAGGGTTGTGTCTATAAGCTGGTGGTCTGACCATGGGATTGGCGTGCAGGTGGGATTTGTATGGATGGACCAGCTATCGTTGATAAATATGAGGTCTAATGTATGACCTGCTTTGTGAGTGGGCCCGCTGATTATTTGTGTGAATCCAAGGTGACTGAGGGAGGTGAGGAAAGTTTCACAGTTAGTGGATTGAGGGGTGGAGTCTACGTGAATGTTGAAGTCTCCCAGTATGATGGTTGGTTTGTCTGAATTTAGATGTTTGGCTATCATCTCTATTAGAGGGGAGGGGTTAGCCTCTAGAGTTCCTGGTGTGGCGTAAATGAGGAATATTTGTGGATGTTGAGATTTGAATATGGAGCATTCAAGTTTTGAGGTGGAGTATGATTGTTGTAGTGTTATACCCAATTGTTTTTTTGCAGCAAGTAGAATTCCTCCTCCTTTCTTTTTCGGTCTAGGTATTGAGAAGAGGTCGAAGGATTGTGTAGGTAGTTGGTTTGTTAATGATATGTCCGTGGGTTTTAGCCATGTTTCCGTTATTGCACATATATCAGGGTTGTTGTCAATTAGGTAATCATTTAGAAGGTGCATTTTTTTGGACAGTGACTGTGCATTGAATAAGGTTAAAGTGAATAATGAAAGGCCGAGGAGTTGTGTAATGGGAGATGTCATGATGTTGATGAGTCTTTGTTGTCTGGGTGTCTGAATGGGGTCTGGTGGAGAGTTATTTCTGGGTTTTCTCTTGAGTATGGGGATGGAATGGCTGTGTATCATTATATGCTGGTTTGCTAGAGGTTATGAGTAGGGGTAGGTCTGTGACTGGATACGTGCGGAGTCTGCTAGGATGGATGCTGGAACTGCTGGAATGGATGCTGGAACTGCTGGAGTGTATGTTGGAGCTGCTGGGATGGATGCTAGAACTGCTGGAGTGGATTCTGTGAGGGCTAGTTAGGCATTTGATTTTAGTTGATGGACGCTGGCGAGATTGTGAAGGGTGTGTTGTATTGTGGCTGGAAAGGATTGGTTTAGATGTTTGAAAGTGGTCGGTGCGTTATGGCTTTATCCGGTCAGAAAAATCCGTTTGTCTATGGCTGATTGGCATTTGTTTGTGCTGTAGTTTCGTCTGTGGGTAAGGTTCGTGGCTTTCTCGGGGCTGAGACGAAGGGGCGAGACAAAGGGGCAAACTAAAATGAAGTTAGTATTAGCATCAAAGCCATGGTATAAGGTGTCGAAACAGGAAAGAAGGCATGTCTGTCGAGTGACCCTTGCGAAAGCCATGCTGACCTGAATGCAATATATCATGGTCAGCTAGGAAATCTGAAAGTTGATGTAGGACTACAGATTCTATTAATTTTGCTAAAGAAGGTAAAAGAGCAATAGGCCTGAGATTAGTGACATCTAAAAGGTGTTTTGATTTGTTCTTTGGGAAGGGTAAAATAGGTTTTTTTTTCAGGTTATCAGGGAATAGACCTTCCAAAAGATTGATGGACTAAAGGGGCTAATGTTTTAAATAGTGAACTGGCGCAAGGGTTTAGTGGAGAGTTAGAAACTTTCTGTTTTTGAATTATGTTTATAATAGTAGACTCAGTTACTGGTGTAAATTCCGATCAGTTTACTGCAGACGGAGGGGTTTTATGTGGTAAATGAAGGAATTCCTTGGAGATAGTATCAACCTTAGATTTGAAATAAGTGGCAATTTTGTTACACATATTAGGGTCATCGATGTTAACATTATGTAAGTTTAGCGTAGTGAGATTTTACAATGTTAAACAGTGTGCTAGGATTACCCTTTGCAGCTGCAATTTTCTTGGCTAAATGAGTTTTCTTGACTTTATTAATTTCTCTGTTATAGTGTCTTAAAGTTCGGTAATAAGTATTTTTAGTATCAGAGGGGGTTTTTTCGGTGCCACATGCGCTCTTTAGCTCTTAATAAAGTTTTAAGGGAATGTAATGAATTAGTGTACCACGGCATGTTAATCTTGTTGTTTTTAAGAGTTAATGTTTTCATCGGAGCTATCAAATTCAAGGTGGAAATAATAGTGGAGTTCCAAAAATCTATCAAATCTGTGATAGAAGTAGTCGCCAAGGAAAGCTTAGGGACTAAAGCATCAGTAAATGTCTCTGAGGATATAAATTTACGTTTCATAATAGTCTAACAATTTTTTTGGTTACAAGTGACAGTATTCAACATTAAATCAAAATGAATGAGAATGATCTGACCAAGGTATAGGAGTGATAACAGGCTTATTCACGATGGGTGTTGCAAAAGAAGGATCAAAGAAGGATAGGTCAAGAGTATGACCTCGTTGATGAGTAGGAACTTGAATAAGTTGTTTCCAGCCTAGTCCTGTCATTGCGTCTAAGTAGATTCTATAGATGAAAGAGGAGAGGCATTAATGTGCAAATTAAAATCACCTAGTAAGACTGTTTTTGATAGGTCTATAGGAAGAGATGAGACAAAAAAATTAGATAATTCAGTCTGAAGAAGTCCAGGTGGACAATATACAATACAGTTATTTAAGTTTGTAGTAGTTATCAAAAGCATTTCAAATGATGGTATGATATTAATTTGTTTTTTTTTTTTGTAGGGTTTAAAGAGGATTTTATTACTGCTAACAGGCCTCCACCTCTACCATTGAGCCTGGGTTCTGAGCTAACCGAATATTCTGAGGAGCTCAAACTATTTAAAGTAACTGAGTCAGCCAAGACTCAGTGACTAAAAAGAAATCCGTTTTTTTTTTTTGTTTTTTTTAACTCAACAAATCTAATATGACTGGGATTTTTTTTACGTATGGATTGAGCATTGCAAAAGATAAAGGAAACACATGATAGCACTAGAGTAGAAAATAACCTCAGCATTATAAGTATCAAGAACAAGCGATTGCAAAATTTGGGTTTAGATTTTGAGGAACTATGATATCTTAAACTAGGAGCTAAAGAATTGTATTTACTTTGCCCAAGTTGGAATTTCCATCGTAAGAAGAAAATGAGAATAGCCAGAAAACTTTGGGGTGCGAACAAAGGGGCATGCCCCTTGGTTGTGCGCGGCACCGGAGTTGTCGCTGCTCTATTAATGTGGTTGCTCCCTAATGATGTAAAACTGGGGGCGTGGCCAGGTTCAATCAGCCCCCACAGTAATCGTGGGAAATAAGCGCTGTAAAGTGGTGCAGAAGTCCAAAGTCCAATCAGAAATAGAAACGGGCTCTCACAGATTGTAATAGAGAACTGCGGGGGGAAGGCATATAGTAGCTCACCCTCCAGTCACTTCTGCATGAGGGCATTGATTCCCAAGGACTTGGGATCTCTCCTGCAACTGATGAAATGAGGAACCTTTGCAGTTTTTAAACTCCCTAGTAGGTTCATAAACTGAAGGCCCCAGCGATCTACTATCAGCTGAAAAGCATTTGACAATTCCCATTCTCCTGGATCTAAACTGTCTGCTGAGGAAGTCTGCTCTTACATTGTCTTTTCCTGCAATGTGTGAGGCGGAGATCTCCTGAAGATGCACTTCTAACCATTCCATAAGCTGGGCTATTTCCTGCGATACTTTCTGGCTCTTGGTTCCTTCCTGTCGATTGACATAAGCCACTGTCGTTGCATTGTCCAACAATATTTGGACCGCTAGACCCTGCAATCGGTTGCCGAACCACAAGCATGCCAACTGGCCCGCACAGGCTTCCATCCAATTGATAATCCAGAGAGACTCTTCTGGACTCCAGCGCCCTTGCACTGTCTGCTGACAGTGAGCCCACCAACTCTGGAGGCTTGTATCTGTCGCCAGCCAGTCTGGTGAGCTTAGGGAAACCCCTTTTCTAAGATGTTCTGCCTTTAACTACCTCTGCAGGTCAGTGCAGACCTCCATCGGCAGGTGAAGTCAAATCGAATAATCCTGAGACTCTGGACGCCAACGAGACATTAATTTTCCCATCACTGAGGTGAGGCTAATCATCTGTAGTTTCCAGCCTCCTCTCTGCTCCCACTCTTGTGAAGCGAGACCACCACCGCTCTTTTCCAATCACTCGGCACCACTCCCGTTTCCATGGATCTTTTGATTAGGTCATGCAGTGGACCGGCAGCACATCTCTGAGCTCCCTCAGTATCCTGGGATGAACCTCATCAGGTCCCATGGCTTTGTCTACTTTCAGTTTTTCTAGCTCTTTCCATATATTCTCTTCAGTAAATGGACTTTTGTCTACTACACCATCCTCCATTTTCTTGTTAACTAGTGACGGTCCTTCTCCGGGGGCCTTCTTTAGTGAACACCGAACTGAAGTATTTATTTAACATTGCCGCCATTTCTTCATCTCTCTCCACACATTGATCCTTTTCACCTTTCAATTTCACTATACTACTTTGGACTTTTCTCCTTTTTCTGATGTATATGAAAAATGTTTTGTCACCTTGCTTTACCTCTTTGGCAATCCTTTCTTGCCCTTGGCTTTTTGCTTTCTTGATTACTTTCTTCGTCTCTCTCAATTTCATCACATATTCTTCCTTGAGTTCCTCCCCTTTGGGATCCTTTATTTTTCTTGAACGCTGTTCTTTTTGCTTTTATTTTATCAGCCACCTCCTTTCAGAACAAGACAGGTTTCTTATTTATCTTGCTATTGTTTACTTTTCTAACATATAGATTAGTTGCCTCTGTAATAGATCCTGTTATACCACAAAATCTTTGCCATTAAACTGAAGGCAGTCAGACATATTATAAACATATACCTTTACTAAGCTAAGACAGAATTATTTGAATGCTTCGCAAACAAATCGAAAGATCTGCAATCTCTTGGACATGTGACATGTTGAAATTGCTCAATTAATGTATGATTTAACTAATATTTTTACCCATTATGTATAAAGATACCTAAACTTTGGGGTCAGAATGGTACAGATACATAAAAAAAAGAAAAAAGTAAGCTACAGGTGGGGGGTGGGGGGGGGGGGGGGAGGGAAGACCACTAAAATCAAAATTTGTCATTGGGTTAGCTGTCTTCTTCCATTCGAGCCCATAATCAGCAGGACAACTTGAATTACCTGGGTGATAATTGTGTGAATTGTTTCAGGGAGCATAGGGTGTACACAAAAAGTAAAAAAAAAAAAAAAAAAAAAAAAAATCTAAATAGCTTTAAATAAATTTTATTTGAATATATGGCTATGATGCAGATTTTGACAAGTATAAAGCACTTTTGAAGCTGGTTAAGGTGCACCTTGTCCCTGGGGTCCAAACATGTAATTTCAAAGAGTGCTATATATTAATGTTACTATTTTGCAACCAAAGCACTGTATGCTCAAGTTAACAAGAGATCCATAAAACAAACTGGGAAACATTGGCTAGATTGTACTGTGTGTGAGAATTTAGCTATAGAAGTGGACTTACATGCTAATGCATGTAAAAGTTGTCATGGGACATTTAATGAACATGAAGTCTAATAGGACCTCTGTTTAACATTTCATCCAAAATATGGCAGAAAGCAGTCACAGGAAAATTAACTATCTTTTGTAACTGGGGCATTAGGAACCAGTCCCACTTCCCTCTCCAACTCTCCCACCCCATCAAACAACCTACTACCTTTGAAGTGACAACTGACAGTCAATAGTTTAGATTTGGATACTTGGCCACAGCTTTATTAGATGATTCACATGAATCTTATATAGGTGTCCAGACTCTGTACCTGTCTAGTCTTTCTCCCCTGTCCCCACACACCACCTTATTCAGTGGATCCACTTCAGAGCCAGCACATGTTCACTAAACATTGAAAAACAATAAAACGAACCTAACAGTCTGTGGCAGTATATATCAATTGTAAAGAAACCCACAGATAAATTCACTTATTGTGAATCACATCTTATTGACTGATATAATTGAGATTGTCATAAAGAGTGTGCAATATTAATTTATAATAGGTTACAATACTTTGTTAACCACCCAGATGGCATACCGCTCAATAACTTTACCCATTGGTCTCTACAAACGTTTCAACATGTTTTCTGCATATAAAAAGAGAGTTTATGGAAAAATCAACACTTATCAGTGTCTCCTGGTCACTGTGAAAATCTAGGTGCAAAAAACAGCAACCCGATATGAATTGTGTTTCGATACTTCTTCAGGGGCTATGTTTGAATAGTCATTTATTAACTGTTGCGATTTTGTAGTAAATTATTCTTTCAAAATAGAAGGATCACGGTTCAGCAACGCCATGGATCCAAGAGATGCACGCACAAGATTTTGCTGAACCATGATCCTTTTATAAGAGTTTCTATTTTCTATGATTTATTTAAAATCTGCTACTTGTTAATTTCATGGAATGTCTCCTTTATTTAGTATTATTTGAAATGATAAATAACCATCTTTTACCTGTTCCACTTCATTCATAATTTTATAAACTTCTACAATCTCCCTCTCAGCCATCTCTTTTTCAAGCTGAAGAGTCCTAACCTATACAGCCTTTCATAATGGAACAGTTTCATTCCCTTTATCCTTTTTGCTGTGCTTCTCTGCACCTTTTCTAGTTCTATGCCTTTTCTGAGATGGGGTGGCCAGAACTATACTCAATAAGATGTAGTTACACAATGACTCAATATAGATACAATAAGATATTGTCCATTTTATTCTTCTTTCTTTATAGATCATTAACATTCTATTTTCTTTTTTCGACTGCTGCTGCACACTGATCTGAAGATTTTAATCGTTCATCTACAAGGACTCATGGTAATGTTATGGCAGAAAGGACCAAATAGTCCTTTCAGTCTGCCCAGCAAGCTTCTTATGGTACTGTCTGCTATGCTGGTTACCCCATGTTTTTCTTAAGGGTATTTGAGGAGCCACCATGAATAGTCAGACAATGCTGATGTGTTTTGCTTATGACTTGGTCTTAGAAGCAGCCCTGTAATTTTTTTACTTGTGTCTGCTTATCAGTACTTCAGCCTGATAATTCAGGGCCCTTGATGGTGTTCATCTGAATCCAAATCTTCTGCCATAGAAGCAGAGAGTGATGTTATAGTTTGTCAAAAGCATCAAGGCTTATTGATTAAGGGTAGTAATCCCTTGCCTTCTGTTTAGGATAGGAATTGCTGCTCTGTACAGATTACCCCCATGCTTATCAGTTCCTCAAAATGTAGAAGTCAGGGCCCTCGTCGGTTGTCTGAATCCAACTCCCCTTTTCTCCCTGCAGTTGAAGTGGAGAACAATGTTGCAGTTGCATCAAAAGTATCAAGGTTTATTGGTTAAAGGTAGTAACTGCTGCACCACCATGCACCTTTTTTCTTCATTTCCATCCTCTACCCTTTAGGGATCCACCATGTTTATCTCAGGCCACATTGAATTCTTTGAGTGTTTTCGTCTTTACCACCTCCTCCAGAAGGGCATTCCAGGCAGCCACTACCCTCTCTCTGTGAAGAAATATTTTCTGGTGTTGGTTCTGAGTCATCCCCCCTACTTCTGATTTCTTTCCAATGGAAAAGATTTAAAGTTTGTGCATCATTAAAACCTTTCAGGTATCTGAAGGTCTGTTTCATATCCCCCCTGAACATTCTCTCTTCCACGGTATACATAATTAGATCCTTCAGCTTCTCCTCATAAGTCTTCCAATACTGTCCCTGCACCATTTTGGTCACCCTTCTCTGGACCACCTCCATTCTGTCCCTATCCTTTTTGAGATACAGACTCCAGAACTGAACACAGTACTCCAAGGTGAGGCCTCACCAAGGACCTGTACAAGGGCATTATCACCTCTTTTGTTTTGCAGGCTATTCCTTCCTCTATGCATATCAGCATTCTTCTGGCTTTAGTTATTGCCATGTCACATTGCTTTGCTGCCTTCAGATTGCCAGACACTACCACCCCAAGACCCCTCTCTTAGTCCATGAACAGTCTTTCACCCCATCACATATATCCCAGATGCAGGACTCTGAACTTCTTGGCTTTGAAGCCCAACTTCCAAATCTCTGACCACTCTTTGAAGCTTTCTTAAATCACTTTTCATTTTCTCTGCTTCTTCAGGCATGTCCAACTCTGTTGCAGATCTTAGTATCATCCGCAAAGAGACAAACCTTACCTTGTATCCCTTCAGCAATGTCACTCACAGAGCCGGTCCCAATACCAATCCTGGTTGCACTCCACTGAACACGATTTTCTCTTCAGAAAAGGTTCCATTTACCAAAACCCATTGTCTGTCAGTCAACCAGTTTGTAATCCACTCCAGCACTTTGCACAGACTCCCAAGCTTCTCATTTTATTCACAAGCCTCCTATGCAGGACCTTAACAAAAGTTTGGTGAAATCCAAGTAAATCACAGAGTGCTCTTCCCTGAACCAATTCTCTAGTCACCCAATCAAAAAAAATCAGATTTGTCTGACAGGACTTTCCCCTGGTAAATCCATGCTGCCTTGGATCTAAGAACTTACTGGATTGTAGAAAGTACACTATTCTTTCTTTCAGCAGTCTCCATTAATTTTCCTACCACCGAGGTGAGGTGAACCAGCCTGTAATTTCCAGCCTCTTCTCTGCTACCACTCTTATGAAGCGGGACCACAAAAGCTCTTCTCCAATCTCATGGCAGCATTCCCATTTCCAGGGAACGATGGAACAGGTCTTTCAGCGGACCCACCAGGATATCTGAGCTCCCGCAGTATCCTGGGATGTACCTCATCCGGCCCCATGGCCTGTCCATTTTCAGTTTTCCTAGCTCTTCCCATATATTCTCTTTTGTAAAAGGAGTTATGTCTACCCTGTTCCCATTTACAGTCTTGTCAACCTGCAAAGGTCCTCCCCTCCAGGGTCTTCTTTAGTGACACAGAACTGATTTGTTTAATACAGTATTTCTGCCATTTCTTTGTCTCTACATCTTGCTCCTTGTCACCTTTCAATTTCGCTATACCACTTTAAGCCTTCCTTCTTTTTCTGATATATCTGAAAAATGTTTTGTCATCTTTTTACCTCTTTGCAATCCTTTCTTTCACTTGAACTTTTGCTTTCCTTAGTCTCCCTCAATTTCACCAGGTATTTTTCACCGTGTTCCTCTTTTTAGGATCCTCTATACATCCTGAACGCTGTTCTTTTTGCCTTTATTTTTTCAGCCACCTCCTTTCTGAACCAAATCGGTTTCTTTTTCCTTGGACATTTGTTTTCTTTTCTAACAGATTTGTTACCTTTGTAATAGCTCCTTAAATTTGGCCCACTCTTCCATCTCATCCATTTTCTCCTACTCTTCAAGTTCTTCCTCCAATTACAACCCCATTTTGTCAAAGTCTGAATTTTTGAAATTCAGTACCTGGGTCTTCGTGTGAGTTTCCTGTATCTTATTTGCAATGACAAGCCATACTGTCTGATGATCACATGTCCGGACAATAGACACATTATCCCCATTAGTGAGCACTAGGTCAAGTATCACACTCTCCCTCATAGGTTTCAATGCCACTTGTTTGAGCAGAGTCCCTTGAAGGGCATCCACTCTCTCTCTCTACTTCTTGTAGATTCCACAGAAGGGATACTCCAATCCACATCTAGCAAAGTCTCCAACAATCAACAATCTCCCTTCTTTCCCACCTTTTGGATGTCTTTCACCAGATCTCAATCCAGATCTTCAGTTTGGGCTGGAGGTCTGTACACCATGCCAGTATAAATGGAAGAAGCATCGTTTTGTTTTAGGATAGCCTATAATGCTTCCTCCCTTCCCCATGTCCTTTGCATTTTGATTGCATTGATATTGTTTTCGAAATAAAGTGCTACTCCTCCCCCTTTTCTGTTCTCTCTGTCCTTAAGATATACTCCGGGATGGACATCTCCCAGCCATGAGACTCCATGAACCTTGTCTCCATAATGACAATGTCCAAGACTGCCTCCATCATTAGGGCCTGAGGATCTGGAATTTTATTGCCTAGGTTACAACCATCTTTGGTCATAACTTTCAAGCTTTCCTCCCTTGGTTTTCTTATTTTCACAGTCACCTTTTGTGCTGCTTTGCTTAAGACTGGAATGCAGAGCTGATAGACTTTATCATCTATTCGGACTTCTTGTATTGCTTGGGGGTGGCATTCCAATTTCATTGGCCACCTTCTGCCACCATCATTCTGTAGTTTAAATGCCCGATGTAATACTGGAATTTCTCACTTAGGATCTTCTTTCCTGCCACTGTCAAATATAGACCATCCTTATTGTATAGCTTTTTACTGCTCTATACACGACCTCAGCCTCCAATGTATCCAAATCTACTTTCTTTACACTGTTTTGAGTCATGTATTGAAATTTTCTAATCGGCTTATCCTTTCCTTTCCCTGAACAGGTAATATTTCAGAAAAGGGAATATTCTTTACCATGGATTTAATCTCCTTCCCCAGACACTGGAAATCTTTCTGTATTGCTTGGATACTGTTTCTAGTGAGGTCATTGGTCCCCAGATGGATGAAAACATTGATATTAGGACTCCAAATTCCATGACGTCGACTCCTAAAATAAAACCCAGCAATGAATACCTGTAGTTGGGATTTTTTCCCACATACATTTTGCATGTATGCACATTAAATTTAATCTGCCTTTCAGATGCCCAGTTTCCTAGTCTCACAAGGTCCTTCTGCAGTTCCTTGTAATCTGCTGTTTTAACTACTTAGAATAATTGTGTCATCTTCAAATCTGATCACCTCTTTCTTTGTTCCCTTTTCCAGATCACTTGTGAATATGTTAAACAGTATATATCCCAGTACAGATCCACTTATGACTTTACTCCATTTGGAAAACTGATCATTTAGTCCTACTTTTAGTTTCCTATCTTTTAACCAGTTATTAATCCACAATACAACAGTACCTTCTATCCCATGACAATTTTCTGAAGACTCATGAAACACTTTGTCAAAGGCCTTCTGAAAACCCAAATACATAATATCAACTGACTCACCTTTATACATGTTTATTTAAATCTTCCAAAAAATCAAACAGATCTGTAAGGCAAGATTTCTCTTCGCTAAAATCATGTTGACTCTTCCCTGTTAAGTTATATCTATCTGTATGGCCAGTGATTTTGTTCTTAAGAATCGCTTCCACCCTGTTGCCTTGTACTGATAGCTGAATCAGTAGTCTATATTATCCCAGATCATACCTGGAGCCTTTTTTAAATATTACTGTTCTATTGGCCACCCTCCAGTCTATACAAATTGTGGGTATTTAAATGACAGGCTACAGATAAACTGGTGAAACATAAAAATGATGGGAGAAAAGGACCAAATGGTTCACCCAGTCTGACCAGCAAGCTTCTTATGGTAGTATCTGCCACACCATGTAGGTTACCCCCATGTTTCTTTTAAGGGTACAAGCTGCACCTCTGTGCAGTTATTTCCAAGACATATGATAACCCATAAAAATTTACAGCTAGCAATTGTCTATCTTGTTGAAGATTTTTGTTTCATCAGCAAATAGACAAACCTTTCCTGATAATCCTTCTGCAATGATGCTCTCAAATGTTGAAAAGAACAGGACATGGACTGATTGCTATGACATCTCTAATGGTGTCCCTCTTTTCAGTATGAACTCTGTCATTAAACTTTGCCACCTCCTGCTCAACTAGTTTCTAGACATGCCAGTTGCTTTATGGCCATACCAAGGATGCTCACTTTATAAGTCGCCTATGCGGAACCATGTTAAAGGCCTTACTGAAATCCAAGTGCACTACATCTAGGGCTTTTCACTGATCCAACTCTTTGTTCATCCAAACAAAGAAATTGATCAGATTTGTCAGACAAGACCTACCTCTGGTAAAGCCATGCTGCCTCGGATCTTGTAATCATTGGATTCCAGATTCTGCACTATCTTCTGTTTTAACTGATTATATTAAATTTACTCCCCACAGAGGTCAGACTAATTGGCTAATAGTCCTCAGCCTCCTCCTTACTTTCACCTTTGTGAAAAGGAACTACCTCCACTTGTCTTCAGTCCTCCAGAACTACTTCTGACTATAAAGATATTGAAAAATCAGCCAGCAGAGCTGCCAGAGCTTCTCTAAGTTCCCTTAAAACCCACAACGTATCCCATCTGCCTCATTACTTTTACTGCTTTAAGTTTAGTTGAAAATGCTGAGCACTAGCTTCTTGGCCTTTGACTTCATCACTTATCTTAAATTCTTTTTTTCTTAGTACTAAAAAGTTTTAAGTGGCTGCCAATGCAGTGAAAAGAAAACAAAAGCAAAACGGCAGCACAAGGCCAAAAGTTGAAAAATGTAAGAAATTGACATCTGTGTGGTAGCTCGTATGAAGAAAGGCACTGTGTATGTACGAGAACTCATGCACATGCTCAGTAAAGTCTTTGCACTGAGCTCTGAGAACTGAATCTTTCTGTGCCATCATACCTCACACCACATGTAGTAGCTAATTTATGCCTCTTTGCCGATGGAGAACGATTAGATTTTGCTTCTATGGAAAGCTTCTTAAATTCTCTTGGCCTGTCTCACTACTGTTTTACATGTAATTTGCTAGTACTTATATTCTTGACTATTTTCTTTATTAGGGTATGCCTTCATTTTTGGAGAAACATCCTTTTGGGTTTAATTGCCTCTCACCTCACCCTTAAACAATGTTGGCAATTGTATGGTCCTTAACCATTTTTAAATGCATGAAGTATATGTTAATTCGGCTTCTAAAGAGTATTTTTAAACAATGTCCACAGCTCAAGCAAAACTTTTAAACTTGACAACCATTCCTTTTGTTTCTAATTTTCTCATTCTATAATTGTTTCTCTTTTTAAAGTTATATATTACTGCATAATTTTATTTATTGTCCTCCCTCCAGTTATTACTAAGCTGCCCTTGCACCAGGATCCTGTGTTTCACTGAGGACTAGATGTAAAGCAGAGTTGCTTACCTGTTACAGGTGTTCTCCCAGGGCAGCAGGATGTTAGTCCTCACAGATGGGTGACATCAGATGGAGCCCAGCATGGAATACATCAGATGGAGCTCAGCATGCCACTAACCCCACAGGGTCCACCTTCAGTCTCATATCAAAGCAGAAAAAGACGAGTGAAAAAAATAAAAATAAAACGCAGACGAACCCAACTCCGTGGCGTGGCGGGTGGGTCTTGTTGAGGACTATCATCCTGCTGTCCTGGGAAAACACCTGCTACAGGTAAGCAACTCTTTGTCCCAGGACAAGCAGGATGATGGTCCTCACAGATGGGTGAATACCAAGCAACAGGCTGCCCCCAGAACATACAGGGCAAACAGACACCCAATAACATTCAACAGGCACAACAACAGGGGTGCCGTTGGCAACAACTGGGCAGACTGAACGTCATACTGGGCCCAAGGTAGGGAGAGTTGGGTTCTCACACTCGGAATAGGTTACAGAGGACAGTCTGGCCAAAGATGCTCTCCTATCGACCATCCTTGTCCAGATAGTAATGGGCTGCGAAGGTGTGGAGGGAATTCCATGTCATGGGCTTGCAGATTTCAGCAATAGGGACTGCCCGGAAGTGGGCTGACGCTAGCATGGCCTTTACTGAGTGTGCTTTCACTCTGCCTCCGAGCGGAAGGCCCGCTTGCTCATAACAGAAAGCGATACACTCCGCCAACCAATTGGACAGGGCCTGCTTGCTCAAAGCAACTCCAAGTCTACTCTTGTCAAAGGATACAAAAAGAGTTGGGTCGACTGCCTGTGGGCTGTGGTGTGCTCCAGATAAAAAGCAAGAGCACGCTTGCAGTCCAAAGTGTGCAGAGCCTGCTCACCTGGGTGACAGGCCTCGGGAAAAAGGTGGGCAACACGATGGACTGATTCAGGTGGAAGTCAGACACTACCTTAGGCAGGAACTTAGGGTGAGTGCGCAACACCACCCTGTCGTAAAAGAACCTCGTATAAGGCAGATAGGTCACCAGGGCTTGCAGCTCACTGACTCTGCGAGCGAAAGTAACTGCCACTAGGAAGACTACCTTACAGGGGAGGTGCTTCAACTCGCAGGAGCTCAAATGGAGGCCGCATGAGCCACGCCAGCACTATATTGAGGTCCCAAGCCACAGCAGGAGGATGTAGTGGAGGCTTCAATTGAGGTAATCCTCATGAAGCACCCCAGTAAGGGCTGCACCGAGATCGGAGTGTGGCCCACTCTGCAGTGGTAGGCACTGATGGCACTTAGATGTACCCATTGAGGTAATCTGTAACCCAGACTCCGAGAGATGCCAGAGATAGTCCAAAAGTCTAGGTGTGGGAAAAGTGAAAGGATCAAGACCCTGTTCCGCACAGCAGGACGAGAACCTTCTCCACTTCACTTGGTAGGACTTCTGCATAGAAGGCTTACGAGAAGCTACCAGGACTTGAGACATTGTCCGAAAGGTTGAGAAACTGCAGCACTCGCCTTTCAATATCACTACTACATGTGGTGTGAGGTATGATGGCCCAGAAAGATTCAGTTCTCAGAGCTCAGTGCAAAGAATTTACTGAGCATGTGCATGAGTTCTCGTACATACACAGTGCCTTTCTTCATACGAGCTACCACACAGATGTCAATTTCTTACATTTTTCAACTTTTGGCCTTGTGCTGCCGTTTTGCTTTTGTTTTCTTTTCACTGCATTGGCAGCCACTTAAAACTTTTTAGTACTAACAAAAAAAGAATTTAAGATGAGTGATGAAGTCAAAGGCCAAGAAGCCTGTGCTCAGCATTTTCAACTAAACTTAAAGCAGTAAAAGTAATGAGCCAGATGGGATATGTTGTGGGTTTTAAGGGAACTTAGAGAAGCTCTGGCAGCTCTGCTGGCTGATTTTTCAATATCTTTATAGTCAGAAGTAGTTCTGGAGGACTGAAGACAAGTGGAGGTAGTTCCTTTTCACAAAGGTGAAAGTAAGGAGGAGGCTGAAGACTATTAGCCAATTAGTCTGACCTCTGTGGGGAGTAAATTTAATATAATCAGTTAAAACAGAAGATAGTGAGGGCCAATGACCAGAAGTTCGGGTGGCATAGCCTGCCTTGATCCTGTGTGATGAGGTTGGGCGAGGTGCCCAGGTGGATGGGCTCATGGACTGACAGGTCAAGAAGGATCGGAAACCAGATCCGTCGTGGCCAGTGCGGGGCTATGACGATCATGGAGCCCTGGTCCTGTTGTAACTTCAGGAGAGTCTTGCCTATGAGCGGAATCGGAGGATATGCATACAGGAAACCCGCACTCTGGGAGTGGGCAAAGGCATCCACGGTTGGTCCCTTTCTCTCCCTACACAGGGAGCTGAAGCGATTCACCTTGTGGTTATGTGAGGACGCAAAAATCCACGACCAGCTGACCCCACAGATGGAAGATCTTGTCCGCCATAGAGGTGTTTAGGGACCACATGTGGGAGTGGAATGTCCGACTGAGGCGGTCTGCCACCATATTCTCCGTCCCTGCCAGGTACACCGCGTGCAAGAGCATGGAACATGTCAGGGCCCAGGCCCAAATCTGCACTGCTTCTTGACAGAGGAGATAAGAGCCTGTGCCCCCCTATTTGTTCACGTGCCATATGGTCACTTGGTTGTCCAGCTGAATCAAGACGACCCTGTTGGACAGGCAGTACTGGAATGCATAGAGCGCATACCACATCGCAGGAGTTCCAGGAAGGTTATCTGGCATCTTGCCTCGGGCTTCAACCACACCCCTTGGATGCGGAACCATTGACATGGGTACCCTAGCTTAGATTGGAGGCATCTGTGGTCAGGATCACCTGAGCAGCAGGGGACTGAAAAGGAAGTCCCTTGATCAAGTTGGATTCCTGCGCCCACCAGGCGAGGGAGAGCTGAAGTGGTTCGGTTATCCAGACCAGTGCAGAGAGTTCCTGAGAGGCTTGGTGCCACTGAGACCGCAGGGTCCAATGCGTAACCCTCATGGCCAGGCAGGCCATTGGGGTGATGTGTACTGACGATGCCATGTGACTCAGCAACTTCAGGTGCAGGCGGACTGAGGCCGTCTGCCGGCAACAAATGGACTTGGCTAACCCAGCCAGGATGGCTATGCAATCGCTGGGAAGGAATGCCTTGGTCACCATGGTGTCCAGATCTGCTCTGATGAAACTGAGCTGCTGGGATGGTGCCAGCTGGGATTTTGTGAAACTGACGAGAAACCCCAGCAATTGGAGGAGTCCCACCCTCGAGTTCAGGGACTGAAGGGCTCCCTCCCTCAAAGAACTCCTGATGAGCCAATCAACCAGATATGGGAACACTTGCACCCCCTTGCGGCGCAAATGAGCTCCCATTACTGCCAAGCACTTTGTGAAGACTCGGAGTGCAGAGGCAAGCCCAAAGGGAAGAACCCTACCACATGCTGGCCTACCACGAAGCGCAGATATTTCCGATGAGGTGGAAAGATGGCAATGTGTACGTAGGTGTCCTATAAATTGAGAGAGCAGAGCCAGTCCCCTGATGAAGAAGTGGGAGTAAGATGAACCTGTTTAAGGGCGGGAGGTCAAGGATGGGCTGGAGGTCGCCTGTTCTCTTTGGAATGAGAAAATACCTGGATAAGAACCCTCGGCTGTGCTGGGTGCGGGGAACCGGTTTGACAGCTCTGGATTGTAGCAGGGCCGAGAGTTCTTAACTAGAGGGTTGTTGCGTGCTCCACCAGGCTCCACGTTGGAGAGGGAGGGGAGTCTGGCAAGACACTGAGAAGGTTCAGGCGGTAACCCTGTTTAACGATGGATAAAACCCATTGATCATTGATAATGGGGGTCCAGCTTTTTGCAAATAGGCAGAGTCGGCCCCCGACTGGTGGGTCAGACGGCGCGGGAACTGGCTGCTCTCTCTGTGACAGTCAAAACCCAGCTGCAGGGCTGGACTGAGGTGCTGGCTGAGCCTGAGGTACTCGCTGTTGGTGTGGGTGGCTCTTTGGGACAGCCTGAGCCAGTCGAGCGCACGAGGTCGGAGGATAGTATCTCTATTGCCTGTAAAATTACTTCCTGGAGACCCTAAGTGGCACCCTGTGGGTCACAGAGGAGGGGTCAGAGGTGGTAGTAGATAACTGACGCAGGTTTTCATGATGATCTTTTAACTGGGCCACTGCGTCTTGGGCTTTGTACCCAAACAGGTTCTCTCCTGTACAGGGGAGGTTGGCCAGCTTTTCCTGGACCTCCGGGCGGAGGTCAGAGGCAGTCAGCCAGGCCCAGCACCGGGCACTAATACCGGCTGCTGAGACCCTTGCCACCATCTCAAAGACATCGTAGGCTGCTCTCACCTCATGCTTGCCAGCCTCACATCCTTTCTGGACAATGATTTCTAAGCCCTCTTGGAACTGCTGCGGGAGACCTTCAGCCAACTCTTGGATCTGCTTCCAGAGGTTTCAATTGTACTGGCTCATGTAAATAAAAGCTTCCCTGTGAAGGGTGCCCTCATAAGTCACATGAGAAACCACACTGGTGAGCGACCATTCTCATATAGTGAATGTAATAAAAGATTCACTTGGAAATGTTCCCTCACAAACCACATGAGAATTCATACAGGGCAGCGACCATTCTCATGTAGTGAATGTAATAAAAGATTCACTGTGAAGAGTACCCTCACCGTACACATGAGAATCCACACTGGTGAGCGACCATTCTCATGTAGTGAATGTAATAAAAGATTCACTTGGAAATGTTCCCTCACAAACCACATGAGAATCCACACAGGGGAGCGACCATTCTCATGTACTGAATGTAATAAAAGATTCACTTTGAAGGGTGACCTCACAAAACACATGAGAATCCACACAGGGGAGTGACCATTCTCATGTACTGAATGTAATAAAAGATTCACTATGAAGAGTGCCCTCACAAGTCACATGAGAATCCACACAGGTGAGCGACCATTCTCATGTACTGAATGTAATAAAAGATTCAATTTGAAGAGTGACCTCATAGCCCACATGAGAATCCACACAGGGGAGCAACCATTCTCATGTACTGAATGTAATAAAAGATTCAGTGTGAAGAGTACCCTCAAAAGTCACATGAGAATCCACAAGGGAGAGAAATGACTGCAGAAAAATACCAAACGGCCCATCCACTCTTCCCAGCAAGCTCTCACACTTATTTTCCCATACTTATCTGTTTCACCGATTGCCAAATTCAGGGCCCTTGTTGGTAACTGCTTGATTCCAATTTCCTGCCACCCTCTTCCCCAGCCATTGATTCAGAGAGTAATGTTGGAATTGCATCAGTACCATTGATGCAGAGAGTAATGGTGGATTTGCCTCAGTACCGTTAATTCAGAGAGTAATGAGTTATTTAAACAAGCATTCCCGCAGAGCTAAGAGCAGGTAGAAAGTCAGTCACATATCA
Organism: Rhinatrema bivittatum; assembly: GCF_901001135.1. Classification (NCBI taxonomy): domain Eukaryota; kingdom Metazoa; phylum Chordata; class Amphibia; order Gymnophiona; family Rhinatrematidae; genus Rhinatrema; species Rhinatrema bivittatum. The sequence continues at coordinate 255,599,142 of NC_042618.1, forward strand.
TCCGATTACCCCAGCATATTTCACATAACCTGTTATTTTATTTATTATTTTTTCATTGATGTTTACTGTTATTTATTTATTGTTATTTATTAATTGTTATTTTATCTATTTATTATTACTTTCTTAATTGTTAGCATTATTATATATAATTTCCTGTTACTTGGATTAACCATGTTCATTGTAAACCACTAACTTGAAGCGATAGTTACTGTTTATTGTAAACCGGGGTGATATATATATTATACAGGAACCTCTGGTATATAAATCCTTAAATAAATAAATAAATAAATAAATAAATGTACAACTGGTATGCTGCTATCCGGGCAATGAGCATAGCCCCTTGGAAGACTTTCTGGCCCAGGGCGTCTAAGGCTCTTTGGTCCTTCCTAAGAGAGGCAGAGGAGTGAGTGCAGACCTTCTTGGCCTTTTTCTGAGCTGATTCCACCACCACAGACTGGTGTGGTAGCTAGCTCTTCTGGAAGCCTAGGGCCTGTTGTACTAAATAAGTGGCATCAGTCTTCAGGTTGACTGGAGTTATGGAGCCTAGGTACTCCCATAAACATTATTTAGTACATGTTATTTTTCTCTTTTTATGTTCTTATTTATGCTCAATGTTATTATATTAGTTTATAGATTGATGTATAATTAGTTTTTGTATTAGCGAGTTTGTATTGTTTTACAGTTCATGATTTTCTTCTGTTTATTTTTATCTTTGTAAAAAGTTGTGAAGGCAAGTTCCAAACAACGGTATAGAAATGTTTACAAATAAAAAAAAATTAAATTAAACTGGTAGAGGAGCTCTAGGAGGACCTCATGCACCGGAACAGGCACCACCTCAAGGACGCCCACGAATTGGAGGATCTCCAACATCTTATGGCGGGCGTCCTCTTCCGTTAAAAGTTGGAAAGGAATGGTCTCCGCCATTGTCCGCACAAAGCTCACGAAAGATAAGTCCTCCGGGGACGAGCAGCGCCTGTCGTCCGGAGGCTAAGGCTCTGATGGAAGATCATTGGAGCCTTTGAGGAATGCTCGGAGGCGGCATCCCCCAGGGGTCATTGGAGGCCTCTCCTCACCAGTAAACTGCCTGGGTCGAGGAGGGAGGCCAAACCCCGGGTCATGGGTATCTATGGTCGTGAGGGGGCACCAACAATGGCTGTGCTGGCATCGAGGGCACCGGGACCTTTGATGGAAGTCAAGGGCACTGGGAGGTCTGAGGGCCCGGGAACAAGATCAGGCATTGACTGTACTGCCTGTGGCAGTGGGTGCGGAGCTACATCTTCCTCCTCCAAAGAACCCGGAATCGGGATCGTATCGGAGGGAGGGTCTGGTGGCAGATGATGCACCAGCTGCGTTGGTAAGGCACCGAGCAACATGTCCCGCCTTTCCAGCAAAGGCGCTAACGTGGAGGGTGCCGGCGCTATAATGGGAGCTGGTGTCGGTGGTTGCTCGAGCCCCTGGAGGGCATTTAGCACTGACTGTTGAACCACATGGACCAACTCCTCCCTAAACGCGGGCGTGGTAAGCACCGACCAGGGAGGAGGCGGCAGGCTGGGTATCACCGGAGCCTCCACAGGAGTCCGCGGGGGCTCGGTGCCTGACACCGAAACCAGTGGGGAACGCCCTGGGCTTCTGGCTTTGGAGGAGGACGGGGCCTCGTTACCTTGGGACCGCTTCAGAGGGGATTCGGCTGGTGCCAACACCGGACGGTGATGACACGGTCCTTTTTCTGGAGCCAAGATGACGACCCAGAAGTCTTGGTGTGGCCCGATGCCGGTGAGGGGAGATCTCCCGCGCCTTGATCATCGCGGTGGGGCGTTGAAGGAGAAGGTCCTGAGTCAGATCAATCCCCACAACTCGACGTACCCTGTACCGGAGTTGATGGAGCAGATTGTCTGGAACCAAACAAGTGCTGCATCTTGTCCAGGCGGGCGCGCCGGCCTTTGGAGGTCAGCTAGGACACAAACGGTCATTGTGGGAAGACCCCAGGCAGAGGACGCAAACATTATGTGGGTCCATGATGGATATAGTCCATGGACTCTGGGGCACTTCCGTAAACCGGTTACCATTGAAAATAAAGACAGCGCACGGTTGGTGGCCAACAGCCACCAGGAGGTATACGCTTGGGAAGCAACCGCAACATGAAAAATGTACCTACCGAATGCCAGAGGAACCAATTTGTGATGGGGGACCCTGAGGCAAGGAAAAACAGATGAAAAACAGTGAATTTCTTCCGTGAAGGGAAAATAATGAAGAGCTCCACAAACTGCGAGGCAATAGCACCGCGGAAAAAAAAAAAAAGAGACTGAAGGGGGACCCTGTGTGGCTGTGGGGTTAGTGGCATCTGGGCATACTCACAAAAGTATTCCGTGCTGGGCTCCAACTGATGATGTCACCTGTTAGGACTACCATCCTTGCTTGTACTGGGAAAAAGTAGCACCCCTTCTCATCAGTTCTAGGACCAGCTTGCTCTAGGAAGGGGTAATTTATTGCATCTAGAAACTTAACCTCTAGGATGTCCTAAAGAGACATTAACCTAATCAATAATGGGGTAACTGAAAACTTGCATTATTACTGTGCTGCCAATTTTATTTGCCTTTCTAATTTCTGGTATTATTTCACTATTTCTTCATCTTGGCCAGGTACACTGCTATACTCTTACCCTTCACACAAGGAATTTCTAACCATAAGGATTCCACAGTGCATTTTGTTTCTTGCAGTACTTTTATCCTACTTGATTATGCTATCCTTTACATATAGCTCCACGTCTCCATCAATTTGATCTGCTTTGTTGTGTTGATATAATATATACCCTATTACAGTGTCCCATTGGTTATACTTTTTCCACCACATCTCTGAGATGCCTATTATATCTGTATCATCATATAATGGAGCTAATGCTATCCACAGTAATGGCAGAAGAATTGTGTCTATTGGGCTTTTCTCATTCACTGCACTTCATTTTATCCAAGTTTAATTTTAATTTATTACTGCATTGTGAAGGAGTGTGGGACTAGGCATCTAGCTACCTTAAAGCCAGAGAGACAAGTAGCTTTGTGGGCGGTCTCTGGGGAGCAAGAATAAGAGTCTGGGCCCAGCTGGGAACAGACAGGTCCTGTATCTCCAGGAGAAGGCAGCTCCTCACCATATCTCTACCCTGAAAGTAATACTGAATGTGAATGTTGCTGAAACTAAGCTATAATGTTGAACCATTTGTTGTGAAGAACAACATTTTATGTAACCCCAATGTAACCCCAGTTTTTAAAAAGGACTCCAGGGGAGATCCGGGAAATTATAAACTAGTGAGCCGGACTTTAGTGCCGGGAAAAAAATAGTGGAAACTACTATATTCTAAAGATCAAAATCAGAGCATATAGAAAGAAATGGTTTAATGGTACACAGTCAGCATTGATTTACCAAAGAGAAGTCTTGCTACACAAATCTGCTTCATTTTTTTGAAGGGGCTAATAAATATGTGGATAAAGGTGAACCAATAGATATAGTGTATTTGCAATTTCAGAAGATGTTGGACAAAGTCCCTCATGAGAGGCTTCTAAGAAAACTAAAAAGTCATGGAATAGGAGGCAATGTCCTTTCGGGATTACAAATTGGTTAAAAGACAGGAAACAGTAGGATTAAATAGTCAATTTTCTCAGAAAAGGGTAAACAGTGGAGTGCCTCAGGGATCTGTACTTGGACCAGTGCTTTTCAATATATTTATAAATGATCTAGAAAGGCATATGAGTGAGGTAATCAAATTTGCAGGTGATACAAAATTATTCAGAGAAGTTAAATCACAAGTGGATTGTGATAAATTGCAGGAGGACCTTGTGAGACTGGAAGGTTGGGCATCCAAATGGCAGATGAAATTTAATGTGGACAAGTACAAGGTGATGCATATAGAGGGAAAAATAACCCGCGCTGTAGTTACATGATAGGAGCTACCACCCAGGAAAAAGATCTAGGTGTCATAGTAGATAATACATTGAAATCGTTGGCTCAGTGTGCTACAGCAGTCAAAAAAGTAAACAATGTTAAGAATGAAATGGAAAATGTCATAATGCCTCTGTATTGCTCCATGGTGAGACCGCATCTTGAAAACTGTGTACAATTCTGGTCGCCACATCTTAAAGATATAATTGCGATGAGGAAGATACAGAGAAGGGTGACCAAAATGATAAAGGGGATAGAACAGCTCCCCTAAGAAGAAAGACTAAAGACGTTATGACTGTTCAGCTAGGAGAAGAGACAGCGGGGGGGGGGAGGGGGGGGAGAGATATGATAGAGGTCTTTAAAATCATGAGAGATCTAGAATGGGTAAATGTGAATCTGTTATTTACTCTTTCATATAATAAAGGACTAGGGGGCACTCCATTAAGTTAGCAAGTAGCACATTTAAAATTAATAGGAGAAAATTCTCACACACAACCCACAATTAAGCTCTGGAATTTGTTGCCAGATGATGTTAGCATAGCTGGGTTTAAAAAAAGGTTTGGATAAATTATTGGAAAAGTCCATTAACTGCTACTAATCAAGGTGACTTAGGGAATAGCTACTGCTATTACTGGCAACAGTAGCATGGGATCTACTTAGTGTACTTGCCAGGTACTTGTAACCTGGATTGGTCACTGTTGGAAACAAGATGCTGGTGTTGATGGACCCTTGGTCTGACCCAGTATGGCAATTTCTTACATTCTTAGACCAGAATCCAGAGTGTTACATCACTTTTGCTATTCCACATATTGCGTTAGAAGTGGGATTTCTGCACTACAATACTGCACAAGCAGAAACCCAAGCCTCCAAAAGAGGAAGAGAGACTAAAGAAGAGAATAAAAGTTTGTTATGCAATTCCTGCTCATAGTAGTAGTTTGGACGCAGAAGCACTGCAGCTAAGCGTGTGCATAGTGTACTGAGAAGAGACAGTGTGACAGAGCACAGAAGTAAAACAGCTGTATTTTATTTTTTAAATACAGAGAATTATGCACTGGGGCCTGAAGGAAAAAATAGGTTTAAAAGTATTATTGCAGGTAAGGGCAACCTTGCCTGGTTAAAAAAGGTTTGTACAGTGAGCTAGTGCTGAACAAGCAGGGTTTTTTTCTCTTTTTTCTTTCCTCCTACACACAAAAGGAAGAGTTAAACAAGGCATAGCCCTTTAGAAGAAAGCCAACCTACTCTGTACTAGAGCACAAGGAAGCCAAAATGCAAGCTGTGCTTCAAAGCCTCCTGGAAGAACAGAAGCAACTGCAAGAGTGCTATAAGGAGTAAGATTTCCTAGACATGTGTGCCTAGAAAGAGTTGGAAACAAGGTTTGCATTCCTAACTGCCAGCCTGCCAGACGTAAGGCCAGGAAAGGGCTCAGTGCAACTGGAAGCAGAGGAAGCACAGCAGCATTATGAATCACCTGACTGGAGCTCTACCCTCTAGAGCAGTGGTTCTCAACAGGTGTGTCGGGACACAGTGGTGTGTCACGAGGCCCTGGGATGTGTGTTGCAGGGCCAGCAGATGGCTGCATCCTTATCAGCCTGGGTGGGAGTTGGTTGACTTCTCTTATATTGGGCCTCATGGGAGGCTACTCTCACTCCCTTCTCTTCTTTCTGGCCCAGTGGGAGGCTGTTTCCTCCTTCACCCAGATCAAAGCAAGACATTGCCAGCTCCTGCTGTTCTGGGCCTGATGGGATGCAAACTTTATCTTCCTCTATTGAGTCTGGGAGTGACGCTGCTGCTGATCTCTGAACCCTGTGGAGGGTGGGGGAAAGGAGGTTGGGGATACTGGGAAGATGAAGGTGGAATGGAGAGGGAGTGTGGAGGCTGCTGAGCAGGAAGGGGTGGGAAACAGGAGGTGGGGATAGCTGGGCAGGCAGGGAGATGGGATAAGGCGTTAGGGAGAGTCAAACAGGGGAAAGAGGGAGCACAGGGAAGTGGATGCGGGGGGTCAGGAATGCTGGGCAGGGATGTGTGTGTGAGCGGATGATTGAAAGGGAGTAATTGGGAGAAGTGAAGGATGATGGAGGGGGAGTGATGGGGTGCAAGAGCCATAATATGTCACTTTGGGGAATGTGCATTTCTTCTCTCTTTGTACTTTGCTTAGTGTAGGAGGGTATATATTTCTGTTTCTAGCTCTCCAGTTTTGCACTGCATGCAGAGTAGCTGTTTGAGGTTTCCATTCCAGGTTTTGTCTCCACATTTGTAATTTGTGGTCTTTTATTGTGTATTTGGTGAAGGTCGGATCTGTATGTGTGACTGAGGTGACATTTTAGTAGTAAGTAGGGATTTAAATCAATCTTTGTTGCGTTTTCTCATTCTCAATAGGACATGCATTGCTGCCTTTCACAGGAAGGGCTATAGCAGTTTGAGATCTTGGAATTAGTATTGCAATGGTATGGAAGGTTTCCTACAGATTTATTTTATTTAGTGCTTTTTTATACCGGCATTCATGATACATATCATATCATATTGGTTTACAAATAACAGGGGTCGTAGCTTAACTAACTATTAACGTGGTATAGAGAAGACAGAAAATTTACAATGAACAGATGTGCTGAGTTTTTTTTTTTCAGGTTTTGTATTTTACAATGCACCTGATAGTAAGGGAGTTTGTGTTTATTACTGAGATAGCAGCAGAATCAGAATATCTTTTATATATTGCAAGTTGTATTTGAAATATCCTAGTTCTGCTCTGCATCCATTGTTTGGGGATGGGGATGGGGGGGGGCATGGGAGGGTTCCTGTGGATGCAGAGTATGTGTTTACATTTAGCCCTGTGATGGTCAAGTGTTTAGTGTGTCACGCCTGTAAGTAGCATCTGCCAGGGGTGTCCCAATAGAAAAAAGGTTGAGAACCACTGCTCTAGACTCTAGAGCAGCGGTTCTCAACTTCTTTTTGGCCGAGACACACCTGACAGATGATTCTCACATGCGTGACACTGAACATGTGACCATCACGGGGCTAAATGCATACATGCACTCTGCATCCACAGGAATCCCCTCAACTCCCAGCAATGAGTGCAGAGCAGATCTAGGGCATTACCCTGTACAACTCGCCAAACAAAAAAGATATTCTGGTTCTGATGACATCTCAGTAAAAGCAAAACAAACTCCCTTTACTACCAGGCATAATAGCCTTCCTTATGAAAAGACAGTGATTTACCACTAATTTATTTATTTTAGAATTTTTTTATACAGATATTAGTGGCGACATCATATTGGTTTACAGCGCAACTATAGAATGGAAATTACAATAAACAGGTAAAAAGGGGGGGGGGTTATATAGGAACTGAGAAATAGCAATGAAAGAGATAGTACAAACACAACGGGCTGCTTGGAAGCAAGTGCAGACCAATAAACAGCAAATACAATTGTAACATAACTTTGTACAGATTTTTGATTTTGTAATGCATATCCTATTGAGAAAACACAACAAATAAAATTGATACAAATGCCTACATGCTAGTAAAATACCTCATCACGGTCACACACCCAGAACTGACCTTCACCAAGTACAGAAAAACCACAAATTATAAATATGGAGACAGAAACTGGAATGGAAAACCAAAAAAGCCACTCTGCATGCAGTGCGAACCTGGAGAAATGGAAAGAGAAATATAGCACCTAACAGACTCTCAGGGTTTGCAATAATTACCACAAACTAACCTGCACAAAGTTACACCTGTATTATGGAACACACTCAAACAACAACCACCCTATCTAAGAAATACAACTATTAAACCAGGCCCTAAACACTAATACATTTCCTATTGGGAAAACAGAATAAGCCAAGCCCCTATAGAGCCCCAGAAAGAAATAAATGTAAAGATATACTAAAAATGTTACAAAACAGCTGAAAGAATAATATCCAACAATTAAAAACTCATAAAAATTATTAAAACATGTCCAAATATCAAAATATTCCAAAACAGCAGCCATCGCATAATACCCAATAATCAAAATAGCAGTCAATCAAGAAAAATAAATTTAAAAAGCCACCTTTACTTTCTCCAGCAACTCTCCTACTCCTTTCCCTTCCAGGCCAATAGCACTCACCAGAAGCAGCAAGGGCTGCTGAAGCTCTATCCTCACAGTCCTCTTCCTTAGCGCCCACAACCAGTCACTCACGCACACATGCCCAATTAGACCCCACGACCAGTCTCTGTCTCTCTCACACTAGTCATCTTCCTGACCAATCTCTCTCACACAGAAACATCCCCTCCCTGACCAGTCTCTCTCTCAATCACACACAAATGCTCTCGCACCCATGCACACAAGCTCTCACCCAGACACCCATTCACACCCAGACACACCAGCTCTCACCGAGGCACCCATTCACACCCAGACACATCAGCTCTCACCGAGGCACCCATTCACACCCAGACACACCAACTCTCACCAAGGCACCCATTCACACCAGCTCTCACCCAGGCACCCATTCACACCCATTCACACCAGCTCTCACCCAGGCACCCATTCACACCAGCTCTCACCCAGGCACCCATTCACATCCAGTCACACCAGCTCTCACCCAGGCACTCATTCATACCCACACACACAAACTCTCACCAAAAGCTACTTCTTCCTTCACTGCAGGGATGGGCTCCAGTTCCAACACGGCTTTACTCCGGCGGGCTTTCTTTTTTTGCCGCCACAGGGATGGGCTCCTGTGGCGGCCTTGCTTGGTCGGGTTTTCCTCTTCGCTGCCACGGGGATGGGCTCCGGTGGCGGCCTTGCTTGGTCGGGGTCGGGTTTTCCTCTTCACCGCCACGGGGATGAGGTCCTTTGGCAGCCTTGCTTCATCGGGGTTAGACACTGCCATTCCTCCCCACCCCACGGCTATGCGATGCCTGCCTCACTGGCCAATCAAAGGCTTCCTCCCTTCTTCTTACTCCCACTGGCAGGTAGAAGGGAGGTGGCTTCTGATTGACCTGTGTGGAGGCAGGCAGAATGAAGGAGGCTTCCCATTGGGCAGTGGGGGTAGGACGAAAGGAGGCTTCCAATTGGCCCATTGGCTGGAAAAAGGGAGAAGGAAAGTAAACGGCGCAGTGGGACACCGGGAGACGCGACACACCTGCCGGTGTTTGGAGACACTGGTGTGTCGCAACACACTGGTTGAGAAGTGCTGCTCTAACTTATGCAGCTTCCTTGCTGTTTCACCTTTTACACAATACAAACACTTGCAAAATGATTCAGGCTACCACATGACAAACTGTTTCCATTTGCTGGACATTGCTATAATACCTACATGCTTCAGGTTTGAATACAGGTGGGTTCTCTGATGTTACTTATTGTGGTAGCCATCTATGCTTTCCTGATGTTCAACTGTTGCATTAAAGTTGTCAGCCTCCCAAGTTTGTTTTATAGTTCTCATTTGCAAGTCAATAAGCTGACGTATTTCAATAGCTGTATTCAAATTTACATCTTGTTCTCGCAGAAGATGGTGATGTATGCATTTCTTGGCTATGCCAAGGACTAGTGTATCCTAAATCAGTTCATCATTCAGTGGGCCATATCAACATATTGTTGCTTTCTCTCTCAAACATGCAATAAAATGGTAGATGGATTTTCTTGTCTGCAGCAGCCAAATCTCTTTCATATATTATTTATTTATTTATTTATTTTTAATTTTTATATACCGAAGTTCTTGTATGGACTACAAATCAATCCGGTTTACATAAAACGAAGAACTGCTCAACAGAGAGCGGAGCTTTACATGGAACCGAGGAACATATGGAACAGTATAACTGATTGACAATTTAACATAGTGCTAAATAAAGTAATAATAGTTTAACTGGAAATAAATAAAGCAATATAATATTTTATAAAGACAGTTTAACTGTTTAACGTATCAATAAATATAAATATAAGCAAATCTTTTTCAAACAGGCTGTATTGGAAAGTGGTTTTTTTCTGAAATATGGACCAGAATGAAAGGTCATGTTTCAGGATGAGACCCCCACCCTCAACACACTCCAATTTTCCTGGAACTTTTTATAAATCAGTCGTGTGAACCCATGCTACAGCAGTTTAAGATAATGTTCGCAGAGCCTATGATTACAAGGACATTGGAGTCTAAACTAATGTGCCATTCCAGCTTTTATCATGAGCTTGAGCTTTAATATTCCTTGGTCTGCATAGGCGAATGTGAGTGGATCTGGTTTTCATCTGGTTTTCAGGGAGCTTGGACCTACTCTGATTCATTCCTATCCCGTGTTTCATGAAGAACCAGATATGCAGGCAGCTAAGCACTGCAAACACAAGCCCAGCAATGAAGGCCAGAGGAATGGCAAGGACCAGAGTCAGGAACTTGTACAGCAGGTATTTACTGAGTTCAAACAAGGCATTGCTGCAAATCCACACCTTATCAAAGCTGTGAGTGCTCTCAGGCTCTGCTATCACATCCTCAAAGCCCAACTTCAGATGCGAGTTCAGCCGGTGGGGGTCCCTGTCCTGAGCCTGCTCGAAACTCTCCTCTTTCTCGGGCACTTTTTGCAAACCTGTAATAAGGTTCCAATGCATCGTTTTTGTTTTTTTGTATACTTTCTGTTTCTTTGTAATACAAATTGCACTTAACATGGTGAGATTCAGTATTCATTCCCTGCCTCAATGTAGCTACCTGCACGTTGGTTGACTTTTCATTTAAGCCTTTAGCTAGAGAGAGTAGTCTTCAAATTCTGCCCCAAAATTTTCCCAGTTGCTTTTTAAGTCTTTAATCTTCATGCCTTTGTTGGGGTGGGGAGGGTAAGAATGCAGTTAGCAGCTGCTATGATATAGAAACGTTCTTGTATTTCAGTGACCATAGGAGGCAAATGCAATCCTAAAGTAATGAATATCACGACAAGCCTTCCCTTCTGCTCACAATTCCCATTGTACTCTGGAAATTCTCTTCTTCAGATATAGGAAGCGATGACATGTTTTATATGTAGAAATAGACAACTGAAATTTGCTAGTGAACAGGTTTCATGTTATATAACTCAGCAAGTTACACAGAAGATTAACAAGAGACAGGAAGCAGAAAAACAGTGAAATATAGCAATCAGTCACAAGATGGCCTCAACCTATAAATTAGCATCTATAACACTTAGCTGGTTAGATTCTGTCCAGTTAAGTTAAATCTAGGCACACTTTCAAACAACTTAAGCTGGATAAGTTGTGGTTGAAAATAACCCAAACTGAGCTGACTAAAATCTAGCCAACTAAGAGGGTCATTTATCATTTTGCGTTAGGGACTTGATGCTAGCATTAAGGCCCTAACGCACATAATAATGGTAATGAGCAGCTCCTGCAATACTGATTGAAAGGGTTTTTTTGCAAATGGCAGTTCAGGCTGAGAGAGAGAGACTCTGTATAGGCTCATTTGTTAGTTTACTATTTATAACACTGTATGAAGTGGCACTAGCAACTTGGGATGAGGTTTGGGGGACAGTTTCATATACACAGTCAGAAGTACAAACAGCGAAGTTGACAACAATGAAAATGTTCTGTCACTTGGAGTGATATTAAGTAAAAGAAGAGTTGATTTGTACAATGTACTCTCTACCTAGCTGTAGTATGAAAAATAACGCTGGTGGGATAAATGTATCTCGCGTTGCTGAAAATACATATGCGATGCGGAAGCTGGGAAATTAGCCTAACTACGCCCCCCCCCCCCTTTTTTTTTTTTCTATTGTGGGCACTATTTCCACTATATTTATAGCATTTTGATGAATCCAGGGGTAAGTCTGGTGCTCAGGGAGTTTTGAAAATACGTAAATATACGGAAATTTTTTTAACTTAAATTTTTTTTCTGGGTCTTCCCTTGGATCACTTTTCCCTTTTATTTCTTTCTTTTTTTTTTTTTTTTTTTTTAAGAGTTGGCCTTCTCTTAAATCTAAAGAAACCTTTTTAACATGGCTCATTATTTATATCTCTCTAGATAATAGACAGTATGTATCATTGCTTATGCACAAAACTGAAGGGTTTTTTTTTGGTTTTTGTTTAGAAGCATAATTATTCAGGCCTGTTGGCACGTATTGGAAAAAAAACCAGCACAAAAGAACTCAAGTTTATAGACAAATCTGTGTAAATGTGGCAGGCAACCATGGACACAAACATGTCATGCTCATGGTTGATGTGGATGGTTTTGCTGTTTTTCAAGGTACTATACTTAAAACCAACATAGTAGAAGCCTCCAAGCGGGAGAGATTTCCTACAATTCCACTTTAACAAAAATTAAGTGAAAATAAAAAATTAATACATCTCAATTTTACTGTGATTAGCCGTTGGTAAATATTTTTTGGTAGTATTAACACTTTAAATATGAATACCAAAGAAATACAGTCTCTCTAAAGTGTCTGACATGTGTTTGATATGTATACTTTAGAAATGGCATAATCAGCATGCACCTGGGATAAAATAAAGTGGATTTCACAAATGTTCAAAGTAAAATGGTAGATGGAAAACTATAGATATGGCAAAACATTCTCAGATTATTTCCAAAGACCTGTCACAGGCAGAATTTAGGAACAAAAAAAAACAAAACAAAAAACTAACAACTGACCCCTAACAGGATGCCTAAGGCAGGCAAGTTTTTGGTGTTTGTGTAGAGAGATCTAGGTAATCCAAAGTTTGTTTTCATAAGCATACCTGACCTTACATTAACCACAGTGATGTGGCCACAATGCAGGCACTCCATTTGATTGACAGACAGTGCAAAGGACTACCTATTGCTATTGTGGAGGGGGGGCAGAGAAACAGTCTAGGCAAAACCAAAGTAAAAACAAAACAAAAACCTGATTAAATGTGAAGCTAGGTACAACTGAACAAATTCATTGAAAGACATAAGAAGCATGCTAAATTCCCATTTTCCTAAAAAGTTCTCTCAGAATAGAAACACACTATGCATGTACATGAAATCCACCTGGTGAGCCCTTGTAGGAGGTCTTTTGCATCAGGCTGTGAGGGAGCATATAGAAAACTCCGTCAGACTACCTTAAAGGACTGGGCAAAGTTGTCTTGATCAGTCCTTCTTAAAATTCAGACCCATTGGGAATCCTGGTTGAAGGGAGGTGCCCTTCAGAGTTTAAAAACTCAGGGCCTGGAAGGGTTAAATTGGCCCTGGGGAGCAGGCAGAGACCGACCCTATGCTAAGACCTGTTAAGTTTAGGGCTTGTGCGTTACCTGATGTTAAGGTGAGCTGCACTGTTTAATTTTGGTTTTCTCACTGTAAATAAACTGCACTTAAGGAACAGCCAGAATCTGCCTCATTTCCCTTGGCTGTTTTCCTAGGCCACAGTTGGCCATGTTACCACATAGGCATAACAGGAAATTTGCATTCATCATAAAAGAGTTATGAGGTATACAAAATCCATGGCAATGGAAATTAATATAATCAAAACTAGAGTGCTTTTCTATATGTGACACCTTATCTAATTAAATAATATCTTTCAAAGGTCTGGAGCATATAAACTTATTTCCCCCCCAAAAAAGATGAGAGATTTGGGCAAATTTATTAAGGTTTTGCTCCAATGCAAAACTGCCCCATCTTTGCACTAGTGAAAACGACGCGATGCTTTCAGATACATCTGGTCCAATTTTTACATTGGAACAAGACTTATTAAATTTGTCCAACTGCTTTACATGCTCTTGTTTTCCTTTACAGATATTCTAGACCTGGCTCATCTTCATCCAATGTATCTCTAGCCATGAGAAACGTATCATAGAAACATAGAAATGACGGCAGATGAAGACCAAACGGCCCATCCAGTCTGCCCAGCAAGCTACGCACTTTATCCATTTTTCCCCCCTTTTTTTTTTCTCTCCCACCTGTTACTATTGGCTTCCAGTACCCTCCAGCCCTAATTCCCCTCCACCCCACCACCAATTTAGAGAGCAGCGCCGTATCTGCATTCAAGTGAATGTCCAGCTCAATTAGGGGTAGCAACCGCTGTAACAAGCAGGCCACACCCTTACCCCATACTCTTACCCACCCCTGTTTTTATTTATTTATTTATTTATTTATTTATTTATTTTGAGATAGCAGCCCTCCATCCTTCCGCTCCATGAAGGTGGAACACCAACTACTGGCCACTGGCATCCTGCTCTGTGAATGCCTCTGTGGCTACTGCCGCTCCGTGCAGTGTTTGAATGCCTCTGTGGCTCATTTCCATTTATTATAAAGTGAGGCACCACTGACTTTCACATTTGGCTGTCTTCAAACTGATAGCTCTGTAAATCAGTCATTGTAGTGACAGCCCTTCATAAGGGGCCAAAGATCACATCACACTAAATTTTACCCAGGTATTGCTGTTGTGCAACGGTTGGGGATGCCCTCGGCCAGAAGGCTGTAAACACTGCCTCACGTTCTCAGCTCCTTATGACTGACCTTTAGCCTTCTTGAAGTATACCACAAACCTCTCAAAGTATTTTATCCATGATTTACTTTTTAAAAGTTATTTTTCCTTGGAGAGAAGCTGCATATTACAGCATAACATAATGCACTACAAAAGTGAGAGTTAAATTTTTTGGCTTGCTACATTAGAATGCTGCTGTCAAGCCTTGTCACCATTATATGTGCAATGCTAATCCTGGTCAATTTTTATTTCACTAGGAAGTAAAGGTATCGGAATCAGATTTGTTTGTCTTTCAAAATGGTATGTTTACTAATTTTTCTATCTCACTGATCATTTATTTTTTGAACTTACTACTGCATGCATGACTTTTTCTGAGATAATTTTGGTAGTTTGTTTTGTATTTAAAATTAAAAAATTTCCCACCAGCCCAACAAAAGAACCTGAAGAAAAACTTGGACAAACAAAATGGAACACATTTGATCTAGTATCTAAACTTGAAATAAACCAAATCATAACCAAAAAATCAAACCTGCAACCCATCCACTGGACCCAATTCCTGCAAGTACCCTAAAAACAACAGATAGTGCAACCACTCCAAGAATAATAATAATAATAATAATAATAATAATAATAATAATAATAAAAAACCAAAAGCTATCAGAAGGCTGTGCCCCTGCAAAGGCTAAACAAGCTGTGATAAAACCAATCATAAAAAATAAAACTGGTAAAATTGATGATTGGGGCAATTAATTGACCAATATCCAACCTGCCCTTCATCGCTAAAATCCTAGAAAAAGCAGTATCATCATAATTAGAGAACCACCCTAGAAGACAATAACATACCATACCCAAACCAATTTGGAAAAATCGCTCTACAGAAACCCTACTCTTTTCCCTATCTGACCCTGTATTGCAGGGGTTTGACAAAAATAGATCAATTAGTACCAGTATATAGGATACAACAGCAGCTTTCGACACTGTTAACCATACCCTACTGTGCCATCAACTAAGAAAAATCAGAATAGATGGAAATGTTAACAAATGGTTCTCCTTCTTCCTAGAAGATAAAACATTCCAAATCAAAATGGGAAATCACATTTCTGACACCTTCACAATAGTTACAGGTGCCCCCCAGGGTTCAGCACTCTCAGCTACACAATTCAACATTTGCTACTCCTATGTACACTGCTAGCAAATCTTGGACTCAACTTCTTCCTTTATGCAGACATACAATTCTATATCCCTTTTGACAAAACACTGGAAAAAAAAACTGTGGCAACCCTGTCAACCATCATTACGACAATACAACAAAAATGTTCTCAACTGAACCCCCCCCCCAAAAAAAAAAAAGTGTGTGGCTACAAAGAGATACAACAATAATCAAACCACCAACAACGGACCTGGGAATTTTTTTTTACATCACTCCCTCAGTCCAAGTTGGGGACCTACGAATACAATCGATGAGAACTTCACAATGAAAAAACAGATAAATGAAAACAGAATACTCCATCAGCTGAAACCACTAACAATTCAGGACTTTCGCACTGTATTGCAAACACTAATATTTTCAAACTTAAATTACTGCAACTCACTTTTACTAGGACTTCCTGCAGGATTACTAAAACCACTACAATTACTACAAAATGTTTCTGCGAGACTCTTACTAGGGACAAGAAAATTTGATCACATCACCCCTTCACTAATAACACTGCACTGGTTTCTGATACAATCCAGAATTCATTACAAAGTATTAACTAATTTTTTTTAAATTCATTTTTATTGATTTTGACATGATTACAAAGCATAGCATCTCTGTACAGAAATAAAGAAACAATATAGGACAAGCATATAGGAAACATACTATGTGTTTTATAGGCCACAAGTCAAACTAAAGGGGAGTACCACAAAAAAAAAAGCCCAAAGGAAAATTACTTAGAAATGTAGAAAAGACATTAGCATATCAACCCTACCCCTTATCAAATTCCTAAGTTATAGGACTCTTTAAGGGAGAAGTAGGTATCAACCTTTTTCGAGAATCCAGAAACATTGTAAGTTCAGGAACAAACAAAATAAATGTATCATTATTTAACATAATTATACATTTACAAGGGTATCTTAACTGAAAGATGCTCCAAGAGACTGGGATTCCCGACAGTGTCAGAAAACCCTTTCTCCTCTTAAATGGCTTTTGCCAGTTCAGGAAAGATTTTAACAAACTGACCCATGAAATTAACTCCCATAGTTTGGACATAATTACGCATAACTAATTCTAGATCTTTCTCGTATATAAATGAAACCAACAGTGTTGCTCTTTCAAAAATCTCCATAGTAGAGGATTCTAGGAATTCCGTTAAGTTTTCCAAGTCCACTTGGTGTTGCACCTCATCTCTCTTACTCTTGAAAACGGAAGCAAATATACTTTATTGAATGAAGGAATATTTGCTGGAGAAATATGCAATATCTCAATTATATATTTACAAAGTGTAACACGTGGCTGCTCACCAATTATCCTAGGAAAGTTCAGGAGTCTTAAGTTTAGGCATCTTAAGTGATTTTCAATGAATTCAACTTTCCCGTTCAGAGCCAAACGTTCCTGGATTATTGATGACTGCACATTCTGAACAACTTTCACTTTCTTCCAAATTCTGGATCCTATTAGAATGGTCTGTAAACTGGGAGTTATAATCCTGGGTCATAGCATCCAATTTTAAGGATAACTGGGACATTTGAAAGGAACATCCTTGAAATGCAGGGCCCACTACATTTCCCAAAAAGAGTCTAATGTCACCACAGCAGGCTTAAGAGGTGGGGGTAGAGGAGGCAAATGTTCCAAAGTCACGGCTGAAACCAAGGTAGGTTGAATGTTCATTCAATTCAAAATAGGCTCACCTCCATGACAATGGTCGACATAGGAAACAGCAGTAACAGTAGCAGTAACAGCCTCTAACCCCTCACTCACCACCATCGATGTTGATAATTCAACTACACCTTCCGCGGCTGCTCCCTCTATAGCAGGTCCCGCATTAACCAAAATCGGGCCTGCAAGCGCCGAATCCGGAGGGAGGGAGGAAGAAAATGTTGGTGTCCTTAGGGCGGGGGGGGCCTTAAGGAAATCTCCCCAGATGAGACGGAGGCTCCTCTTCCAGACCCGTAGCTTGTAGTGAGTTCAAGAATGTTACGCTGCCCGGGAGGGAGAGAGGGTGCCAAGGGAAACACCTGTACTTTCCCCTTTCGCTTGGGAAGCATATTGTTAAGAGGAAACAATGGAATCGAGATCAGAGCTCCGGGCGAGGTGAACAAACGCTACTGACTTGCCGCCATCTTGATTCCTCCCCCAACTCTAATCTTTAATATCAACATTAATCCAAGCTTATTAGGAGTGACACTTCAACTGTACATGCCAAAGAGAGCACCAAGATCGCAAAATAAGAGACTGCTAAAGGTACCTACAACACGGAACACACCTAACACAAATAAAAGACCAAATGCTTTCCATAGCAAGAACTAAGTTGTGGAACTTCCTTCCAGAGTCATTACGTCTGATAACAGAAAGAAAGTTTCAAATGTGAACTGAAAACATGGCTCTTTAGAAATGCTTATGACTTAACATAAAACACCAATAAGCCAATAAATTCACCGTCAGGCCAGAGATATTATTAGTATAACAATTAGTAAAGTATAGAGCTATATAAAGTGTAATGTAAGGAGAATTAGAACTTGTACACAATGTTATATTGACCTATGAAACAAATGAATGAATTTGACCTAGATACTGATGTAATGTTGGCCCAATATATGAATGCTAACCCAGATTGTGAAAACTGAACAAGGACATGATTATTGATGTGTAAACCGTTGTGATCCTCTTTTGGAACAACAGTACATAAACCACCTAAATCAATAAATATTTATTTATATTAAAAGAGCCAATTCTCTTTACAAGATATCAAAATTGATTTTGAATGCTTTTAACCAATCAAACTAAACAGCAATCAATTATAAACAAGGCTTCTGATTTTAGGTATTTATAAATTGTAAACTGAGGTGTTTATTTTTTAGTTTAGTCAGTGTTTCAGTGTTTTCATAACACATGGATACTTTTGTTGGGTACCCTTTTCTGGTTGAATCAAATATATACATTTGTGCAGCTTAGAAGTTGTTAGTGTAGAAAAGGCATAAAAACAAAGTGGAGGATCCAGGACAGGCAAAGGATGTGTGGTGCTGTATCTAATAAATGCCTTTCATTTGGGGGGGGGGGGGGGGGGGGGGGGGGTGGTATTAATTTATTTAAAAATTTATAGGCCGCACAACTCAGCCAAAGTCACCAAGGCAGTTTACAAAATCACAAACATAACATAAAAACATATACCAAATATTATTTAACCCTTTTATTTGAAGGGCATATTTTAAAGGGCACACAAAGAATTTCTCTTTAGGGGCTGTCACTTTTTCCAATTATTCCCTCCTGATGCTGGTACCCCAGGGGTGAGTTCTTTCTGCAGGGGGAAGCTATTGCTGTGGCCCAGGTGGGTGAGGTGAATCCTTTGTGTATTGGAACTGGTGTGGTGTGGTGCTGGTGCTTGGCTGGACACACGAAGCAGGACATAGGACTGTGTGTTCAAAAAAGATTTTACTGATTGTTTTAAAAAGAAATGCAATAAACAGAACAGACGAGTGTCCCTTCTCTTTGTGTATGAGCCACAAACTTAGGTGTATTGAGTAATTCCTAGCACTTTTTCCTTAATTGTCCAAGAAACCCAGCCTCTTGAGGGAAATCCTATTCTGCACAGGGTTCCCTAGAGTAAATAACAGTCCTACCAGTATCAACTGTTGATTGCCTGTATCCCAAGGGATGAAGATCCTGTAGAGGACCTGCTGTCTTCACTTTTCTGAAAAGACCTGACCTTCCAGTAGAAAAGGTCCAAGTTTAACTGCAGGACTGAGCTGATACATCCCTAACCCCAAATGAGGAGGGGTGGCAAAAAAAACCCTCCTCAAAAACCAGAAGCCTGATAAATTTTTTTAACAGGCAAAAATCTTCTCTGGAGTGAGCAGTCACTTTCTTAGCTGGAAGTGTACAGATTTTCAGTTTCCTGGCCTCCAGATCTTGGTAGTTACCATCTCCAAAAAGCTCCAGGTTTTCATCTCCAGACACAAAAATCCTTAAATCAAAACTCTCAATGTTTTAACTTCAGGGTAGCCCTTCACTGGCAGGGAATGCCTGACAGGAATTTCCTTAAAACAGAAGTTCACCTAAAGAGAGGTATAGGCCTCATTTAGGCAACAGAAACTAACAGAGCTCTCTCCTCTTAGAGCCAAACTCAAAGACTACATCTATTCCTCTCTCATTCCCTAATTATAAACAGTCCACCCACTCAAACTGCCTCTAGAGGAGGATTTGAAAAGCGGTACTCCCTCTTGCTAGTTAACAAATGTAAGGACCTAGAGATCTCTTATAGCCAACCCTGTAGGGCAGTGGTTCTCAACAGGGGTGTAGGGACACACTGGTGTGTCGCGAGGCACTGGGAGGTGTGTCACAGGGCCAGCAGATGGCTGCCTCCTTATCAGCCTGGGTGGGAGTTGGTTGACTTCTCTTATATTGGGCCTCATGGGAGGCTACTCTCACTCCCTTCTCTTCTTTCTGGCCCAGTGGGAGGCTGTTTCCTCCTTCACCCAGATCAAAGCAAGACATTGCCAGCTCCTGCTGTTCTGGGCCTGATGGGATGCAAACTTTATCTTCCTCTATTGAGTCTGGGAGTGACGCTGCTGCTGATCTCTGAACCCTGTGGAGGGTGGGGGAAAGAAGGTTGGGGATACTGGGAAGATTAAGGTGGAATGGAGAGGGAGTGTAGAGGCTGCTGAGCAGGAAGGGGTGGGAAACAGGAGGTGGGGATAGCTGGGCAGGCAGAGAGATGGGATAAGGCGGTAGGGAGAGTTAAACAGGGGAAAGAGGGAGCACAGGGAAGTGGATGCGGGGGGTCAGGAATGCTGGGCAGGGATGTGAGTGTGAGCGGATGATTGAAAGGGAGTAATTGGGAGAAGTGAAGGATGATTGAGGCATGGAGGGGAGTGATGGGGTACAAGAGCCATAATATGTTAGTTTGGGGAAATGTGCATTTCTTCTCTTTGTACTTTGCTTAGTGTAGGAGGGTATGTATTTCTGTTTCTAGCTCTCCAGTTTTGCACTGCATGCAGAGTAGCTGTTTGAGGTTTCCATTCCATGTTTTGTCTCCGCATTTGTAATTTGTGGTCTTTTATTGTGTATTTGGTGAAGGTCGGATCTGTATGTGTGACTGAGGTGACATTTTAGTAGTAAGTAGGGATTTGAATCAATCTTCTTTGTTGCGTTTTCTCATTCTCAATAGGACATGCATTGCTGCCTTTCACAGGAAGGGCTATAGCAGTTTGAGTTCTTGGAATTCGTATTGCAATGGTATGGAAGGTTTCCTACAGATGTGCTGAGTGGTTTTTTTTCAGGTTTTGTATTTTACAATGCACCTGATAGTAAGGGAGTTTGTGTTTATGTTACTGAGATAGCAGCAGAATCAGAATATCTTTTATATATTGCGAGTTGTATTTGAAATATCCTAGTTCTGCTCTGCATCCATTGTTAGGGGATGGGGGGGGGGGGGGCATGGGAGGGTTCCTGTGGATGCAGAGTATGTGTTTACATTTAGCCCTATGATGGTCAAGTGTTTAGTGTGTCACACCTGTAAGTAGCATCTGCCAGGAGTGTCCCAATAGAAAAAAGGTTGAGAACCACTGCTGTAGGGGGTGCCATAATTACAAAACAAAATAAATTCAGACAACTTAGTAATCTTAATTATCCTATCATTGCACACCCATTTTAAAGCATGCCTCAGAACTGATACCTACAGCCTTTTCTGGAAACAAAAAAAAAGTATTTAATAATTTACGAAACGTAAGATAATTATTTGTCTCAGCTCTGATAATTAGCAATTTGTTCCAGAGATCAGGAGCTATTACTGAAAATATCCCTGGAGGAGAGGAGGTGCAGGGGAGATATGATATAGACCTTCAGATACCTGAAAGGTTTGAAGAATGCACAATTGACAAACCTTTTCTGTTGGAAAGAAATCAGAACTAGGGGTCACGAAATGAAACTCCAGGGAGGTAGACTCAGAACCAACATCAGGAAATATTTCTTCACAAAGAAATGCCCTTCTGGAGAAGGAAGTGAAGACAAAAACAGTAAGCAAATTCAAAGGGGCAGGATAAACACTGTGGAGTCCTAAAGGCTTGAGGATGGAAAATGAAGGAAAGAGTGCATGGGAGTAACTTGCGGGTGCAGTAGATACTACCCTTAACCAATAAAGCCTTCATTCTGTTGATGCAACTCCTTCATTGCTCTCTGCTTCAATGGCAGGGGAAAAGGGGAATTGGATTCAGACAGCAACCCACAAGGACCCTGATTTTTACTGTCTGGGGAAACAAATAAGCATAGGGGTAATTTGCTGATATGGCTGTTACTATCCTTAATCAATAAGCCTGATACTTTTGATGCAAATTCAACATTGCTCTCCGCTTCAATGGCTGGAGCTAATGAGGAACTGGACTCAGACAGCAATAGACAAGGGCCCTAACTTTTACAGCCTGGGAAATAGATAAGTATGGGGGCGACCTGTATGGCATGGCAGATACTACCATAAGCTTGCTGGGCAGAATGGATGTACCTTTTCTGCCGTCATTTCTCTGTTTCTATCCTTCTAGTGATATTGTGACTCTTTATTGTGGTAGGGATTTATAACTGCAACCTTAAGATGACCTTAATGGCCACCTTGGTACACACCATTTCAGTTTATTATACAAACATTCTGGACCATTATCATGCATACACTTAAAAATTATAGTAAGCAATTTAAATTGAATTTGTTCATGTATAGATAACCAGTATAAAGCCATTAATAAAGCACTATCACTTTCATAATTTATTTTCCCAAAAAGCAATCTTAAGAACATAAGAACATGCCATACTGGGTCAGACCAAGGGTCCATCAAGCCCAGCATCCTGTTTCCAACAGTGGCCAATCCAGGCCATAAGAACCTGGCAAGTACCCAAACACTAAGTCTATTCCATGTTAACGTTGCTAGTAATAGCAGTGGTTATTATCTAAGTCAACTTAATTAATAGCAGGTAATGGACTTCTCGTCCAAGAAATTATCCAATCCTTTTTTAAACACAGCTATACTAACTGCACTAACCACATCCTCTGGCAACAAATTCCAGAGTTTAATTGTGCGTTGAGTGAAAAATAACTTTCTCCGATTAGTTTTAAATGTGCCACATGCAAACTTCATGGAGTGCCCCCTAGTCTTTCTATTATCCGAAAGAGTAAAAAAACGATTCACATCTACCCGTTCTAGACCTCTCATGATTTTAAACACCTCTATCATATCCCCCCTCAGCCGTCTCTTCTCCAAGTTGAGAAGTCCTAACCTCTTTAGTCTTTCCTCATAGGGGAGCTGTTCCATTCCCCTTATTTTGGTAGCCCTTCTCTGTACCTTCTCCATCGCAATTATATCTTTTTTGAGATGCGGCGACCAAAATTGTACACTATATTCAAGGTACAGTCTCACCATGGAGCGATACAGAGGCATTATGACATTTTCCGTTTTATTCATCATTCCCTTTCTAATAATTCCCAAGAATCTTGCCGTGCTATTTTGCATAACTTGCAACTTATTAATTTCTGGAATTTCCAAAAAGACATTAGAATAGTCCATAGACCTAAATAGCATAGCCGATGCCTGGAAGTCTAAATATGGTTTTAATTGATGAAGTTTTCTAAGCTGTAAATATGTCCTCCTCATAATCTGCAGACTATATGCTTGCATCATGAAAGCTGAATCAAAATCAACCCCCAGGCTTCTAACCTGATTGGAAATAGATATTTGGTGCCATTAATAACTATTCTACGACCCCCCCTCCGTGAACAATCTACCCACTCCTAAAATTTCAGTCTTCTTTTTATTTAAAACCAATCTATTAGCAACCATCTATTGTGCGATTTCTAAAAGACAAAAATTCAAAAATGTAATAGCATCTTCCAGGGCACCATCACTGGGAACCCAAAACTGTGTATCATTGGCATAAATGTGCGCCATAACCCCCAATCTGTCAAATAACTTTACCAGTGGACATAAACATTAAATAAAGGAGAAAAACATGACCCTTGGGGTACTCCTACACACTTGGGAAATACCTTTGAAAAACTTCCTCCGAACCTGAACTTGATTCCCCCCCCCCCAAAAAAAAAAAATAAGAGGCCAACCAATCGGACTAGACCATCCAGTCTGACAAATTTACACCTTTGGAACAACTGATGGGGAACTACATCAAAAATGCTGGACAGGTGTAAAAGAACCAACAAAGAGGAAAGACTGCGGTCCAATCTATATAGGAGGTCATTGGACAAGGATAACAAAAAACCCTCAAGTGTTAAACCCAGGCCTAAAGCCCGATTGCATACTTTCCAAAAAGGTTGATAATTGCATCTGCAGAACTTTCTCCACCACCTTTCCCAAAAAAGACAGATCTGAAGTTGGCCTATCATTTTCACACAATGTGATTTCTTTAAAATCAGTCTCACCGCTGATGTCAAACAAATTGGCAGATTCCCTGAAAACAAAGAAGCATTTACAAATTCAGAAGTCAAAACTACAGGTGCATTTCCACTAAAATGTTCTGCATTCCTACACCATTTACCAGCGAAAAAGATGAGTTTATTTTCTACTGGGCATGGACATACTTATTCAGTAGTTCCAAACTGACCCTTCCCTGGCATATTAAATAAAATATATTTAACTTTCTTATTTATTTATTTAAAATTTTTATATACCGACATTCATCAATGATATCACATCAGTTCACAGTGTAACGCAAACAGACGCCTGGGGTAGCGCTTTACATCGAACAAATATAACATGTTAACAAGAGAGTAATTGAGGGGGGGGGGGAGAAATAATGGGGAGAATAGCATTAAATGTTATTTAAAACAAAACTAGAAAAACTACTGCAATCAGGCATTCCCACTGGCTGATTGCTTATCCACTAAAAATAATGAATCAACAATTCTAAAAGTCTCCTTATCTGTATAATCCACTGATTTTAAAGATCCAAAAAATGAAACTTTTCTTTTCTTTCTGAACATGACCCCTCTAAAAGTTAGCTTTCTTTTTCTAACATTCACTAGAATGATTGGTTCGCATTTTCTGCCATTTTTGCTCCTATTGCTAACTTCCCTATGCAAATGTCTAATCTCCTCTGTAAACCATGGGGTAGTTCGCCTTTGAAGTACACACCACATAAAAGGGCCCAATGTTTCTAAAATTGGGACTACTGTCCCTTGCCAAAAAACTATCATACTATCAACATCCATACAAAGTTCATAAACCACACCAGTATTCACTCCTACTAAATTTTCCAACCGATTATTCTACATTTATTCTCTCTAACCTCCATTGACCCTCCACTGACTGCTTATGATTCCCTATCTGCTTTAACTGAACCTTTAATGAGAAACTCACAATCTTATGATCAGACCATGGTACTCAGTCATACCCCTTCCAATTTAATAAACCATTTCGCACACATATAATTTGACCCTACAAGCAATCCATTCTATTGGATGCACCTGATACTAACTGGAAAATCCACAATATTGCAAATTAAAATCTACAAGTATAACTAAAGCTTGACACCACATGCTTAATTCCAGAATCATTTCATATATATTATCCCAAGCCACCATTTTCAGTGCAGGGGGACAATATAACAAAAAAAAAACTGGCTCTTGTAAATCCAGTTTCAAAATAATGCCTTCACATTCAGCTACACACCTAAACTATTTTCCCTAAACACACACCACCCCACTGCCTTCCTTCCCTATTTTGACCTAGAAGTGTATGTCCAATAGAGCATATTTTAGAGATTGAAACCCTTTTCCTTTCTGATAACGTTTGTCATAAAAAACATCAAAACTAAACTCTAAACTATAATCATGAATAAAAGTTACCTTCTTCTTTACAGATCTTACATTCAACAGGCCACTAATAAAACCTGACTAATAGACCTGCTCCTTCCAACCACCCACCAACATAATGGGGGGACAGGTACTGTGGCCCCATCCGTCCCCACCGAAACTTCCTAACACCTTCTAATTGACCATACCGGTCCCTTCCAATCACCACTGCAACATTCCTATCCATCTCAACGCACCCCTCGAAACCCATCCCTATAATAATCCTTGCTGTAGTTACACGATGTTAGGTTCCATATTAGGAACTACCACCCAGGAAAAAGATCTAAGCATCATAATGGATAATACTTTACAATCGTCGGCTCAGTGTGCTGCAGCAGTCACAAAAGCAAACAGATTGTTAGAATTTATTAGGAAGGGAATGGTTAATAAAATGGAAAATGTCATAATGCCTCTTTATTGCTCCATGGTGAGACTGCACCTTGAATACTGTGTACAATTCTGGTCGCCACATCTCAAAAAAGATATAGTTGCGATGGACATGGTACAGAGAAGGGCAACCAAAATGATAAAGGGGATGGAACAGCTCCCCTATGAGGAAAGGCTGAAGAGGTTAGGGCTGTTCAGCTTGGAGAAGAGACGGCTGAGGGGAGATATGATAGAGGTCTTTAAGATCATGAGAGGTCTTGAACGAATAGATGTGAATCAGTTATTTACACTTTAGGATAACAGAAGGACTAGGGGGCATTCCATGAAGTTAGCAAGTAGCACATTTAAGACTAATCGGAGCAAATTCTTTTTCACTCAATGCACAATTAAAAGCTCTGAAATTTGTTGCCAGAGGATGTGGTTAGTGCAGTTAGTGCAGCTGGATTCAAAAAAGGTTTAGATAAGTTTTTGGAGAAGTCCATTAACTGCTATTAATCAAGTTTACTTAGGGAATAGCCACTGCTATTAATTCCATCAGTAGCATGGGATCTTCTTGGTGTTGGGTAATTGCCAGGGTCTTGTGGCCTGGTTTGGCCTCTGTTGGAAACAGGATGCTGGGCTTGATGGACCCTTGATCTGACCCAGCATGGCAATTTCTTATGTTCAATGTGAGCCCCCCGCCTTGTTCCCAAGCAAGGGGGCCATCCTTTTTGCCTCCCGGTGCCAACGGCAACCCCGCCGTCGTGTGATGACACCAGCACTACGTGTAATCTGTCCCAACCGGCCCGGGTACCCGCCAAAACACAAGGTAGGGAGTACCCTTGCCTCGTGTCCCCCACTAATAAGCTGTGGCCAATTTACGTGTCTTGTGCCTCAATGGCATCTTGGAGAGTATTATTAAAAATGTCGTATCCAATATCCGATAAGTGTATTTAGTCAGGTCTGAACAGCCCTGGGGACATATCGTCAGCCCACTGATGTCTTATCTGATGTCTTCCCATTTTTTGCAGCCATGCACCAATTTGTATATTAACCTTCTTTCTCCCTCGCTTCCATAATTTTGACTGTTTCCATTTTGGTCTGGGAATAATATCCGACCAGCATACCAGGGCACCAGGGGATAGCACTAGTATGTTGGCCAGGTCGGATTTAACCATCTGAACCAAGCGCTTACATGTCCATGAACACAAGTCGTTGCCTCCCAGATGGAGGATTATGACATCAGGCGGTGCTCTCATGCTTCAGGCGCCGTATGATGGGCAACAACTGTTCCCATAGCATGCCTGGTTTTCCCATCCATTCGATGCCCCAACCTTTTGGCATCAGACCCAAGTGTATTCCGTACTGCCGTTCACGAGATCTTTTAGTTGCCCAACGGACATACGAGTGACCGATAATCCATGCAATACTCTGTCTCTGCCGCCCATCTACAAGATAAAATTAAGAAATCTTGTTAGCTGTGTGTACTCTGTCCAATCGGACATAGGAGTTGACCGCATTAGATCGCCAGCGGCCAATTTTCTTGATAGCATCAGTTTTAAGTCCAGCCTGCGCCACACTTGTGGCGGCACTGATTCTGAAAGAGTGTGGTGAAATGTTTTGGGTCCAGCTTCATTTCTGTTACCTCAGCTCTTAGGATTGCGGAGAATTGAAATCCGATAAGTGGCGTACCGTCAGCATGTATCAACAGGTGCACTCCACCCTTGGGCCGCACCGCCAGATACCTTCTCATATTATTTATTGGAGAAGTAACGCATGCTGGAACTCTCTTGAGAGATAATGTAGTGCCTCAGCCTTCTTGATCCGTTTTTGATTTCTGTATAGTAATTGTTATTTTTTCTGGAGTGTATACTACATTCTTCGCTAGCAGTCCACTATTTCAGTCATCTTCCTTGTTGGCAGCCACCAGTTCACTCACTCTGAATGCCCCAAAGAATGCCAGTGAGAATGCTAGATGAAAAAGCCCCGTTTCAAAAGCAGAAAATCAGATTGATGATAACTGTGTCCATAACGTCCTGAGCATGCTGTGTGTGATGGGATGCCTGATGTCCTTGGTTGTCCCAGATTTTCGTGTCCATCCAGTCATTTTTTTTTGATCGCCCCAACCACGTGCTTTGATGAAAAATGCTAGTCTGGCCATGCATTTTAGTACGGTGCTCCTTGTTACTCTGGCCTCCTTTGAAGAGTCGATGTATCTGACCATGAGGTCCTCGCTTATAGGGCCTTGCTGCCAACCACTCTCCCTTAAGAACGAGGCAACTATTTCATAGCTATGGCAGTACAAGTTCCAAGTGGATGGTGCTACAGATCTGCGTATTCATTCCTGTGTAGTTGGCGTCCAATGTTCCATAAGCGTGCTGGCATTGGTGTTCCCAGTTCGGCTGCCGTTAGTACCTGCTTACGAAACAAAGGCCATTTAGCACGGGATAGGGAATCTGCAGCGCTATTACATATTCCTGGCACGTGTCTAGCGCGCAGCATGGTGTGAGATTCAATGCCAGGAAGTGCAGAGTCATGCATATGGGGTGTGGAAATCCGAAAGAACTATATTCGATGGGGAGTGAAGGGCTGATGTGCACGGAGCAGGAGAGAGACCTTGGGGTGATAGTGTAATGATCTGAAGTCGGCGAAACAATGTGACAAGGAGATAGCTAAAGCCAGAAGAATGCTGGGCTGCATAGAGAGAGGAATATAGAGTAAGAAAAGGGAAGTGATGATCCCCTTGTACAGGTCCTTGGTGAGGCCTCACCTGGAGTACTTCACTCAGTTCTGGAGACCGTATCTCCGAAGAGACATAGACAGGATGGAGGCGGTCCAGAGAAGGGCGACCAAAAAGGTGGATGGTCTTAATCGAATGACTTATGAGGAGAGATTGAAGAATCTAAATATGTACACCCTGGAGGAAAGGAGGAGCAGAGGTGATATGATACAGACTTACAGATACTTGAAAGGTTTTAATGATCCAAAGATAACGACAAACCTTTTCCGTTGGAAAAATAATCAGCAGAACCAGGGGTCACGATTTAAAACTCCAGGGAGGAAGACTCAGAACCAATGTCAGGAAGTATTTCTTCACAGAGAGGGTGGTGGATGCCTGGAATGACCTTCTGGAGGAAGTGGTGAAGACCAAAACTGTAAAGGACTTCAAAGGGGCATAGGATAAACCCTGTGGATCCATAAAGTCTAGAGGATGTGAATGAAGAGTGGGTGGCTCACGGGAACGATGACTACTATCTGGTGATAATACCCTTATTCAATAAACATACACACGGTTAATGTGACTTCAACATTGCTCTAAGCTTCAGCGGCAATGAGGAAATGTGGAAAAAAGAATTTACATTCACAAAAAAGCGGGGAGTAGCTCGCTTTTTACGGAGGTTGATATCCCAAACCAAATATTTTATTTATTTATTTTGGATTTTTATATACCGAAGTTCTTGTAAGAAATACAAATCAATCTGGTTTACATGGAACAGACAAACAGAAACATGCCCAAGGCCTAAGTAGAGGCCCAAGGTTATACATGGAACAAAAGAACAGGAAAACTTCATAAAACAATTTGAACAGTAATTCAGTCTCTCCTAGATATACAAACATGCCAAGGGGCTATAAGTAGAATAAGCTGATACTTCACTTTCAATGCAAAGCCAGCATAGCTCTCTGCTTCAACTGCAGGGGGGATTGAATAAAGGTGGATCTATATTCAGGCAACAATCAACAAGGACTGAATTACATAGTCTGGATAAACAGATAAGCATGGGTGTTGCTTGCTTATTGCGGTGGTTAATACCCCTAACTAATTAAGCTATTTCACTTAGATGCAGTTCCGACACTGCTCTCTACATTAATGGTGGGGGTGGAAGGGAAATAGAATAAAAAAGGTTACTAAGAGCCAAGAGAAACATAAGTATGTCGGAGAAAAAAAGTGCGAAAGCTTGCTGGGCAGACTGGATAGGCAGTTTGGTCTTCTGCCGTCATTTCTATGTTTCTATGTAATGCTTCTAAAACTATTTCCCTTAGTAAACTGACCACCATCGGGCATTTGGCAGATTGTGAATTTAATACCTTCACAACTGCCAGGCTGTCACACCAAAACATAATGTGCTTATTTCTTAACCTTTTGCTCCACAGAACCAGTGTCACTCAGGTAGGAAAGAGTTCCAGAAAAAAGTTATGTTCTTAGTAAGGCTTGTGAAATCCAATCCTCGGGCCATCTCGCTGCACACCATGCATTTTGACAGATGGCTCCAAAACCCCATCCTCCTAATGCATCTGCGTGAATGTTTAAATCCAAATTGGACAGTGATGTTCCCTGTAGCACTGATATTCCATTAAAGTTGGTGATGAATGAGTTCCATATACGGAAATCAGCACGGATGTCTTGATAGCCGTAAGAAATGATGGGGTCCTTGGACTCCCACTGTTGACGCTGTGAGTCTCCTCATGAATGCTCTTCCCATAGGAATGACACGGAAAGCGAAGTTTAGTGAACCTAGAATGGATTGAGCAACACGAAGGGTAATCTTCTTAGCTGTAGACACTTGTTGGATAATAATTCGTAACTTGGTAACCTTCTCTTCCGGCAACTTAGCGATCATCTTGTGAGAACAGATTTCAATTCCTAGGAAGGAGATAATAGTTGCCGGGCCTTCTGTTTCAGTGGGAGCTAGAGGAACACCAAATTCCTTGGAAATCTTCTAAAATTCAGCTAAGAGGTTGTAACGAGTTTGCATCTGTTGGCCCCACGAAGAAAAAGTCGTCCAGGTAATGAATAATGTGTGATGCTATCCGTTGTTCCGTTACCCAATGGAGGAATGAGCTAAATAGCTCGAAGTAAGCACATGAGACAGAACAACCCATGAGCATGCATTTGTCAAAGAAGTAGTGGTCATTGAATTTGAAGCCCAGCAACAGAAAACTGTGGAGGTGTACTGGCAGTAACCTGAAAGCAGATTTGATGTCCGCTTTAGCCATTAGGGCCCCGTATTCACACATTCGCACCAATGCTACCGCGGAATCAAATGAAACGTATTGCACTGAGCACTCTTCCTGTGGCAAATGGTCATTCACTGACAGACCCGGTGGGTAGGAGAGATTCTGTATCAGTCGATATTTTCCTTTTTCTTTTTTTGGAATGACAGCCAATGGCGAGAGAAACATGTGCAGAAAAGGTTTACTGAACGGACCAGCTATTCGACCCTGTGCGATTTCAGCCTCCAATTTGGCTCGAACTATATCCTTGTGGTGTGTTGCCGAAGATGCGTTTTTGGTATGTTTTTCCTCAATGCGGCCTTGGAAAGGTATAACGAAACGATGACAAAAATCTTGGGCTAATTTAAGGGCCTTTTGATGATATGGATATAAATCCAGCCATGGTTGCATTGCTTCCAATCGAATGGGCGAGGGTGCTTTTTCAAAGTGGTCCGGTGGTGGTCGCTTTTGGCTTACTCCCCAAAGCCTGTTTTTGGGACATTTTGTGAATGGGTGAGGTGCTGCACATCCTGTGCATACGTGTTTAAATTTGCAGTCCGGAAAGGAACAGACTGTCTTGTTATACCTCCAGCAGGTATTATCTTGCCCAGCGGTTGTCTTGCTGCGAACCTAGCAGGTAATGTCCTCCTTGTAAGCCTTGACCTTGTTCCTTGATCCATAGATTTTCGCGTCATCTGGTTAATCCATAAGCTAACGTCTTGGGTTCCCCAAGTCATGAATCTATTCTCCTCCATCTTGTCCCAGAATTGCTCATCGTAGTTGAGCCATACCCAACAGTCATGCTGCTGGTATGCCCATAAAATTTTGACAGCATAGCTCAACATGGGACCGTATTGCGATGGATCTTGATGCCCTACCACACTCGTCATGTGCATGAAAGCTATCATCCAGTTGACAATGGTTTTTGGTATTTTCAACTCTTTGCCCAGGGTCACTGATCCGGCTCTCCGCTTCTTTCTCTCTCCAGGTTTTCGCTGCCCATGCAGGATGGAGAAAATGTCAATGTACTTTCGATTTTCTCTCTCAGTCTTTGGCACACCCTCCCATAGTTACGACAGTGTGGTTAGCGCTGGTGGACCTCTGGAATCCCTGTCTACGACGTTAGCGGTTGTGTGCTGGTCACTATTGGTAGAGGAGTCAGAGGATGAAGTTGAGGAAGAGGTGGTAGAGCCAGAACTAGATCTGCGCTTGCGCTTAGACCTGTGTTTAGGCTTTTTTATTACCGCTAATTGCACCAAATCTGGCTTTTGCCCCTGTATCCCAGACTCACCCACATTACAGTGGTCGGTGCATTGCCTTTTTTCCCGCTTGAGAGCTGGTAGAAGGCCTTTCGTCGTCGCTTCTGTTGTCAAGCGTGGGGATATCTCTGTACCTTGACTCGACGCCTTCCACGGCCTCAACAGCCGTGGTACGGCTGAAAGATTCATTAATTTCGCCAGTGTTGCTCTCTGCTATTCTGTGTAATGGGTAGCGATCGGAAGCCAGTGTAGGCCACCAGGTAGGTTCCTTCTCCTGATCACGAGATGTAGCATTCGGTAGCGTTTGCCATTACCACCAAGGACGACGTCTGCTCCTGCCTCATTGATGGCTTCCTTCCCACCGCCTGTCTTCATGCTCCCAATCAGGAAGAGTGTAAGGGATGTTGCTATCCCATGGTGGCCTGGTATACCAGCCGTCATCTTCTTTGTACCATGGCGGATATCTTCGGTATCTGTATCCGTGTGTAGCTGGATCCGAACTAGACTCAGTTTGTGCGGGGATGGAATCACCACAGGAAGCGCCAGGTTCTTGACTTCTGCCAGCATGAGGTGGATTGGCTTCGCGAGCACCGTGCCATGTAGCATTCGCTGTTCCAGTCCCCGCGGTGAGAGGCTGTGGCGCCGAGAAAGCGGTCTCTTCAACAGTGACGGACGTTGGTGAATCCTCTGTATCTTGTTGCAGTGCTGTACCGGCTAACTGCCTCTCCGCCTCGTTCCTATTCACTCCCCTGACCACCTGGCTTCTTCCTTGACTTCGGCTTCTTCCTGTACTTCTGGTACGTATTTCACGTTGCATGGTTCCATGTTGTTCCACTTGTAAGGCATGAGCATCCCCTGCAACACCATTAGTGTTGCTGGCTCTTCCGGTATGATGGCTTGCTCGCCTTTTCCTTCCAGATCTTCGTATCGCCATTCAGTACAATCGATTGTGTGGTGTAAGCTACACCTGTCTGGCCCGACTGCTAGAGCTGTGAAATGTAAATAGAGTTAATGCGCACAATGATTCAGCAAGACCACGCCCGTAGCCTTATAAAATTACAGTTTTGGAAAGTTATAATTTAAATTTTTAATTTTTTTTGTGCCAATGAGATTATAGACAATAGAGCGAAAATTAAAGGGGCAATAGCCCTGCTACCCAACCGTCCCATGCATGCGGTATCTGAGGCAAGAAAAAACAGTGCACCCCAGCAATTGATATACATGCAAATGGTCAACGAGTAAAAGCAAATATATTATATATATATATATATATATATATATATATATATATACACACACACACACACACACACACACACACATACATGCTGTAAAAGGATAAGCAAGCAATAAGGAAAACTAATGAAATTGACCGCCCTTGAAAACAGAAAGGCCTCTGTGAGCTCGCAACTGGCCAGACCCAGGCAGGCAATATTTCCCTGGGAACCTCCCTCCCCCATCCCCCCCCCCACCCGGCAGTCCTGTGTCTTTTTTCTCACATGGGAGCCTATGCCCATGTCATCCCCCCGCGTGCTCACACCCCCTCTGGAAGAGCAGAGCACCCGGCAACTGGTCAAAGCTTGCCTCCCCGTGAGGGTGCAGGGCCGCCACCTCACCGGGGGGGGGGGGGGGGGGGTGTTCGAGAGTGAACCAAGCCCCAGGGCCACATGGGTGAGGGAACCAAAAGCCCTGCACACACACAGTGGGCAGAGAGAACCCAAATGAAAAGGAAATACTCTTCCCAAAAAGAAAATTTCCCTTTTCTTTTTTAATTTTTCTTTTTGTAAGCTGCAAGGACACCGAAGATGGAAACAGCGCAGCTCCGATCGAACGCAACTGAGACACCCACTCACACCGATCAGCAATGAAATTAACAAGAACACCAACCAAAAACTAGTCAGATAACCACCCGCTTCCCCAAAGAAACCAGTATCGCTCTTGCACTCTAGAAAAAACTTATCCTTTTTTATATTTTCCTTTTTTTTTTTTTTTTTAAATAAAATAGCCAATAGGGCCATGGCACCGCGAGGTCAACCGGGCTGCGTGGCACACGCAATTGAAGCCGGGAAGGCAGCAGGGAAAGTGGACGGGAACCCCCCCCCGCCGCCCCCAGAGGTGGAAGCGCGATGAGAAAGGGCAATGCAGTCGCCCATTATCACGCTGGAATGCGCAGGGGAACAGAGACCCGGCCCCCGACAGGAAAGCCGCCACAGCCCCCCCAACCGAACCACCCACTAGCAAGGAAACGAAGCAAAAATAAGAAGAGATCCTGCCTGAAACCAAACGGTGCACCCTGAGCCATTCAACGATGGCAATGTAGGAAGCTGGAAATGAGAATAGGGCCTCAGGCTGGAGAAGGATCTGTCCGCTGCCCCGACAGCCTCCGGAAGACCTCAGATGCCGTGACCTGCTTTCGCCTGCCATGTGATCCAAAAGGATCGCTTGGAGCTTGCCGCGGCCCTTTAAGGGGCCACGAGCATCATCACAGGGCGCTGTCAGCGCCGCCTTGTGACGTCGAGGCCCCGGGGCAGGGCCATGACGTCGGCCATCTCTGCCTTCTTCCGGGAGGCCAGGTAGGAAAAAGGGGGAGGGGCGCTAATGGTATGGGGGGGGTGTTATTTCGGCATCCCTCGTCTTCCTCTGTTGGCCCCCCCACCCCCGGTCCTCCGTCCATGTTGCGGCCCGCCGCAGTCAAGGGTGGGCTCCGGGCTATCGGCACGGGCCCACCTTTTACTCCTCCATAGATTTATGGGGAGATCCTGGTTTTAAAACTGTGTTAAAATATGGAGACCACATCCACAAAAGAACATTAATAAGGCAGACGCAATTCAAAGGACAACAACCAAAATGATGCACGGTCTGCAATATAAGCCAGAGAGAAACTGAAGGATCTAAAGGTATACTCTCTATCAGAAAGAAAGAAAGGAAAGGTAGATATGACTAATATCTTGCAGGCTGAAAGTATTAAAATGAAGGACTTTCGATAGAACGAAAAGCTCAAGAACAAGCGTTACCTTATGAAGCTGAAGGAACAGAAAAAAAAAATGTTCATTAAGAAGGGCGTCGATACCTCAACTAGACATCCAGTAGAGATTATAGGAGACAAAGTAATGGTAGAATTCAAGCATGGATAGGATAGTCACCCAAGGGACCTTAATAGCAGCAGGAGGGTGATCATGTAAGATCTATGACAACAATTGTATGTAGGGACAAATAGGCAGACTGAGTGGACAAATTGGTCCTTTTCTGTTGACATTTCCTGTGTTTCTAATTTTGTTTTCTAAAGCAAATATCTGGACATGTACTTGCTTAAAAAAAAATAAAAACTATGAGAAATGGGGTAAGCAGCAGGGAGAAAGGCATTACATGTCAGAAAGGATCTACCATATAAACAGGCTTGGTCTGACGTGCTGCAAATGCGCAGTAGAGAGCAGCTTTACTGCGCATGCACAAGAGCACGGTCAGAGGGCAGCACATGGTGCTGGGAAGAAATGGAGCAGCGGAGGGCTGCTTGGAAGCGGCGGGGAGGAGCAGTGGCGACAGCGGCGGCAGCACAGAAGGTCTCGGGGGGGGGGGGGTTCTCTCTCTCACGCGGGGAGAAGCGGCGGCACAGACACAGAAATGGGAGATCTCCGGGAGTCTCTCTCTCGCGCCTCATCACCGAGCGTCGGGTGGGCCAGCAACGAGCCCGGTGGAGAGGTGCGCGAGAGAGAGAACCCCGGTGGGGAGGCGCGCGTTCTGGATAAGAAAAGAAGGGAGTGGAGGAGGGCTGAGGGAGAGGGAAGGGGTTGTGGAGGAGGTGGGAGGGGAAGGAAGAGGATGTGAGTAAGTGGGGAGGGTAAAGTTGTGGAGTACAGAAAAAGGGAGTGGAGGAGGGCTGAGGGAGAGGGAAAGGGTTGAGGTGGGAGGGGAAGGAAAGGGAAGATGAGAAGGGATGGAAGGAAGAGGATGTAAGTGGGAAGGGTAACGTGTAGAGAAAAAGAGGGAGTGGAGGAGGGCTGAGGGAGGGGGAGAAAGGGAAGGAAAGGGGAGAGGGGAGAGGGGAAGGAAAAGGGAAGAGGATATCACTGAACAAGTGGGAAGGGTAAGAGGTTCTGGAGAAGAGAAAAAAGAGTGGAGGAGGGCTGGGAGAGGGAAGGGGTTGTAGATGAGGTGAGAGGGGAAGGAAAGGAAAGATGAGAGGGGATGGAAGGAAAAAGGGAAGTTGTGGAGAACAGAGCGGCTCTTAACCGTGCCCATCTGACAGATGGAATCTCGCCCGTTTTAACGGCTAATAATAAAATAATATTATGCAAAACTTAGGGAAACAGTGAAGAGAAAACAAATACCGTTGCAAGGATGTTAAACAGTGAAATTATCTTGTGCCAAGCCAATAATGCTTAATCCAAGTAGACCAGGAGGTCAGGGTTCAAGTCCCACTGTTACTCCTTGTGACCCTGGGCAAGTCACTTTATTCTCCATTGCCTCAGGTAAAACTTAGATTATAAGTTCCCTGGGGATAGGGAAATACCTATAGTACCTGAATGTAATCCGCTTTGAAGTGCTGAAAAGTGCGAAAAGCGGAATATTAAAAAATAAAAATAAAAATATTTAATGTTATTTTCCAACTTTAAGCTACCTGTGCATCATTTAAAAAGGTCAGCTTTTCTGAATAAAAAATGACCTAATTCCAGTATTATCGGTTAGAGTGAATCTGAAGGAAAGCTGTAAAAATGAAGACCAAAGAGAGTTCTAAGGAAATTAAAGATAAGGATATAGCCATGGACAAGATGGGTATTATTTTCCTAAGTGCATGGCTATTCCATTCAGCACTGTTGGATCAATTGTGAGGAAACAAAGCTGCATCATACCACCCAGACTGCCTAGAGAAGCCATCCCTCAAAACTCAGTGTCAGAGCAAGGAGACAACCTATGAGGGAAGCCACAGAGAGGCCAACAATCACTTTGAAGGAGCTACAGAGTTCAGTGGCTAAGACTGGAGTGGAGCAGGCAACCATATCAAGAGCTCTGCATACAACTGGCCTGCATGGGAGGGTGGCTAGAAAGAAGTCATTACTGAAGAAAAACCACATCAAAACATGTCTGGAGTTTGCCAGAAAGCATCAGAGTGACCCAACTAAAACATGGGATAAGGTTTTATGGTCAGATGACACAAATATGGAGTTTTTTGGCCAAAATTCAAAATGCTGTGTGTGGTGCAGACCTAACACTGCCCATTCTTTAGCAAACACCTTCCCAACAGTAAAGTATGGTGTTGGCAGCATCATGTTGTGGGGATCTTTTCCTCAGGGGGACTGGGCATCTGGTTAAAATTGAAGGATGGATGGATGGTGCAACATACAAGGAGAGACTGCAAAATGACCTGCTTCAGTCTGCTAACACACTAAAACTTGGGAGAAAGTTCGCCTATTAGCTGGACAATGATCCCAAGCACAAAGCCAAAGCAACACAGCAGTGTGGTTGAACAAAATGTGAATGTTCTACAATGGCCAAGATAAAGTTCAGATTTCAATCCAATCAAAAATCTATAGCACAAGTGTCATCCAACCAACCTGAACAACCTGGAGCAAGTCTGCCAGGAAGAATGGACAAAAATCACTCCCAGTGTGCAAACTGGTAGAAACTTACCCTAACAGATTTAAAGCTTTTATTGTAGCAAATGGTGGTTCTACCAAGTATTAGTCTGAAGGGGTTGAACACTATTAATTTTGAGTTTTTAATTTTATCTTACAAAAAATGCAGAGAGATAATGAATTGTGACTTTACACATTTACTTTAAGAGCATGCTGGTTTGCAATAAATATACTGTCTGGAACAATCTGTGTCATTTGCAATCCACACAAATCTGCTGACTTTTTAGGAGGTCAAATACTTTTGCAAGCCACTGTACATTGTATCCATCTAACAAGTAAAAATGATGCACTTTATAATCTAAAACAGTCAAAGCATGAAATATTACACTCTCACATTGCCATAGAAAATGCTTATAGAACAGCAGACAAAAAGTATGCAAAAATATAACTTTAGATTATGAAAGTCTGGAAATGCTAGACACAAAAACCAGGGAAATCCAGATATCTTCAATTAATTATGCTTTTATCATGGTGTCTTCTTTACATTTCTGAATCTCCAGTATGCTCCATAGTTTAAAGTTTAGATTACACAATATAGACATGCTTTTCAAATTTTCTGGCTATTATGTAATAAGTATTTATTTTGTAAGGCTAAGCATAAGTGTGGTATAGCACCCTATATGGTTATCTGAAACTAGGAGATTGAATACTTTTGTGGATTATAAAATCTAATTAGAGTATTCATCCCTTAAGTGCTTATATATCATTGTTTTCCCTAGGTGATTTATAATTACTGTAGATTCAATTGTTATAAATTTATGACAATGCATTGCAGAAGAAAGGGTAAAACCAGGCTCAGATTTTAACTTGTAAACAAGTTTATACAGATGTCACAGGCAAATTCTTTAGATAGCAGAACACGTTTTAAAGACATTCTTTTCTAAAAATTTAATTTTTGGGATTTCCTAAAGACAAAATACTGTATTTGAATTCATACTATTAAACAAAGGTAGATATTATAAATACCTAAGTTATACGACAAATGCATTTTAGTTTCTCCAAATTCATGTCTGCAACATTCAAATGCTACACAATTCAATAGATCCTTGTACAATGTAGAATTTTCTCCAAAATGAGATACAAATAATTGTTTCGCTAAAAAAGTATATGGTCCCATCAACGCCTAGGAATTTTTGTTTAGCGATAATGTGATATTCCCTTGCATAAACTGACAGCATAGAGAGGATTTACAAGACTAACATATGCAGGGTCTCTGAGATGCAGTTTATTTTACACAACTGTGCATGTCTCCTTCCAGAACCTAGATGTCAGCAATAATACGAAAAGGAACCTGTTCTTCAAAAAGCATTGTTGTAAAAGATAGATTAATGAAGAGAAGCATGAGGAGATGACCTAAATGTAGGAAGGGCAGATAATAAATGTTTAAAATAAACATTTTTAAGTGGGACTGCCTAAATATAACTTCTGGTATTAATCTCTAGTTGTTCTAATCTTCCAGAACCTCATTAAGCATGTGTTTGTCTTACTCTAGAATTTGTATTGTGCGCCACAGAAAAATAGCTAAAAATCATACCTTGTCTTGATTATTCTTATTTTTGTAACACAAATTTGCAATCAAGCGAATGAGATGCCCCTTAAATCCAACAGCTGGATGTGACACTTCTTCCATTCCTGACATGGAGTGAGAAGATGTAAAAATGTTTTTGTTCTGTTTCCCAGCAAAGTGAGTTAGCCGCAAAATGTCTACATAAGAGAGAAAACATATACTTATATAATGTGCTGAATTACTGCTAGAGTAAATCTCAACACAACAGGCAGACTGCAACTATGCTTATTACATATTGAAAAGAATGAACTAGAAAATGTGTCAAAACAAAAAGGTTTTAAAAATGGTTTAATAAGTCATGCAAAACTGCTGTAAATTTTTTTTAAATTAATTTAAGCCAAGTAAAAATGAAATTAGCAGGTAGGGATCTACAGAATATTTTTTATTTATAAAAAAGGATTCCTCTCCACCCCTGAGAAATAACATGGCATATCTAAAAGTGGCAGGTTATAACTCAGATTATTATATATTTGACAAATTTTTTCTTGACTATGTAGACACTATAAATTAGTCTCTACCTTCTCACTATTCTAGTGTTCTTTGAACTAGAATCCAAGATATATATATGTAATTACATAATCATATACATAAATATATGGGTTGAATCACAAATATCTTTCATAAAGAATATTAGAAAATCTTTATTCATTAACATTTTGTAATAATCAAAACTGGCTAGATATATGTTCACTACTACATTCATAAGTAGAAATAGACAAATTTAAAAAATGTACATATATTTCTCATTGCTATAAAATTGTTCTGAGAATTACATCTTTACATGTTGCAAAATATAAGTTGTAAACTTCAACTTGATACTATGAGCCTCTGGAAGTGTCCTCACAATTCCAACATCTGCATGACAACCCATCTCTAACAGTATGTTTAAAATGGAACAGGACAGACCTCCTTGGTTCTTCAACAAAAATATGCCCAGAAAAGAAAGCAATATGATAGGTATTTTGAATTTTTTTATTTATAGAGGATGTATAAAATGACTCTGGCTGAGCAGCATGTGCGTGCAGCAGAAGCAAAATGTTAAGCAGCATTTTGTATCACTGAAAAGCACAAAGAAAGTCCCCAAGGAAGCCTTTCCCAGATGAAACAATGGCCTTTGAAGGGTTTTATGTTGATCCTTTGTTTGGTTTTCTGGTCATATTTTTTGTTGAAGAACCAAGGTGGTCTATACTATTCCATTTTAAAGTATGGCGGTGGAAACAAAGTTAGAGGAAATATAACTTTATGTTGCCACCACCATACTTCGCAGAGGTTTGGTGTTCTCCAGGTTGTCAGGTAAGAAAGAAAAGTGAATGGAAAAAGGTCCTTCAGGAAAACCTACTGCCCTCTGCAAGAAAGCTGAAATGGACAGAAGTTCACCTTTCAGCATGACAACAATCTGAAGCACAAAGTGAAAGCAACATTGACAGCAAAGGAAAAAAAAAATCTCCCAGAGAGATTTTCAGTGGCAAGATTTGAAGATTGCTAGCCCATTGAACTTCTCAAAAGCTGACTTTTTTTTTTAAAACAAGAATGGTCTAAAATTGATAAATCTAGGTGTTCAAAGTTGGTGGGGATCTATTCTAACAGATTCACAGTTTGATCTGCTGCCAAAGGTTCTACAAAGTATTGACTCAGGGGAATGGAGACTTATCTAATTGGATTTCAGCTTGGTTTTGAGAATACATACAGTTGTGCTCATAAGTTTCTATATTCCTGGCAGAATTTGAAAGATGTGTAGCATTTTAAGAAAACATGAGTGATTAGACAAAGCACATCTGTTTTTTGGTTTGTTTTTTTTAATGTTTCATATTGAACTATTATGCATCACAGAATAGCACAAACAACCCATAGCAATAAAGGAAATAAAATGGTCTTGTTCAAAAGTTTGCATAGCCTTAGTTCTTAATATCGTGTATTGCCCCCTTGCAGTTTTTTTTTGAGGTAGTTGTAAATGAGGCCATTTATTTTCTCATGTGGTAAAGCTGCCCATTCCTCTTGGCAAAAAGCCTCCAAATCCTGTAAATTCTTTGGTTGTCTAGCATGAACTGTATGTTTGAGTTCTCCCCAAAGTGGTTCAACAATGTTGAGGTCCAGGGATTTTGATGGCCAATCCAGAACCTTCACTTTCTGCTGCAGTCTCTGAAGGGTCGACTTGGATTTCTGTTTCGGATCATTGTTATGTTGAAAAGTCCAAGTGTGCCCCATGTGCAGCTTCCTGGCTGATGAATGCAAAGTTTCCTCCAATATTTTCTGATAAGATACTGCATTCATCCCAACATCAATTTTGACTAAATTCCCTGTGCCGCTGTAGTTCCCAAACCCCCAAAACAGCTGGAGATCCACCTCCATGCTTCACAGTAGGGATAGTGTGCTTCTCTTCTTAGGCCTTGACTCCTCTCCAAACATAGCATTTATGGTTGTGACATAGTTCGACTTTGGTCTTATCACTCCAAATTCTTTTGTTCCAGAAGTTTTGAAACTTCTTTAGGTACT
This sequence comes from Rhinatrema bivittatum, assembly GCF_901001135.1. Lineage (NCBI taxonomy): Eukaryota > Metazoa > Chordata > Amphibia > Gymnophiona > Rhinatrematidae > Rhinatrema > Rhinatrema bivittatum. The sequence goes on from NC_042618.1 coordinate 255,640,808, forward strand.
GTCTAGCATATTGTAAGTGGGCTGTTTTGTGGCATTGGTGCAGAAATGACTTTTTTCTGGCAATTCTACCATGCACCCCATTTTTTTTCAAGTACTCCTTATTGTGCATGCTGAAACACCTACACCACTTTGTTTCTGAGAAACCTAACTTTCAGTTGAAGTTGCTTGTGCATTTTTCTTTGCATCCCAACAAATTTTCTGAAACCTTTCTTGGTCTACTTGAACCTGGCTTGGTATTAACAGAACCCATAATTTTCCATTTCTTGATCAGAGTATGAACAGTATTGATTGGCATTTCTAAATATTTGGATATATATTTTATATTCCTGTCCTGATTTATAAAGTTGTACTACTTTTGGTTGCAGATCCTTTGACAGTTCTTTTGCTGCCCCATGCTTCAGAAACCAAAGTCAGTGTAGCCCTAGATGAAATGCTGAAGGGTTTCTCAAGAGCTAAGAAACCCATTGACTATTTATACACAGACACCAATTACAAATATACAAGCACAGGTGTGGATACTTACCCTTCATAATCAATCTGTCAACTTGAGTGTATATTATTAGCCCAAACATTCAAGCGTATGTAAACTTTTGAACAGGACCATTTTATTATTTCCTTTATAGCTGTGGTTTATTTAATGATTGTGCTATTCTGTGATGTATAATAGTTTAATTTGAAACACATTAAAAATAACAGATGTTTTGTCCGATTACTCATGTTTTCTTAAAACGCTACACATCTTACAAATTCTGCCAGGGGTACAGAAACTTATAAGCACAACCAATAAAATATTGTTGGCCCTGAAAGCTGTAGAGTATGGTATATTGATAAGAGGAAAACAAATCTTCGTTTAAATGTATGCAAGTCTGATGCACTAACAACAAAATGTGAAAAATCTTCAAGGGGCATACTTTTTTGCAGCCATTGTATGTATATGCAGGCACACTTGTATGCAAGTTTTGATATTCCTGTTCCAATTTTATGTTTCAATGAATCTGTACATGAACAGAAGCTGACAACTTCTCTATATCTATATATTTAAGTTTCTGGAATAAATGAACATCAATATGGGCATAAACGGAATCACTATGTTAATGGGAGAGTGGGAAAGATTGAGGACAGAGAGGGAATGATCCTTGTTTAATTGCTCTCTGTCATGTTAACTATATTGCCTGTTTTCTGCTTAAGTGCATATTTCTAAGCTTGGTTGTTTATGTTCATGATTAACAAAGCAAATGTTGCTTACCTGTAACATGTGTTCTCACAGGACAGCACGTTATTCCTCACATATGGGTGACATCACAGGATGGAGCCCAATCACGGAACACTTTCGTCAAAGTTTCCAGAACTTTGACTGGCCCCTACTGGGCATGCCCACCATGGCACTAACCCTGCAGCCAGCAGGGGACCCCCCTTCAGTCTTGTTTAAAAGCTACAGGCAGTGCTGAAAAATAAAATAAGAAAACGTTACGAACCCAACACCGCGGGGCGGCAGGCGGGTTTCGTGAGGACTAACATCCTGCTGTCCTGTGAGAACACCTGTTACAGGTAAGCAACATTTGCTTTCTCACAGGGCAAGCAGGATGGTAGTCCTCACATATGGGTGAGTACCGAGCTGAGGATGTCCGAGTATGCACCAAATGTAGGATGTCCGAGTATGCACCAAATGTACCCAGGCACCAAATGTACCAAGGCACTAGGACTGGGGTGAAGTTTGGCCGAGGGCACCCTGAACCCCACCGGGCAGGCGGAAGGGTGTTGGTACGTCACATTGTGAATAGGTTACGCAGGACAGATTGGCCGAAGATGGAATCTTGTCTTCCAGCTTTGTCCAAGCAATAGTGGGCTGCAAAGGTGTGGAGAGAACGCCATGTGGCAGCCCTGCAAATGTCAGGAAGCAGCACAGATCATAGGTGTGCTACTGAAGTCGTCATGGCCCTCACAGTGTGTGCTTTAACATGGTCTTGAAATGGAATGCCCGCTTGCTGATAGCAAAAGGATATACAGTCCGCCAACCAGGAAAAGAGCGTCTGCTTACCCACAGGCTGCCCTAACTTGTTAGGATGGAAAGAGAAACAGTTGAGTGCTTTTCCTGTGGGCAGTTGTATGGTCTAGGTAGAATGCTAGAACCCGTTTACAGTCAAGGGTTTGCAGAGCCTGTTCCCCTGGATTGAAATGGGGCCTGGAAAAAAAGGTATGTAGTATAATGGACTGATTGAGATGAAAGTCCGAAACTACCTTAGACAAGAATTTAGGGTGAGTGCGGAGTACTGCCCGGTCCTGCAGAAGTTTAGTGTAAGGCGGATAGGTAACTATGGCCTGTAATTCACTAATTCCAAGCCGAAGTGATTGCCAGAAGGAAAATCACTTTTCATGTGAGATAGCGAAGATCACAGGATTGAAGAGGCTCAAATGGTGACTTCATGAGCTGACCCAAAACGAGATTGAGGTCCCAAGAAGGGGCCGGAGGACGCAATGGAGGCTTGAGGTGAAGCAAGCCCTTCAGAAAACATGTTACAAGGGGTTGTACTGATATAGAAACATCCCCGACACCTTTATGGAAGGCAGCCACCGCACTGACATGCATTCTGATGGAAGAAGTTTTTAGACCTGACTCTGATAAGTGCCAGAGATAGTCCAAAAGCTTCGTGATAGGACAGGTAAAGGGGTCAAGGGACTGAGAAAAGCACCATGACATAAACCAGTTCCATTTGTAAGAGTAAGATTTTCTCATGGAAGGCTTCCGTGAAGCAATCAGGACATGGGATACTGGTTCAGAAAGGTTAAGTGGCTGAAGGATTAACCTTTCAACATCCATGCCGTCAGGGACAAGGCTTGAAGATTGGGGTGGCGGAGGCACCTGTCGCTTTGAGTGATCAGAAGTGGGTCCTTTCCTAAGGGAATGTACCTGCGAATGGAGAGATCCTGAAGTATTGGAAACCACACTTGGCGTGGCCAGTGAGGTGTATCAGGATCATGGTTCCTTTGTCCTGACGTAACTTTACAAGAGTCTTCGAGAGAAGAGGAAGTAGAGGGAATGCATAGAGTAGACCGGTTGCCCACGAGAGGGAGAATGCGTCTCTGGGCTGAGAGTGTGTTGCGAATGAGAGAGCAGAAGTTCTCTACTTTGCGGTTTTGAGGAAACGCAAAGAGGTCTATCTGAGGATATCCCCATTGTTGGAAGATGGAGTTCGCTACTGAGGGGTTGAGAGACCACTCGTGCGGTTGAAAGATGCGACTCAGCTTGTCTACCAACACATTGTCCACCCCCGGCAAGTAGGTGGCCCTGAGGTCCATCGAATGGGAGAGAGCTTCCGCCCATATCTGTGCAGCTTCTTGACACAGAAGGAAGTAGCCCGTGCCTCCCTGTTTGTTGATGTACCACATGACCACCTGGTTGTCCGTCTGTATCAGGATAACTTGATTTGAGAGGTGATCCGGAAATGCCCTGAGAGCATATCTGATTGCTCAAAGCTCCAGGAAATTTATTTGGTGTTTGGCTTCCTCTGGAGACCAAGTTCCTTGTGTCTGCAGATTGGCCACATGGGCTCCCCAGCCGAGGTTGGAAGCATCGGTGGAGAGTTAATTGAGGGTCTGGAGCCTGAAAGCGCAGGCCTTGAGGAGATTGATCTGATTTTTCCACCAGGAAGAGACTGACGGAGCGAGTCTGTTTTGTGGACAATGGTCGACAGGGGCTGAATGCTTTGAGTCCATTGAGACCTTAGAGTCCACTGCATAACTCATGGCCAAACGGGCCATTGGTGTGACCTGAACTGAGAACGCCATGTGTCCCAGGAGGATGAGAAAGTGGCATGCAGTCACGGAGTGTTGAGACTGCAGCAGGTGCGCAAGAGACACGAGGGTGAGAGCTCGCTGTCGAGATCAGAAAGCCTTTGCCTGCAGGTGTCCAAGTCTTCCCCAATGAATGAAAAAGGTTTGAGATGGGATTAAGTAGGATTTGTCGTAGTTGACGAGAAATCCTAATGAAATTAGAATGTGTAAGGTTAGATTGAGGGACGACAGAGCAGCTTGCTGAGTGGGAGCCCTGATTAACCAATCGTCTAGATAGGGGTAGACGTGAACACCTTGAGTCCTGAGGAAGGCTGCAACTACGAGGCATTTTGTGATGACTTGTGGCGCAGACGCTAGGCCGAATGGAAGCACTCGACACAGATAGTGCTTGGGGCCTACTAGAAACCTCAGGAATTTGCGATGAGATGGAGTTATCGCAATATGAGTGTGTGCATCCTGGAGGTCCAGAGAGCAGAGCCAGTCTCCTCTTTGTAGAAGAGGAAGAAGCGAACCTAAGGTTACCATCTTGAATTTCTCTCGCTGGAGGTACTTGAGGGCCCGTAGGTCCAGAATAGGATGAACGCCTCCCGATTTTTTGGGGATTAGAAAATACCAGGAATAGAATCCTAGGCTGTGCTGAGAGTAGGTACGGGTTCTATTGCCTTGGACTGGAGAAGGAGGGAGACTTCCTGATCCAGAAGGATGGAGTGATCGGATGTTCTCCACGTCGATAGAGGTGGGGAGGCCGGTGGCACAGAGAAAGTTCAGATGGTAACCCTGAGCAATTATTGCCAGTACTCATTGGTCTGAGGTGATTGAGTGCCATATGTTGTTGAAGTGGCACAGTCGACCTCCCACTGGTATGTGAGGCAATGGAAGCTGGCTGCTGCACTCTAGGTGGAAGTCAAAAACCTGAAGCAGGACCTGGTTGAGGAGCTGCTTGCGGTTTTTGTTTCCATGTCTGACTAGACTGGGCTTTTTTAAAAGGTCTCGTGGCACGTGAACTGGTTGGTGGCGGGTAAGACTTCTTCGGGCGGAAGAATGACTTTTTAGAGTCCTTTCGGAAAGGCTGTTTTGAAGAATAGTCAGAAGGCATCAAAGAGCTATATTTGGGTCTCATGATGATTCTTAAGTTCCACCACCATCTGTTGAACTGTTCGCCAAACAGATTATCTCCTACACAGGGTAGGTCAGATAACCTGTCTTGTACCCTCAGGGCGGAGGTTGGAAGACTTGAACCAGGCCCATCTCCTTGCCGAAATAGCTGCTGCAGATACTCTAGTAGCAGTATCAAAGATATCAAAGGATGATCTGATCTTGTGCTTGCCTGCCTCAAACCCTTTGTTTACTAGGGTTTGGAGCTGTTCTTGAAATTGTTGAGGCAGTGAGTCTGTTAAATCTTGTATCTGCTTAAAAATGACCCTATTATATTGGGTCATATAGAGCTGATAAGCGGCAATTCGGGAGATAAACATTGATCCTTGGAAGACACTGCAACCAATGTCATCTAGAAACTTCTGTTCCTTGCCAGGAGTAAAAGAAGTGTGAGGTTTTGATCTTTTTGCTCTTTTCTGTGCGGATTCTACCACTACAGATTGGTGATCCAATTGAGGTTTTTGAAAACCTAGAGCTGATTGCACCAAATAGGTAGTGTCAGCTTTTCTGTGGACTGGAGCAATGGAGCAGGATGTTCCCAGTTCTTCTTGAGGAGATCCAGAAGAACCTAGTGGATAGGGATGGAGATTATTTTCTTGGGAGCATCCAGGAATTGTAGCAACTCCATCATCTGATGTCTATCATCCTGTTCAGTCTGTAATTGGAAGGGAACCAATTCAGACATTTCCTTCACAAAATTTATAAAGGAAAGGTCCTCTGGAGGAGAACACTTTCTACTTTCAGTGGGTGAAGGTGGCGAAGGAAAATCATCGGTGTCTGGGGAAGAATCATCAGTCCAGGTATCATAGGGATCAGCACCTGCTCCTCTATGGACTAGAGGAGGATGGGGTGGTGGGATACCTGAAGGTCCTGGTCGAGGCTCCGAAGGAATCGAAGGAATAATTGGAGGCACCGATGAAGGCATCAAAGGCACCGGCGCAGGCATCGAGGGCATTGATGGATGACTCTGTGGCGCTGACGGGCGTATCGGCACCGATGGTTGGACTGGTGGCAATGAACATATCAGCATCGATGGCTGAGGTAGAACTCCCGATGGAGGGATGCGGAACAGTGTTTCTCCTCCCGATGACAGAGTAAGCGGGGAGGGCACCGCAGCCATCGGCGACCCGGGATCCATCGGTGGAAAAGCGGCAATGAGCACATCCATCCTGGAGAGCAGCGGTGCCAACGCTGCCGGAATCGGGTCAGTGGGCGGTTAAGCAATCGGTACCGGTGTCGGAGGAACCTGGAGTCATTGCATCGCCTTGTCGATGGCTTCCTGAACCATCCTGTCCAGTTCTTCTCGGAGACCTGGAGCAAGCAGCCCCAGCTCCGGAACAGGAGGCAGAGGCATAGCCGGAGGGACCACCGTTAAAGGCGGAGTCGCGGCTCCCAATACCTTGTCAGGTGAGGGTTGCCTCGGTGACCCGGTCGTCGAAAAGGTCGGTGCCTTTTCTGGATGGAGTTTCTTCAACGGCGGCTCGGACGATGGCGAGGTCGATGATTTTGCTCCCTCGATGGTCCGAGACTTTTGATGTCGATGGCGATGTTGTTTCTACGATCCCCTCGGTCCTGAGGGGGAGTAGAGGGTGTCGAAGGCCGAGATGTCGTCGATGCCGGACGGTCACCGGCCAGTGGTCGATGCTGGCGCGAAGTTGATGGAGCCGGTTCCGACGACGTCTATGCAATGGACGGAGTCGGGGTTTGAGCACGGAAGAAAAGTTCCATCTTCTCCATTCTGGCCTTGCGACCTTTTGGTGTCATTAGGGCACATTTGGTGCAGGTCAAGACATCGTGCTCTTGTCCAAGACACATTACACAGACTTTATGGGGGTCTGTGATGGACATGGTGCGATTACAGTCCGGGCACAGACGGAACCCCGACGCCATGGAAAAAATTGAGCCGCGGTACGATCGACGACCAGTAGGCCGCGAGGGCCAAACTCGACGGTAATTGATGGAGAAGGGGTAAACAAAACTTACCGGAGTACTGTGGCTTGAAAAAGTTAAAGGAGGGACCCCTGTGGGGCAAATTAACTTTTAGTAATTCCGTGAGGAAAATTCCTGTCAGGAATCTCTGCAGAGCTCCTTAACCACGAGGCTACTGCTGCGCAGAAAAAAGAAGACTGAAGGGGGACCCCTGCTGGCTGCAGGGTTAGTACCATGCTGGGTATGCCCAGTAGGGGCCAGTCAAAGTTCCAGAAACTTTGACGAAAGTGTTCCGTGATTGGGCTCCATCCTGTGATGTCACCCATATGCGAGGACTACCATCCTGCTTGTCCTTTGAGAAACATATTTACACACAAAAGCAATAAAAATATAACAAAACAAAAAGTGTCCCAATTTCAGTGCTCTGAGTCATCAGCCTAGATATGAACAAAATAAAAAAATTAAAAATACCACCAACACCAGCATAATTGACCTTCAGGAGCTGCTCATCTCCATGCCCATATAAAAAAATAAGACTGTTGGAAGCATGTCAAAAGGGCACTGAAAGTATATGAAAACCTTGAAAAAAGCACAGGCAACAGAAGAAAGCCTATATGAGGAAATAAGTAAAAAAAGGGTTTAAAGCTGCAGCAATAAGAACATATAGGATTACACAAAATTACCACTGCCAGGAGTATGTAGAGAGTCGATTGCCAATATTTTTCAGCCAGAGAAGAGAGCAGAAAAAACTAGACAGTTGTAGGGCAGCTTTAAAACAGAAAGGAAAAATAACCCAATCACATCAATGATGCTCCACAGTGGCTATTTTCCACCATCTCATGGATGCAGCACAGCCAGTGATGAAAAAATATATTAACTTGTGGGCATAGATTAAAAAAAAAAAAAAAAAAAATTAGTATAGGTGCAGATAAAGGGCTTATTGGACTTCCAAGGAGGGAAACTCAGGACCTGGCAAATCCACCTGGTACACCACCAGAACTCCGTCATCTGTCCATCAGCCAAGCTGTCATGCCTGCCATTAGACCTCGCCACAGGATCTGGCAGAGAAGAAACAGACCTCTTCCATGTGTCCACGAGATTGTTCACGCAGCCAATTTTCAACCTCTTACCTTCCCCTAATACTCGCAAGCCTACAGGATACAACATTGCCTATCTCAAATTAAGCTGCTGCAGCACCCTTTTTTCATTTGTGAATGCCTGCCGTTTTTGCTGCATGTCAGCAGAAAAGTCTTGAAGAGTCATCATTTTATGATCCCTATATATTAGATTATTGAGCACTCTGGCTGTACTTAAGATGTGGTTCTTATCAGTAAAGTTGTGTAGTCAGATTACTTCCGAAGGATGATTACCTTGAGCCTCTACCAGCGCTAGTGCCCTGTGGGCTCGATCAATTTTAATAGGCCCTTTGACACTACCAAATTTTAAAAGTTTAGGGAGCCACTTTGAGAAATAAGCAACCGGATCACTGCCCTCCAGTCTTTCACGGACCCCCAAGACTAATATTGCAGCGGCTGGAGCAGTTCTCCAGGTCATCTATTTTCTCCAGTTCCTGACTGTACTTCCTTTCCAAGCTATCCACCTTTGCAGTCAGAGAGTAGTAGACATTTCCAGATCAGTGATTCTCATGTCCTGATCATCAAGCTGCTCTGTATTTTGCACATATTTTATAACCTTTTATATAGAAAGAAAACACCTCTAGATTCATCAAAATGCTATATCATCGCATGGATAACGCCCGCGGTAAGAAAAAGGGGCGCGTTTATGGTAATTTTAGAATTACCCGCATCAAACGCCAACATAGCACTTCACATAGTGTATCACCCGGGTGCGGAGTTTTCGCACCCCGCGATACTTCTATTTCACAGCTTACAAAGTGCCCAGATAGGTATTTCACAGCTTACAAGTGCCCAGACAGGTAGCCAGGCCTTGGGTAGGGGAAGGGGGGGGCGGGGGGGGGAAGGGGGGTAAAGGGGGAGAAGCGGGACGGGGAGGTTTGGAGAGGGTGAGGGTTTGGGGATAAGCATACTGGACTCCTGTTCTTCTTGTTTAAGCAGAGCTAGCCCGCTATAGTTGTTCAATATGTCAGACTGGGGGAGGTATCAGAGTGCAGCCTCTCCTAGTTTGTTGGCGACATGAGTATTCTCTAGGGTGGCCTCTAGAGATGTCTTAGACACAGTTATAGATATCTGGAAGGGGGAAAATTGAGGAGTGTTTCCTCATGGTTCTGTGATTTGTGTCATCAATATCGTTTGCTGTATTATGTTTGCTTGTCTGTTATCGGCAAAGTTTCATATTGTGTCTGAGGATCACTCAATAAAAATTGTATTACAAAAAAAAAAAAAAGAGAGTACTATGAGAGAGATAGAAAGAGAAAGAGAGACAGACACCTAATTGGTACCATGCAGTAACAAATATCGCATGCATTTTCCATTATCGCATGCATTAACGCCATAATGCATTTTGATGACCCTATTAGAGATGAATTTTAAAAGCCCAACACACGCATTAATTAGGGGATGAGCAAAGAAGTCGGGCTTATGCACAACGAGCACATTTTAAAAGCTGCTGAGATATGCACCTATCTCCTGCAGTGCGCACATCCAAAAGATTTCATGAAGGGGTGAGGCGTGGGCATTTCGAAGCGCAAACCAAAGATGTGCTCGTAAATACCGATGCAACCCGGCCTGCACCATGGCCCCCTGCTACGCATGTTTACTTCTGCTATGGATGCCATGTAAATTTAAAGAAAATTAGCCCAGACCTGTGGGTTTTAAGGGTCATGTTTAACTGGGGGGAGTGAAGACTATAAAAGCAGGGGAGGGGCAAACTGGGGATGGCATCAGCACGTGCTCCTTTTAAAATCCCCCGATTTATGCAGTAGAAGCAGGATTTGCGCACACATGCATGTGCCCACTTAAAATTTGGCGCACATGTATGCGAGACCAGGCAATTTTATAACGTGCTCATATGCATGCGTATGTAATAACAGCTTATCTGGGTGCAGGCTGATGTATGTGTGCAAATGTACGCTGGTTTGAAAGTTACCATCTTAAAGTCGAAACTTATATGAAATACTCCTGAACAAAGCCCTATTATGCAAATTACTCACCTATGACTGTCTCAAGCAGATCTGGGCAGTTTTGAAGGCATTCAAGCTGTTTACTCTTACATGTCATTTCACAAATGACATCAAGAAGTCTAATCACAACCAAGGATTCCTACAACAGTATAGTGAATACATATTATATGTTGCATATACAACATGCAATATTTAACTAAAACAAAGCATGAAGAATGTTTTGACTCAGATGGTATAATCATAAAAATGGTTACTTGAAAGGTTGAAGATTTTCAATCACAGTGTTCCTACTTCTTGAAAGCAAAGGGAAAGGTGAATTTTAATTTGTTTGGGTTATTGTATTATTTCAAGTTTTCTGCTATAGTTGAAATGACATTAAGGGAGGTAAAGCAGGATATGAAATAGGGGCTTATTGTAATACAGCAGGTAAACTGGCAGTCTAGGTATGCTTACAAGTCCTGATCTTAGGAGATTTCATTGGGCAGACAAAACCTATGGGTATTTTTCTACTGTTTGTATGTAATACTCATACAATGGAGCACTTAAGCCTTCATTGTCCTATCAGTCAAATTCGCTGCTAGGTGCCACTGAAATTTTGAAATAAATGTAATTGCTAAAAGAATAGAAATGTTAATAGCGTATTAAAAGTTACCTTTCATTTCCCTTGTTTCTGTAGATCAGAACTACATTTAAAATCATTTCATGATTTCAGAAACTACATCAAACCCTCCACTGTTCCTAACATTCAACCAAAGAGGCTGATCCCCATCATGATCTCCCCACTCACTCAACTTCTGGGCCTTTCTTTGTTCTCATTAACACTTTTTAATGCCCAATCTCTCACGTAAAAAACCCACATCAACGACTATCTACTGGATGCCAAACCTGACATTTGCGCAAATACAGAAACATGGATGAAACCCACTGATTCTGTGCTGATCAACCAACTTCCCACTCAGATGTACGACATTTTCTCAATCCCAAGACTTAAAAAAAGAGGCAGCGGCCTCCTCCTAATGGCAAAAAAAGATCTAAGACTTTCACTTCAACACTCAGAAGCAGCTGCACATCTTGAATTCGCAGTCTTTAAATCCACCCAGCTTCAAATATGCCTAATTTATGCCCCCTCAGGGCTCCTAGAATCAGACCCCTCTCCTCTTATTGAACGAATCGCCAAACATATTAACTACAACGCCCCATCTATAATACTGGGAGACTTTAACCTTCATGTTGACGCTTCTCCCCATTCCCCCAACTGCGAAATTTCTCTCTCCTCACTTAAATACCTGGGTTTCAAACAGATCATAGACAGTCCAACACAAAGCAGGTCACACTCTGGATCTAATATTCCTAAACGAAGGCCTCTCCTCCGCTGCTAAACCCTTTTGCACACCCATCCCGTGGTCAGACCACCGGTTGATTACGACGACCATAGAGTTCACCAAAACCACTCCCCAACCATCTCACAAATCCACAATCCAATTCAGGAAACTGTGCACTTTAGACAACCTCAGCTCCCACCCTCTCTAAAGAATTAGATCATCTTGATCTCTCAGATGCGGCCATCACATCATGGATCAAGATAACCAAAGTAGCAGATCTAACATGCCCTACAATCACCAAAGTACTACACCCGAATAATGACAACAGGAAACCTTGGTTCACATCTGAATTGAAATCCCTTAAACAAGAATTAAGAAGCAAAGAAGACAGATGGCGGAAAAATCCTTCCACAATGACGCAAGCAGCCTTCAAAGATACTATGCACCGTTACAGGAACACGATCCTCCGAACAAAGATTTCTCCGCACAAAAAAATTCACCACTTCATCTTTGACTCCAAAGCTCTGTTCTCGTACGTCTCATCTCTTACAAAATCTTCCCCACCTACTATTCCAGATGCCCAAGCTTTAACTAAGGCTACTGAATTAGCTACATACTTTGAAAAAAAAAATCTCCAACCTGGTAGCGCCGCTTATTTCCAACAATAATCAACCCTATCTCCCTTACAATTCCACAATTCAGCAAAACTCTAGACTTGAAACATTCGAGCCCACTTTTTCATTGGAGATTGAAATCCTGCTCAAGAAGCTCAAGCCATCCTCTCACCCATCGGACCCAATACCGTCAAATCTCCTCATCTCTATCCCAAAAATCATTGCCAAGCCGATTTCGGAAATCATAACTGCTCGCTCACACAAGGCCTAGTACCAGACGCTCTAAAGATTGTGATTCTCAAGCCGCTTTTAAAAAAACAAACCTGTCACCAGCAGACCCAGCCAAGTTCCGCCCGATAGCCAACTTACCGCTCATCTCAAAACTATTAGAAAAAATTGTCAACAAGCAACTCTCAGAATACCTGGCAGATCACAAGGTTCTTGCTCCAGCACAATTCGGTTTTCGCAAATTGCTAAATACGGAATCCCTTTTAATCTCACTCTCAGACTCCATCATCCTCAGCCTAGAAAAAAGACAGCCGTACCTTCTCGCTCTTCTAGATCTTTCTGCGGCTTTCGATACAGAGAACCACTCAATTCTATTAGATCGCCTCTCAGACATTGGTATCTCTGGTACGGCACACAGATGGTTCAAGTCATTCCTGAATAACAGATGCTCGAAGGTCAAAAACAACAAAGAATCTCACTCCGTCTGCTACACCCTGGGTGTCCCACAAGGTTCATCTCTCTCTCCAACCCTCTTCAACATTCCCATTCACAGCGTCCTCGTTTCTCTGACCTTAAGTGGACTGATCGAAAAGGTAGAGAGCACTGCAGTGTTTAAAGATTTAGGATCGTCATTGAATTTCAGGGAGCAATTTTGGATTTTCAAATTAAAATCAGAAGTCCCGTTGGGATTGAATGAACAAGTGGACTGGCTCTTGTTTTGAGTTGGGTGGCGGGTCTGAAGGAGAGGCTGATTTCTGTTTACGTCATTCAGGTGTCACATGATACGGTCCCCTTTAAATGAGGACGCCGTGAATGGGAACTTAGGTTCACCATGTTTTTGAAAAGATACGGGCAGTGCGCTGCGTGCAGTTTTGCATTTTTTTTATTAAAAAAATGTGAGGACAGGATTATAAAGAAATAACTGGAGCGAGCTGAGAAGTGTGGTGGTCAAGCGGTTCCCCTGATGAAGAATCATTTCGAAACTTGGCCTTGTTGGGGTAAAACCTGCTATTGTGAACGGAGGTCTCAGTGTTTGAATCAAGCCGTATCAAGCTAAGTATCTTGCGGTCGATCAATGAAATCATATGAAGCAGTTTTGGAGCGTTTGGTGGTGAACTATTTTCTTTTGATAAAGATTGACTTTTACAAAAATTACAAAACACAAAAAAACATTCAAAAATTAAAAACATTTTTTTTGCATTAAATAAATATTAGGTGTGGAGGGTTGGCGGTTTGTTTATGATTAAAATTATAACAAGGATCACCTGGATGGGTCCGCAGCAATTTCTGAAAACAACCACCCCCCTCCTAATCAAATTTTCTTTGTGATACACTGTTTATGAAAGAGTTGATTGTAAAAAGATAATCTTGATTGTAAGCAAAAATTAATGAACGAACATTACCTGTTTGGGGGGATTTTTATTTTTTAAGTTGAATGGGAAATACAACCATGGCACCTGCTTCGCAACAGACTACAGATATAAACATCTGCAGTCGATGTGCCGCATCCCACCAGGCTAACAAATGTCCACACAGCGACAAGTGAGGGGAAGGAACTGGCCCTAGCCCCAACTCCCGTGAGGTGGCAAGCAATGTTTCCATGGCTAGATTGCTATCCCAATAGGGTCGGGGCAAATACTGTACTGAGTGGTTTTTGAAAAGGTTTCCATATTCCCTTCACGGGTCAGCCACAGTCCGCTAAGGTGGTCAATGCTCCTTCAGCATGCATTCTGCCTGACATTGTCCGGAAAAAGCTCAGAAAGGAGGTTCAGCTTGGGCGCATAGCCAGCCCGTTCACTAAGCCTCCTTTAGCGCACCTGGTGCTGTCCCCTCTAGCAGTCATTCCCAAAAAGGAGCCTGGAAAATATAAGCTCATATACAACCTCTTTCACCCACTCTGTTTCATTGAATGAGCATATTCCCTCTGAATACTGCTCAGTGCAATATTCGTCCTTTGACATCACATTTGCTTTTTAAGATCCTGCGGTCAGGGCACCCTTATATCAAAAGCGGACATAGAGTCTGCATTTAGACTGCTCCCGGTTCACTTGAGCATCTTCTCGGCTTCCAATTTGAGGGAGGTTTTTTTTACTATGACAAATGCTTGCCAATGAGATGCTCAATCTTGTGCGCCTATTTTGAAACCTTCAGTACTTTCCTACATTGGGCAACTAAACAGGCAGCCAGACTAGCATCGCTAGTTCACTATTGGGATGATTTCCTATTCATCGGAAAAAAGGATTCACTGGAATGCGTTAAGCTGTTCCACACATTCCATGAACTGGCGAGCAGATTTGGTGTCCCTTTAGTGGAAGACAAGTCCCTGGGGGCCCAGTAACTGTCCTCACTTTCCTAGGGATCGAGTTCGATTTTGCGCATATGGAATCCAGACTCCCAAGCAACAAATTAGCTAAACTATCAGAGTTGGTGGCTGCCACCTTGCGCAGCAGAAAAGTCATGCTGAGACACATTAGGTCCCTTATAGACACAGCCTCACCTTCACCATACGGGTTATTCCCATGGGCAAGATTTTCCTGTCATTTCATTCGGCCAGATTCATGACCACTACTACTTGCGGGTTAGTATGCCTATTAAGGAAGACCTGAAGCTACAATCCAAGTTCCTCAGAGTCTTCAATTATGTCTCAGCCTGGTTCTCTAGCCAGGTCAGCAGCAACAACCTTCAGTTATACTCTGACGCATCAAGAGGCATTGGATTTGGTGTCTATTTTAGGGGAGACTGGTGTGCTGCACGCTGGCCTGACAGCTGGGCCGCCCACAGCTTAACCAAGAACATCACATTTCTTGAGCTCTTTCCCCATCATTAAATGCTGTTCACATTTGGGGCGCCACCCTCAGTCAACGGGTGATGTTATGAGATAATGCTGCAGTAGTTCAATCAATTAACAAGCAGATCTTCAAGTGCCTCCTGGTGGCGGAGCTGCTGAGGGAATTTGTTTTATGCTGCCTATGTGAGAACATTGTGACACGGGAGAAGCATATTCCTGGAATGCACAATGAGATAGTTTACTTTTTCTCGCTGCAAGTAGTCCCTGTTCAGGAAGCTGGCGCTGCAAGCCGAGCCGAACGGCAGAGGTGTCCCAGAAAAAGTTTTGGTCCTTTGGAACTGAGATGCTGCGAAGATCATTTGCCCCATCCACATGGAACTCATACATCTGCAACAGCAAAGTGAAGGCGTTTCTGGTTGAAAACCACTGATCTGGCCACCAGGTTCCAGAGGACCTCTTGATTAGCTACACAATGTATGCCAAGCAGCAGGGACTGTTCAGGAACATGGTTTGTTCACACCTAGCAGCCCTAGCATTTTTCTCAAAGCAAGAAATGGGTCATGTGGAGCGGCATTTCGCGGTAAAACGGGTGATGCTTGGCTGGGCCAGAGAGAGTCTCTGCCTCGACAAGACACATGGAGACCACTAACCCACGATCTGCTGTTACGATTGTGGCACGTCCTGCTCGCAGTAGCTACTGATGAATTCGAGACCATGCTTTTCCAGATTGCTTTTGTGCGGGCATTTTTCGGAGCATTGCGCATCAGTGAGTTTACAGTGCAATTGCGCAAGGCACCACAGCTTCGTAGCTTACTGGGGGAGGACATCAGCGTTTCAAACAGCACCCTATACCTAAAGCTGAGACAGTCAAACACCAATCAGGGAGCCCGTGTCCAAATCATCATGCGGTCAGCGGTTTGGAGCATGTCCGGTAGCAGCTGTAACCCTATACTCGAAAGTGGACAGTTTATTTTGCTGCACCGAGATAAATCCCCTTTAACTCGCTACCAGTTTTCGGAGGTGTTCAAAACAGCCCTGAGGCAGGGCTTGAGAGTGAATGTTTTGGCACTCAATCATTCCACATCAGAGGCACTTCCAGTGCCGCCACCGCCAGTATCTCGCAGGCAGTGATACAGCAGTTGGGCCGATGGACGTCGGGAGCTTATGCTTCATACATTAGGCATAATGACTGTTCCCTGGCACTGGGCCAAGCGCACGCCATGACCTAGTTTTCTATTTCATTTGCAGCTGTTGTCCGCTGTCGCTCTGCATGGATCGGGCATTCATTCATCACGCATGCTCAGAAAAGGGCCATGGAAGGGAAATTTGGTCACAACCTTGGGCTGTCTGGGAAAGGATAGATACTCAAATGGCTGGGTCAAGGAGGCATGCGATGACACCAGCCATGGCCATGCTACAGTCGAGAAGAGTGGGCCCGACACCGCCTGACCTGATCATCATACATCTAGGTGGCAATGACTTAGGCAAAGGCGTCTGCATTGCTCTGATGAACACAATCAGGGAAGACTATTTATTTTATTTTATTTAACAGTTTTTTTATACCGACCTTCATAGTAAATAACCATATCGGATCGGTTTACAGTTTAACAAAGGGAAAAACTAGAGTAAACAAATTCAAGTAAACGAAAGATAACAATAGGAAGGAATAAGTCAAAGTTACAAATCAACAGGGGGAGAGAACTTGGAAGCTTACTACAAGCTGGAAAGAAGAAAGGCCGGTAATAAAAGTATTGTTACCATAGAGTGTATGAGTTATAAAACTTAAAAAACTGTGCTTTACCCTGAAAGTCTCAGAGTCCATTTTTTTTTGTTTTCGAGAATTCGAGTGCCAGACCGGGTAGGAGTGAAAGGCCAACTAGTAATTGTCTGGTGGTTCAGGGAAGGCTTGGTGAAAGAGCCAGGTTTTAAGTCTTTTTCTGAAAGTTAAAAGGCAAGGCTCCAGTCTGAGATTTGAAGGGATACTATTCCAGATAGATGGGCCTGCTAACGAACAGGCTCTGTCTCTGGTCGTGGCGAGGCGTGTGGCTTTAGTGGGGGGAACATTGAGCATGCCTTTATGGATATCTCTAGTTGGTCTGTTAGAGGTGTGGAGTTTGAATGGTATTTCCAGGTCAAGTTGAAGTTGATGATGGATGGTTTTGTGGATTAAGGTGATTGATTTGTATAGAATTCTGAAATTCACTGGTAACCAGTGTAGGTTCCTGAGTATGGGTGAGATGTGTTTGCAGCGGCTGGTACTGGTCAACAATCTTGCTGCCGCATTTTGTATCATCTACAGAGGTTTGGTAGTGGATTTGGGGAGTCCTAGAAGAAGGACACTGCAGTAGTCTATTTTGGCAAACAGTAGCGCTTGGAGGACTGTCCTGAAGTCGTGGAAGAATAAGAGAGGTTTAAGTCGTTTTAGTACCTGTAATCTGAAGAAGCAGTCTTTAGTTGTTGTGTTGACCATTTTCTTTAGGTTTAGTCGATTGTCTAAATTCACCCCAAGATCTCTAACCTGCTTACAGGTAATGTGAGAGTTTAGTGGTGATGGTGGGGGGATGTTATCATTTGAGGAGATGAGGAGAAGCTCTATCTTAGAGGCGTTGAGGACCAAGTTTAAGCTGTTGAGTAGATTGGTGATGGATAGTAGGCAGTTATTCCAATGGGTGAGGGCTTTTGAGATTGATTCAGTTATGGGGATTAGAATCTGTACGTCGTCTGCGTACAGATAATGAATTAGGTTGAGATCTGTTCATAGTTGGCTGAGGGGGAGGAGGTATATGTTGAAAAGGGTTGGGGATAAAGAAGATCCTTGTGGTACACCAAGATTAGATTTTGTTAGGGGTGACTCTTTATTGTTAATTTTGACTTTGTAGGTCCTATTGCTGAGGAAGGACTTGAACCAGTTGTGAGCAGATCCGGAGATGCCGATATTAGCTAGGCGGTCCAACAGGATGGTATGGTTGACTGTGTCGAAAGCTGCCGAGATGTCTAACAGGACTAGTAAGAAGGAGTGTCCTTTGTCTAACCCCATGTCTTAGCAAATACTTTAGCCACCTAGTCTCCTCAGGCCTTCCACAAAGAACTGCTGATCCAAGATCATACCCAGACATAGCTTGACATGCACCGGTTGGTGGGGAAAGTACTGTACCAAGTTCAATCGGTAGGTAGCTAAGGCCATACAATTCCAGGGTGGTTATTTGAGACATGAATGGATGGGCGGACATTGTGCAGAATTATATGTCCCAGACGGTATACACATGTCGAACTTGGGGAAACTATCTGTTCCTGCAAGCTATGCAGAGGTTACTCATCCATTTGATGCAGGAGCTGTAGTCGTTGCTTGGGGAGTGCCATCGTGTGCAGGTAGAAGGGTACTTCCATGCCTGCACATGCCAGGCCCCTGTGGCAGCAGCAATAAAAGTCCAGGAAAGCATTTGTAAAGGTAAAGGCATAGAAAGAAGCTGGGAAGTGCCTATTGTATGTGAGAGGCCTAAGGGCCCTCACTCATTTGCCATGGATAATCAATGCAGGGCCCAGGTTCAGGGCCTCGACGGATTGATGGCTGGATCGTGGGGAGGGGCTCCGGCAGGGCTTGCTTTGTGGCAGCCGAGGCCGAGATCCCATCCAGTTCTTAGCGGTCACGACACCTGTTCCAGGGGCTCGCAGCACACGATACCCCGTGGCTCCACTCGGGCGGAAACCAGAGTTATCGGCATCTGCCCAGTGGCAATTTTGTAAATATTATTGACTGGATTCAGCGCCTAAATTAGATTTCCCTATTAAGGACTCTAATAAATGGCTGTGGCCTTTGCATCCAAAATTGTGTGTCATGTTTTCCTTGTGTGTAATTGGCGGAGTCCAGCTAGGCTGGGGTGGAGGCAGAATAGAGCCCAGGGGTGTCCATCTGCCCAGTTATTGGTTTTGCTCACATCAACCACCAATTTAGGCACTGATGTGCTCATTAATGAATCTGAGTGAGAGCTTATTTACTCACTCTACAGATATCAGTGGCATCTTAAATGTTTGATATGTGGATTCCATGTACTCATTTTGTTTTTGATGTCTATGTTTAAATGGTTATCGATGAAGTTCTTTTTTTAAATTGCATACTTGCATGAAACAGGCATCTTATGTACCCAGGCAATATATTGGCCTACTATCTCTCCAAATGTTTGCACACATTTACTGAAGAGGATGTGTTTGCCTACTGTATTCCTATCCTGTTGTAATGCCATAAATTCTCCCATTGTGTGCTGAGAAATATCCAGTTTCCATACTGTTTCCACTGGCCTAGGAACTGTAATCCAATTTCAGCAGTGGCTGATGTGTATGCTAGTCTGACCATGCTAGTTTTTCAATGTAAACATAAGTACCATG
The DNA here is from genome assembly GCF_901001135.1 of Rhinatrema bivittatum. Lineage (NCBI taxonomy): Eukaryota > Metazoa > Chordata > Amphibia > Gymnophiona > Rhinatrematidae > Rhinatrema > Rhinatrema bivittatum. The sequence goes on from NC_042618.1 coordinate 255,660,119, forward strand.
TATGAGTACTTACTGGACATGTGCCTTTCCCAGGTGAGTTCGGCAATGGGCAGTATTATCTGATCAGTGGTCAAAACTAAGCTTTTATATGCTATATGGTCAAATTGGCCATATCTCTCACAAACATCTGTCCTGGTATGTACAAGCCTAATGGGATATAGCTCTTGGAGATGTCTCCATATGTGATTCATAAGAACATAAGATTTGCCATCTAGGTCACAAGTACCTGGCAAGATCCCAAAAATGAAAGATTCCATGCTGCTTACCTTAAAGATAAGCAGTACATTTCTGCAACTCCACCTTATGGAATTTTTCCTCCAGGAACTTGTCGAAAACTATTTTAAAGGCAGCTACACTAACAGCCTTCGTCTCATCCTCTAGCAATGAATTCCAGAGCTTAATTATTTGAGTAAAAAATATTTTCTCTTATTAGTTTGAAATGTACAACTTTGTAATTTCATTTTCCCTAGTCTTTGTACTTTTTGAAAGAGTAATCTGATTCACGTTTACTTGTTCCTCTCCACTCATTTTATAAACCTCTCTCATATATCCCCCACAGCCATCTCTTCTTCAAGCTGAAGAATCCTAACTTCTTTAGCCTTTCCTCATAAGGGAATCATTTGAACTCCTTTATCATTGAAGCCAAGGACTTCAAATATTCAGCCATTAATCATGCCATTTTTACATAGCATTTAATTTATTTGTATACCGTTTAACCGTTATTCTTTCCTATCTCTTCCTTCTTATCCAAGTTCTGCTACCCTTGTTATTTGTAACTGCTCCTTCGATCACCACAGTTCTAGTTGTTGTATTTAATGCACTCCCGTTCCATGTAAACCAGCAAGATATGTGCTCATGATTGCCGGTATATAAAAACCTTAAATAAATAAATAAATAAATAAATAAAATTTTGATCGCCCTTTTCTGTACCTTTTCTAATGCCACTAAATCTTTTTTGAGTTGTGGTGACCAGAACCATACACAATACTCAAGAAGAGGTTACATCATAGAAAGATACAAAAATATGATATTTGTTTTATTCTCCATTCCTTTACTAATAATGCCTAGCATTAAATTAACTTTCAATGTATTATCAACGATGATGTCTTGATTCTTTTGCTGAATGGTGACTCCTAATGTGGAAGCTTGCATTATGAAACTATAATTTGGGTTACTCTTCCCTAAGTGCATCACTATGCATTTGTCCACATTAAATTTCATTTGTCATATGCATGGCCAATCTCCCAGTTTTGCAAGGTCCTCTTACAATTTCTCACAATCCTTCTGTGATTAACAATTTTGCATAATTGTTTGCCATCAGCAAATCTGATTATCTTACTCATTGTTCCCATTTCAGATTATTTATAAATGTTAAAATGCAGTGGGGCCCATAATCGAATCCTGGGGCACTCCACTATTCAACTTTCTCCATTGCGAAAATTTACCATTCAGCCCTACTCTATTTTCCATTTTTAACCAGTTCCCAATTCACAGTAGGGCATTACATCCTTTCCCAGGACTTTTTAATTTCTTAAGAATTCTATCATGAGGGACTGTCAAATGCTTTATCCACAAGTTCATTTAAGCCCTCAAAAAAATATAGCAGATTGACGAAGCAAGACTTCACTTGGCTAAATCCATGTCTGCTTTGTCCCACTAAACTATGCCTATTTATATGTTCAGTAATTTTATTCTTTATATGTCATGTCTGTGCCAGGCAAAATGGTAGGAACTCAGACTCACTGGTCTGTAGTTTCCAAGATCACCCAGGATCCCTTATTTAAAAAAAACTGGCATTACATTGGCAACACTCCAATCTTCAGGTGCTAGACACTCAATTTTTTATTTTTTATTTTATTTATTTATTTTTTTTTGTTACCAATAGCAGGTCCACAATTTCATTTTTCAGTTTTCAGCACTCTGGATGAATACCATCTGGTCCAGGTGATTTTCTACTTTTTAGTTTGTCAATATGCTCAATTATATCTTCCAGGTACACAGATTTATTTCAGCTCCTCTGAATCATCACCTTTGAATAACATCTCTGGCATGGGTATCTTACATCTTCCTTAGTGAAGACTGAAGCTAGGATTTAGTCTCTCTGCTATGGCCTTGTCATCCTTATGTGCTCCTTTTTCCCCTTGATCATTTAATGGTTTAACAGACTCCCTTGCAGGTTTTTTACTTTGAACGTACCTAAACATTTTTTATGATTTTTTTCTTCTTGATAAGCTTCTTTTCAAATTCTATCTTCCTTTCCAATGCTTTGCATCTATCTTCCTAGTGTTTATGATGTTTCCTGTTTTCTTCATTAAGATTCCTTTTCCATTTCTTGAAAGACATTCTTTAGCTTTTATAACCTCTCTCACCTCACCTTTTAATCATGTTGGTAATCATTTAGCTTTCCTTCCACATTTTCTATTGCAAGGAATGCATCTAGTCTGGCTTTCCAAGATGGTATTTTTAAATAAGGTCCAGAATATTTGAATGCATAGTGGTAAGCATGGCTACAGCTGTTACAAGAATAAATATGGCTAAAATCTGTGATATGTGGCAACGATACTGAGTTTCAAGTCAGCATGGAAGTCTGTTTCTGGCTTCATGTCAGTGGTGCATGTGTTTCAATATGTGGTGCAGAGCAAGGGCCTTTCTAAACTTTTTATGGTAAGGATAGGGTCATCCTTTCCCCTACCAACAAGCTAAAGGTTCTTCAGACGGAGTAAAACCTCACCCATGCTATGACTATCAGCAGACTTGCAATGGAGACAAATGATGAGGAATGCGAAGTGGCTTCTGATAACTTCTTACCAACTGGACATAGTGGAACTGAGCTTCTATAGCCAATGTCTACAGCAAAGAAATAGGTTTAAGTTCCCTGCTATTACTGTAGTCATAATGAGATGGTTGAGGATGTTGCCGAGCATACCCACTATTCTGGTTAATGTTTTGGGTATCATATTTCAAAACTGCTATGTATATTTGATAATTTGTTATGGTAATGTGACTTTTTGTTTAATATTAATATGCCATTATACTGGCCATGCACTTTCAAAATTATTGTCTATGTGTTTACTCTGGATCAAAGGTATGGCAATTATGATAGAGAAGTAGACTAGGGTAGACTTAAATACATCAGGTTATCAGAAATTGTGATTGACTGAATTGTGCGTCTAGCATTAATTTTGCTATATATACCATAATCACTGCAGAAAACTCAAGATTTAGCCACGTTCTTACCTCATCATCAGTACTGGTGCCAGAGGCTAATTTAAGCACATCTTTACATGTCTCCTGGAAACAGGATATAAGGAACTCTGCAAGTTTCAGTGGGATCAATGTTTCGTCACTGGTGGGTCTCTCTCTCTCACTTAATTTGGACAGTATAACGTCTAACAATGTAATCCTGAAATAAAAAAGAATAACTAATAAGAAAATTGTAAAAATACGCAAACTCAGTAACACAGGAAGATATGCCTTTTCATCAAAAAAATGATAAACATGATAGGTAGTCTCATTCTTTGTGAATATGGGAACAATTTGTCAAGAGTTATTCCACAAGTATAGAATGAGAAAATCTCTGAATGAATTGGCTCCACATAATGCGAACTGTATGTCAAAATCTAAATAGTTCAGTAAATCATACTGAATGTTGATTTTTAAAGTGAAACAAATACATTTATAGTATCATTCATATTAAGTTTAATCTATTGTACTTTCATTTAAATCAAGCTAAAACTAAAATCTCTTCCATAATACAGAATAATAAAAGTGGAAACCTATGTGCTGTTGGTATACTACATTTCTGTTACAGATCTTATATACACTGGAGACCTAGTCAATAAGACCATTACTTATACTTGTGCAGTACATTACTGATATGCCATTTGATTCTATGGTTATATCCAAAATGTCTTAGCAAAATGAAATTGCTGGTTTAAACACAAACATACAAGTGCACCAACTACCTTATGGAATAAAACAATGAACAAAATGATTTCTTAAGTCCTGTAGTACTGTTTTTACGCAAAATTGAGTCAAATCTCTTTTTTTTTTTTTTTAAAGTTACGTGAAAAATTCCTGACAGATTTCATATGATTTTTGGCTGGGACAAGAAAGAAGGAAAAACATGAAAAAAAGTTGCATAAATTAAAAACTGACATTAAATGGCCTGACAACTTACTACTGGTGAGCAAAACTGCTTACCTGTAACTGGTGTTGTCTGTGGATAAATCAATCACATGTGGGGGTGACAACATCTGACTGCAGTGAACATTAGAAGCTAGAGCTAGAAAAGCCTAGAGCTCATGCACAGCTGGCACCACAAAGTTGCACACACCATGATGCCTTCTCAGTCATATGAGAAAAAAAATTTTGAACTCCAAAGAAAGGTGGGAGGGTATGTGTGACCAATTTATCCTGTTGTCCATAGAGAACACTAGCTACAGGTATGCAACTTTGCCTTCTCCATTAACAAGCAGGATATATCAGTCTCACATGTGGGGACTCCCATGCTAAGGTTGCCTTGCTGTCTCTTATCCACACTATCCCTTAAGTCAACTTATATAAAAGATTTGGTTGGAAGGAGTCACAGACAAAAAAAAAGTTAGTTTTTAAATAGATTCCTTAGAACAGATTGCTCAAATTTACTATCATGGCAGGGGATCCAAATCTAAACAGTAATGAGAGCTTAATGTATGCACTTCATGCATTTTCTCGAAAGAGGGTGAGCCAAGATGAGTTGCAGAAGTTGTTAATGCTCTTAAATGGTGATTTTTTATATGCTCTCTAACAAGAGGCCTGCTTTGTTATAGCAAACAAATACAGAGATAGCAAAATTGCTTACCTATAATAGAGATTCAAAATAGTGTCCTGTCGGGCTTCCTGGGTTGGGTCCAGTAGAACTCCGAATACAGCAAGGTCCACCTTAATCATCTTAACCACTTGTTTGTGAGAAAGAACGCCCAAGTCATTACCTCCCAGATGCAATACCAATGCTTCGGGAGTAGCGAATTAATCTCTTTGCTGCCACACAAGGGGTACAAGCTTTTCTCAGAGCATAAGACGCCTGCCGACATACAAGATGTTAACGCCTTGGTACGCCAAACCTAAATGCGCCTGTATGGACCAAAGTCCATACAGGCGCTCTAACACCAAGGCTGATCTGCAATGATAGTATAAGATTATGAGTGAGGGCCGGTGTCCTGCTACATTCTTACATAAGTATTTACAGCAGAAGACCTCCATCTTCCTATCTCCATCCTCAAGTCCGCCTGTGCCGCGCTTATGGTTGCTCTGATCCAAAAGGAGTGGGAAGTAAAGTAGTTGGTGTCCAGATCCAATTTCATTACCATCTGTCGCAGAATGGCAGAGAACTGATACTTAGGGGCATTCAACCAGCATGAATCAGCAAATGCATCACTCCCAAGGAATGGATAGCCAAGTAGGATTCCATGTTCTTCACTAGGCACGTAACCTGTGAATCAATGCTTTTCAATGGAGAAGATGGCCCCACACATCCCACTTGATCTGTTTTAAGATCTTTGATTTGCATGCGGACCATGGATCCTGAGCAGGTAAAATTTCACAGAAAAATCCCACTGAAGACCTCATTCTTGGCAACAATTTGCTTACTCGCAGGGCACTGAAAAAGCCAACCAGAATGTCAAGCGAAACAGATTGGTTTCAAAGGGGGACGCGCATATGGATGGTAGCAAAAGCTATAGATTCATAAGCAAATCATATGTAATTGGATGGCCCCATCTTTCTGGCCCATCCAGCCAGCATTTTCTTAATCAGGAAGGCTTTGATGCCTTCGTAAAGAAAGATAATCCGGTCATGTGTTTAACTACTGTGCCCTGGATACTCCAGTGACCTTAGCAGAGGAAATTAATTTCATAATCAAATCCTCTAGTTTGGGTCCAGCAACCCAGCCGTGGTGCACCAAGAAACCTCACGTGTGATCAAAGCATCTACAGAATTCTGAATAAATGTTCGGAGCTGGGGATCCTTGAAGAAGGCCACTAGGGGTTGGAGACCAATCTTCCACAGGTGGTCCGGAATCAGGGTTGCTGATTTGTCTGCACTGGGTACCTGCTTGTGAAATACCGTATTTTTTACTCCAAAAGACGAACCTGACCATAAGACGCACCTAGGATTCAGAAGGGGAAAATTAAAAAAAAAAAAATTGGTGTGCTAAACTGGCTCTGTTCCCGGGCATCTCTGCGTCTTATGGAGCAAGTTAGGGGCGTGCATAAAATATTTTTTTGTCCCCATTTCGTTTACGGGTCTGGGGAGGGCCATTACGGTCCACTCCCCAGATCAGAAAACTTATCGTTCTTTCTGTGGGGGAAAAAAACAAACAAACCCCTTCCCAACCCTTTAAATTTAATTAACTACAATCCCCCACCCCACTGACGACCCCCCCCCCCCCAAGACCTGTCAAAAGTCCATGGTGGTCCAGCGGGGGTCCGGGAGCGATCTCCTGCACTTGGGCCATTGACTGCAAGTAATCAAAATGGCGCCGACGGCCCTTTGCCCTTACTATGTCACAGGGGCCGACCAATGGCACTAGTCGCCCCTGTGACATAGTAAGGGCAAAGGGCCGTCGGCGCTATTTTGTATACTGGCAGAAGATGGCACAAGTGCAGGAGATCACACCCGGACCCCCGATGGACCACTAGTGACTTTTGGCAGGTCTTGGGGGAGGGGGGGCAGGAGGGTGGGGGGTTGTAGTTAGTTTTGGTTTTTTTTGTTTTCTTATATTCGCTCCATAAGAGAGACATTTTCCCCCCACTTTTGGGGGGGGGAAGTGTGTCTTATGGAGCGAAAAATCCCATTTAGCACAAGACAAAGCATCTGCAACACCATTACTGACCTCCAGTACATGTCAAACAGGACAGAACATAAGAACATAAAATCATGCCATACTGGGTCGGAGCAAGGGTCCATGAAGCCCAGCATCCTGTTTCGAACAGTGGCCAATCCAGGCCATAAGAACCTGGCAAGAACCCAAAAACTAAAGTCTATTCCATGCTACTGTTGCTAGTAATAGCAGTGGCTATTTTCTAAGTCAACTTAATCAATAGCAGGTAATGGACTTCTCCAAGAACTTATCCAATCCTTTTTTAAACCCAACTACACTAACTGCAATAACCACATCCCCTGGCAACAAACTCCAGAGTTTAATTTTACATTGAGTGAAAAAGAACTTTCTCCGATTAGTTTTAACTGTGCTACATGCTAACTTCATGGCATGCCCCCTAGTCCTATTATCTGAAAGAGTAAATAACAGATTCACATTTACTCGTTCTAGAACTTTCATGATTTTAAACACCTCTATCATATCCCCTCTCAGCTGTCTCTTCTCCAAGCGGAGCAGTCCTAACCTCTTTAGTATTTCCTCATAGGGGAGCTGTTCCATCCCATTTATCATTTTGGTCGCCCTTCTCTGTACCTTCTCCATCGCAACTATATCTTTTTTTAGATGCGGCGATCATAACTGTACATAGTATTCAAGGCGCGGTCTTACCATGGAGAGATACAGAGGCATTATGACATTTTCCATTTCATTTACCATTCCCTTTCTAATAATTCCCAACATTGTTTGCTTTTTTGACTGCCGCAGCACATTGAACCGACAATTTCAATGTGTTATTCACTATGATGCCTAGATCTCTTTCTTGGGTGATAGCTCCTAATATGGAACCTACATTGAGTAACTAAAGCATGGGTTATTTTTCCCTATATGCATCACCTTACACTTATCCACATTAAATTTCATCTGCCATTTGGATGCCCAATTTTCCAGCCTTACAAGGTCTTCCTGCAATTTATCACAATCTGCTTGTGATTTAACTACTCTGAATAATTTTGTATCTGCAAATTTGATTACCTCACTCGTGGTATTCCTTTCCAGATTATTTATAAATATATTGAAAAGTACGGGTCCCAATAGAGATCCCTGAAATACTCCACTGCCCACTCCCCTCCACTGAGAAAATTGTCCATTTAATCCTACTCTGTTTCCTATCTTTTAGCCAGTTTGTAATCCACGAAAGGAAGTCCCCACCTATCCCATGACTTTTTACTTTTCCTAGAAGCCTCTCATGAGGAACTTTGTCAAATGCCTTCTGAAAATCAAAATATACTACATCTACCGGTTCACCTTTATCTACATGTTTATTGACTCTTTCAAAAAAGTGAAGCAGTTTGTGAGGCAAGACTTGCGTTGGGTAAAGCATGCTCACTTTGTTCCAATAAACCACATGTGCTGTGATTTTGATATTTAGAACACTTTCCACTATTTTTCCTGGCACTGAAGTCAGGCTCACTGGTATGTAGTTTCCCGGATCGCCCCTGGAGCCCTTTTTAAAAATATTGGTTACATTAGCCACCCTCCAGTCTTCAGGTACAATGGATGATTTTAATGATAGGTTACAAATTTTTACTAATAGATCTGAAATTTCATCTTTGAGTTCCTTCAGAACCCTGGGGTATATACCATCTGGTCCAGGTGATTTACTACTCTTCAGTTTGTCAATCAGGCCTATCACATCTTCTAGGTTCACCGTGATTTGTTTCAGTCCATCTGAATCATTACCTATGAAACCCTTTCTGGAGAAGATTATCTCCCCAACATCCTCTTCAGTAAACACCGAAGCAAAGAAATTGTTTAATCTTTCCGCGATGGCCTTATCTTCTGTAAGTGCCCCTTTAATCCCTTGATCATCTAATGCTCCAACTGACTCCCTCATAGGCTTTCAACCGGATGTATTTTGAAAAATTTTTACTGTGAGTTTTTGCCTCTAGGGCCAACTTCTTTTCAAATTCTCTCTTAGCCTGTCTTATCAATGTCTTACATTTAACTTGCCAATCCTTAATCCTATTTTCTTCTGTTGGATCCTTCTTCCATTTTTTGAATGAAGATCTTTTGGCTAAAATAGCCTCTTTTACCTCACCTTTTAACCATGCCGGTAAATCGTTTTGCCTTCCTTCCACCTTTCTAAATGTGGAATAAATCTGGACTGTGCATCTAGGATGGTATTTTTTAAACAATGTCCACGCCTCTTGCACACTTTTTACCTTTGTAGCTGCTCCATTCAGTTTTTTTTCTGTTTCTCTCATTTTATTAAAGTTTCCCTTTTGAAAGTTTAGCACTAGAGCCGTGGATTTGCTTACTGTCCCCCTTCCAGCCATTAATTCAAATTAGATCATATTATGATCACTATTGCCAAGCGGGCCCACCACTATTACTTCTCTCACCAAATCCTTTGCTCCACTGAGAATTAGATCTAAAATCACTCCCTCTCTTATCTGTTCCTGAACCAATTGCTCCATAAAACTGTCGGTGGATTCATTGCCCAAGGGAGTGAATCTTTACTTGCCTCTTTGTTACACCCTGAGGCTGGGGACAATGCGATTTTGCCTGTTTTTTGACTGCTTTATCGACTCCTCCCAGAGACCTGGTCACTCCCTCGGCGGGACACCAAACCCCCCCCCCCCCGGGTGACATCATCAAGCCCGGGGGCCTATTTAAGAAGTTGATTAGGTCAGTGGCGTTCGCCAAAGGGGCACACCTAAGGGGATCTCCCCTTAGTGCCCCTACCAGGTGCCTTGGTTTACCTACTGCAAATCAAAACTTTAATATTTTCATCTACGAACTTTAAGTACACGATAAACACTATGGGGAATGTGCAATTCAATGCAGGATCAGCTACCATAGAAGTCATGGTGCAAAAAAAAAAAAAAAAAAACCAACCCCCCCCCAAAAAAAAAAAACCAAAAACCAACATTTTATACAAAGAACAATGTCTCATTACAGTTCCTATTTTCCCTAATGGTAAATTGATGACTGTCTTGTCCTTATCTTTATTCAATGTACAATCTCTTGTTAAGAAGATCCCAGTTGTAATTGATCACCTCAATGATTCCAAACCGGACATTTGTAGTATCACTGAGACTTGGCTTAAACCAATGGATTCAGAACTAATCAACTTCCCCATGCTATATATGATGTTTTTTCTGTTCCTAAATTAGACAAAAGAGGAGGAGGTATTATGTTAGTTAACAAAAATTTTCATTTAATTCAACAAAATGTTATTATTACATCCCGTTATGAGATAGCTTTTTTCAAGTCTATCTCTCTTCAAATAGGTCTAGTCTATACCCCACCAGGCTTACTAGACCACAACTGTTCGCCTCTCACTGAAGTATTTTCCACTATCATTGATCCCAATATCCCTGCTATTATTTTTGGTGATTTTAACTTACACATGGATGTGCTTCCCTTGTCAGTCAGCTGTGACACTTTTATAACTATGCTTGAGGCCTTAGGTTTTACCCAAATTATAAATGCCCCCACCCATAAGGCCAGCCACACTCTTGATCTGCTTTTTATCAATGAAGCTTTTGAAATCAAAGACTCACCTAGCAGTCTACCGGTTCCCTGGTCCGATCACCATCTTGTAACATCTTCCCTTTTATTTACAACACCTAATGCTAACCTCTCCCCTCCCCAAAAAATTGAAATGGAATTTAAAAATCCCTGTAATATTGACAATTTTACTGCCAGCTTGCCCGAAGCTCTTACCAGTCTGGACACTTCTACCACCTCCGCTGCAGTAAATTCATGGGATAAGATGAAGCAAGAGTTAGCTAAATCCCTGTGTCCTACCCTCAAGAAATTGATCTCCCCTTTTGTTAAACACAAAGCCCCCTGGTTTTCTTCACAATTAAAAGCTCTAAAGCAAAGTCTACGCCTGGCGTAGTCAACAGCTTGGCACAAACACCCCAACTCTATTTCTCTGGCTCATTACAGAGCAGTGCTCCATAGATATAGATCAATTAATTCTGCCAAACGAGACTTTTACTCAGACAAGATTAATAAATTTCAGTACAATCCCAAATATTATTTGCTTACGTCTCAGAACTCACCAAGTCTAAAGCGGGCTCTTCGAAAATTTAAAAAAAAAATAAGACTAATGATTTTGCCACCTTTTTCATTGAAAAAATCCAAAAGATTTTAAATAATCTAGACACTCAGCCTAAGCAAGCTATCACATTACCCTTCAACCCTTCCGTCAGTTGGCCTTCTTTTGACACGGTATCCTCTTTAGAAGTTCTCGGAGACTGGAATACCTAGAGAATCAAACTAGGCATTTAAACCTGAGATTTGTTAATTCTCCTAGGATTCTTGGAGAAGATATATTTACCACTTTGAAAAATTACTTTCATCAGAACCTTGGTTTTGAGTTAGAAAAAACTCCTGCTATAAATAAAGCCTACTTCCTTCCTAATTCTGGCAGAGAGTTCAAACAGAAAGCATTGAAAACCTTACACAATTTCTTGAAGATTCATCTGAAGTGGTTATTGTGAGGTCTACTCTGCTTGTCTCATATATAATGAGAAGCAAATTGAACAATACAATGAGGAGATATTTTAAAAATATATCCTCACTATTTCATGGACAAACTATATGAATTTTTCCTGACTTTGCTAGAATGACGCAGGTTAGAAGGCGAGATTTTCTGGCCTTATGGGCACAAGTAATTTCATTGGGGTATTCTTTTATACTCAGATACCCTCGTAAGTGCGTAATTAGAGGTCAAAATTAATGTTTCATTTTCTTTTTCCTCGAGCAATTAAAGTCCTTCTTAAATTTCAGGAGTGGAAATTTAACATCTTCCCCTAGACAAGGTCAATCCCAGAAATGATCAATTAGAAGTTTAAACTGTCACCGTTAAGCTAATTATTGATGGTTATATTTCCTTTATTTCTCCCTTTATTTTCTGGCCCGTCTATTTTATTTCCTTTAGGGAATGATGAAAAAATTGGTTAATTATTACCGTATATGTACTTTTGTAGTGCTACGGTGTTATTGCAAAGTATATTTTTCTGTATTTCATCATTCTAATTACAGATGTAAGATGTTATTTTCTTACTATTTGAGTTGAAAATAAAAATAAAATTAAAAAAAATAGTTAATATTCTAAAAAAGATGAATCCGGCAAGTCATCCACACGACGCAATCTCAATAAAATTGCTTTAATCCACACCAGACATCATAGCTCGACCTCTGGCAGATATTAACATTTCTCTGGAGGAAGGAAGATTTCCCGATTCCTTAAAATGTGTGGTGGTCAAGCCTATTTTTTTAAAAAAGCCCAATTAGATCCTGACAATTTGGCGAACTATCGCCCTATTTCTACACTCCCTTTTCTTTCTAAATTATTAGAAAAAAGTAGTGAATCACCAACTCATGGACCACCTGGAAAACAACCAGTTACTTTATCCAGCAGAATTCGGTTTTCGGAAATCACATAACACTGAAACCCATTTCCCTTTCCAATATCATGCTTAGAGGCCTAGATCAAAGTAATTCGTATCTATTAATTTTACTTGACATATCAGCAGCATTTGATACCATTGAACACGAATCCCTGCTCCTAAGACTCCAAGAAATTGGCCTAACAGATTCAACCCTGGCGTGGTTTAAATCTTATCTTACCAACAGATCTTTTAAAGTGAAATTAGGAACAACGGAGTCCGACGTAGTCAATCTCTCCACTGGAGTACCTTAGGGTTCCTCCCTATCCCCCACATTTTTTAATATCTATATGGCTCCGCTTTGCAAATTTTTTGCAGGCTTAGGACTAGTTCACTTTTTATATGCTGATGATGTGCAGATTCTTCTGCCAATCAAAAACTCACTACAATCAACCCTGAAATTATGGGAAATATATTTTACATCTATAAAACAATTGCTCACCCACGTCACGTATCATTAAACAATTCCAAAACCAAAATTATTTTTATTTGTAACAAAGTCACAGAAAAGATCGTAACGGATATTAGTCTGAGCCCTCCTCCTTATAATATCAGACATGAAGTTAGAGACCTTGGTTGCATGGGTTTCTTCATGGCAGACTCGCCATGAAGAAACCCCTCCCAACTAACTATCCTGCTCACACCACCATCATATCCAGAAAAACCTGCCCCAGCGACAAATTAACTGACGCACTAGCTTCTTCCCTACCAAGACTTATCTTATCAGACCCAGACACAGCCTTAGCATCCTGGCATAGCCTCACAGAAGACATTGCCAACAAACTATGCCCAATCACCGAACGTATCATAAATACCGCAGTGAAACCCTCTAAGCCATGGTACACCCAAGAGTTAAAAACCCTTAAATGCAATCTCAGACAAAAAGAGAGAAAATGGCGCAAGGACCCAACCCTCCAACTATTCTCCAGCTACAAAACAGCCCTTCATATATATAGACTGTCCACCCTTAAACATAAGCGAGACTTCTATGGAAAAAAAATCCATGACTATAATTTCAACCCTAAAGCTCTTTTCTCCTATGTCGCTAGCCTTACCACCCCTATCCCTCCTACCATTCCAGACTCTGAGGCTGCGGCTAAAACTGAAGAACTCGCCAACTACTTCCAAAGCAAAATCGCCAACCTGCTCTCCAGATTTTCCCCCACCAACCCCTCTCCCCCCACTAACCCACCTTCAATCCCCTCCCCATCCCAACCTTCAATGACCACAATTGACCTCACCTCCTCTAAAGAAATTACAGAAATTTTTAGATGCATTCTCCAGCAGTGAACACAGTACTCTAGGTAAGGTCTCACTAAGGACCTGTGCATGGGCATTATCACCTCCTTTTTTTTTTTTTTTTTGCTTAAGTTTTTGCGAAAACTTAAGCCAGCCTCTCACCCCAGCGACACCATCCCCACCAAAGCCCTAATAACCATCCCCAACAGCATATCCAACACCATAGCAGATATTATCAACTGCTCCACCACCCATGGGGTAGTCCCAGATTCCCTCAAACACGCTGTTGTCAAACCCCTCCTTAAGAAACCCTCCCTAGATCCGAAAGACCCATCCAACTTCCGCCCCATTTCCAACCTCCCTTTTATCTCCAAACTTATGGAAAAGGTGGTCAATTCACAACTCATGGACTACCTAGAAAATCATGATATCCTCCATGTTTCCCAATTTGGATTCAGAAAACATTTTAATACCGAATCCTTACTGCTCTCCCTCTCTGACTATCTTCTCAGAGGACTGGGACAAGGTCACAGTTACCTCCTCGCCCTTCTCGATATCTCAGCGGCCTTCAACACCATCAGCCACCACCACCTCCTGACACGGCTAGAAAGCATCGGCATCTCAGGAATAGCTCTAGCCTGGTTCAAATCCTATCTCTCTAACAGAAAGTTCTCTGTTAAAATCGGAAACAACCTATCTGCCGCATACCCCCTACAACAAGGAGTCCCGCAAGGTTCATCACTTTCATCTACCCTCTTCAATATCTACCTCATCCCTCTCTGCCATCTCCTTTCCGACCTTAAACTCAAATTCTATCTCTATGCTGATGATGTACAGATCATCATTCCCATTCACAACTCTATATCTGACGCCCTGGAGCACTGGGAAAAGTGCCTTGCAGCCATCAACGCACTCCTCTCCAACCTTCAGCTTGCACTCAACACGAACAAAACGGAACTCCTCTACATCTCCTCACATCCCCCCGACCTCCCACCTAACGACCCTAAACTTAACCTCCTCACAGCCCAACCGTCCATTAGGGACCTCGGAGTCCTTCTTGATCCTAATCTTAGCATGAAACCTCACATCAATTCCATCCTTAAAGCGGGCTTCTTCAAGCTCAATGTACTAAAGAAACTCAGACCCCTGCTCTACACCCATGACCTCCGTACAGTGATTCAAGCCACTCTCACCTCCAAACTAGATTACTGTAATGCTCTCCTATTAGGGCTCCCATTGTCCTCAATAAAACCCCTTCAACTACTGCAAAATGCTACTGCAAGACTCATTACTAACGCACGCAAACACGACCATATTACCCCCATCCTTAAGGACTTACATTGGCTCCCCATCCTGTCCCGTATACATTACAAAACATTGACCATAATACACAAGTCCATCCACACCCACAACTCCAACTGGCTCGACCTACCTTTCACTGCCCCCCTGTCCACCCGAGCCACCAGATCTACCAACAAAGGCACCCTACATGTCCAATCCCTGAAAATGGCTCATCTCTCCACTACCCGCGACCGTGCTATCTCTATTGCCGGTCCGGCTCTTTGGAACTCCCTACCTGACCACATGCGCATTGAACCCTGTGCAATCAAATTCAAAAAGAAATTAAAAACACTCCTGTTCAACCATGCCTACCCAGAATAACCCTTCTCCATCTCCCCTCACAGTTCCCCCTTCAGGGGTCTGCCCTCTCCTTATATTAAGGAGACTATCATTGTAAATTATAAACTGTACTCTCTGGTTATGACTTTCTTGTTTTTTAACTATCTTTCCTACTGCCTATTTATTTTATCCCCTGCCCAGTTACTTTCTCCCTGTTGAAATGTATTTTCCAAACTTTCAGTTATTATGTGAACCGGTATGATGTACCCACTAATGCCGGTATATAAAAGTTTCTAAATAAAATAAATAAATAAATTCTAGTCAATAGATCCTTGGAGAGTGGAGTAGTCCCACATGACTGGAGAAGTACAGTTTAGTCCCACTTCACAAAAGTGGTAGCAGGGAGGAGGCTGGAAACTACAAGCCAGTTAACCATACCTCAGTGGTAGGACAATTAATGGAGAGATTGCTAAAGAATAGTAAAGTATCTACAATCCAAAGGGTTACACGATCCAAGGCAACATGGTATTACAAGAGGTAAGTCTTGTCAATCAAATCAGATTGATTTTTTGATTGGATAACTAAAGAATTAAATCAAGGAAAAACACTCATTATGATTTCCTTATATTTCAGCAAGACTTTTGATAAGGCCCCGCATAGGAGGCTCATGAATAAAATAAGCCTGGGAGTGAGTCCCAAGGTGGTGGAATGGATTACAAATTGGTTCACTGACAGACATCAGCAAGTAGTGGTAAATGGTACCTATTCTGAAGAAATAAGAGTGATAAGTGGAGTTCCTCAAAGATCGGTTCTGGGACCGGTTCTGTTCAATATCTTTATGCATGAAATTGTAGAGGAATAGAAGGTAAAGTTTATCTTGTTGTGGATGATACCAAGATCTGGAAGAGAGCAGACACACCTGAAGGAGTATAAAGAATGAGAAGGGTCCTAGGAAAGCTTGAAGAGTGGTCAAATGCTTGGCAGCTGGGATTCAATGCCAAGAATTGAAGAGTCAAGAATCTGAGGTATGGCAATCCAAAGGAGTTTAATGTGATAGAGAAGGAGTGTGCACAAAAGTCTGATGTGCACGAACTGGGAGAGACACCTTTGGGCAATAGTGTCTGATGATCTGAAGGTAGAAGCTAAGGCCAGATTGATGCTGTGTTTCATAGAGCGAGGCATAATCAGCAAAAAAAAAAAAAAAAAAAAAAAAAAGGAGGTGATAATGCCCATGTACAGGTCCTTAGTGAGACCTTACCTAGAGTACTGTGTTCACTGCTGGAGAATGCATCTAAAAAAAGTAGGTACAGAATGGAAGTGGTCGAGAGAAATAATTAATGGATACAAAATATCAAATCGTTTCCAATGGAAATGAAGTTGTAAAACTAGGGGTCATGATATGAAACTCCAAGGGAAAAGACCCGAACAATGTCAGGTAATATTTCTTTACGGAAAGGGTGGTGGATGCACAGAATACCCTCCCTGAATAAGTGGTGAAGACAAGAACAGTAATGAAATCCAAAAGGGCATGGGACAGACACAGAGGATTCTTACTGCTAGAGAACAGAAATGAAGACATGGGTAACCTGTTACACCTAAAGTTTGCATTTCTCCTTGGGGAAACCTGCAGAGTGGCAGTTACTACCCTAAAAAACCTTGCTGGGTAAATTGGATAGACGTTTTGTTTTATATCTGCCATCGTTTACTAAGTTACTATTCTGCAACCTCAGAAAAAATCATCAAATCCTCCAGTTTTCCTAAGAAATCTAAGGACGTTAAGTATGAACATTTTTGTTAGTACTCTGCGTATATAGGACATTTCAAGGTGGATTGCCCAGGCAACCCCAAGCCTGCAGTGAAAAGCATTCCAGCTCCTGTACCAAAGCTGGCAGCTTTCCTGGGCAGTTGCAGTTTCAAGGAAGAGGCCTACTCAGTAGCAGCAACACAAGGAGTTACTGGTTATTAGTCAAGCAAGGAAGCAGATGAACTTCTACAACACAACACCCCAGTAACTGTGAATCAGACCCAGGTAACAGGGCTTGTGGACATTACCTTACTGCAACCAGAGCTGGTGCCAGAAGATACTATTCTCTGCAGCCCACTACAGATGTAGTGTTGCCAACAGAACCCAAGAAACAGTACCCATTGTTTTACTGTTCCTGGGGTATCAAGCCTGGATACAGATAAGGAGTAATGAATAATATGCCAGTACTATTGCTGTGTGGTACAGATATGGGTCCAATGAACAATACCCTTGATAGAGTTAATGTTTCTGCCATGGTAACAAAGTCAGACTCAGGAAGCCTAACCAGCAGAGGTCACCCCCCCGCCCCCCCCCCCCACCCCCACATTTCAGACCCAGTCTAGAAAGAACCAGTTGATCATGCAGCTGGGAAAGAGTTCTCCAGTGATTCCAACTGAACCAGTTCCTGATGTCACTAAAGCTGTGAGTATGAGAAAGCCTAATTTGTCTGATACATCCCTGACCAGACTATTGACCCTGTTCTGAAATAGTTACCAGCAGAGACCTTTTCAACTATTAGGGCAGCCAATTTCCAGGAAGCATAACATTCTGACTTTGACCTGGAAGCCCTGTGGCAGTGGGCTGGCCAACCATCAGATGAAAAACTTTTGATACTAACCGGCCATTGACAGCAGGCAGACAGCTTACAGTGCCCAAAGCAACAGGAAACTCCTACAGACTGCACATAACATTCCACTAGCAAGACAGAGAGTGGCACACACACAAACCCAACTGACACAGAATTTTTACTGGCTATTGTCAAATGCACAATGCTTATCAAAGACTGGGCAAGCCACAAGAACATCCCTGTGCACCCCCGATACCCCTACTAATTATTAGTAAACTATTCAAAAGAACAGCAATGGCTATAGTGGGACCGCTAACTGTCCCTAGCCAGACTGGAAAAAGATATTACCAAAAGTGGACTTTGCTACTAGGAACCCTGAAGCAATAGCCTTATCCTCAGAAGCAGATAAAGTTGTCTCTGAGCTGCTGGAAATATTTTCTTGAGTAGGATATCCAGGAGATATAATCTCAGATCAAGGGATGCAGGTTCATGTCTGAGCTGAATCAAAATCTTTGGACGCACAGTAGAATAAAGTCTGTCTGAACCACTCCATATCACCCTGAGACTAATGGGTTGGTGGAGAGAATTACTAGAAGTCTAAAGCATATATTAAAGAGTTGGGAGATCAGGACTAGGAAAGGAATGTATCTTACCTACTGCTTGCCTACAAAGAAGTACCCTAGTATTCTACTGGATTTTCCTCATTCAAGCTGCTTTATGGCCAGAGGGTGAGAAGGTCCCTGATGTAATAAGAGAATAATGAGAAGGGAAGGTTGACACCTCAAACACCCCTGTGATTAAGTGGTCAATATGAAGTACCTTGCAGGCAACCCAGAGTAAGTAAAAGACCTGGTATGATCGCAAAGCCCGAAGCACAAAGGTTTTAGAGGGCCAGTAGGTACCTGTCTTAGTTCCAGAACATAAGAATAAACTTCAGGCTAACTGGGCAGGCCCTTACAAGGTCATACGGGGCCTGATTAACACCAGCAATGTTATATATATCGACTCTTAAGACAGAAAGCAACGTACCTTTCATATAATAAAAGCTTAAGCTGATCGCATGGCAATGGTGCTGGCAATATGTAGTCCACCAGAGAAGTATTAGGATAGTGAACCCCTATCTGATCTTCTAGAAGAGACAGTGACTAAAGAATCAATACAATAAGTTGTTGCAGGAAAGCAATTAGCCCCTACACAGAAACAACAGTTAGAAACAGTATTGCAAACATATACTGAATTTTCTTCTAAACCTGGAACTACTCACTTATTTACAATGTGGACGCTGGTTAATCAAAAACCACTGAAGCAGAGTACTTACAGAGTATCTACTGAGGTTGAGAAACATAAGAAAAAGAATATTCATGAGATGTTAGCTCTAGATATTATAAAAAAAAAAATCTTATAGTACCTGGGCTTCTCCTGTAGTAGTTCTTCCCTAGAAAGATGGTACTATCTGCTTCTGTGTAGACTACAGGAAACTCAATAAATGAACTGTATCTGAGGCATATCCAGTATCCCAGATAGACAAGCTGTAGACCACTTAGCTGAAGCCCAGTATCTGACCACCATGTACCTTAGCTGTTGATACTGACAGATCTTATTATCAACTGCTGTTTAGGAGTCATCTGCATTTACTAATCCATTAGGCCTTTATGAATTGCAATACTTTTTAGCATGATAAATGTTCTTTGTACATTCCAGCAACCTGGTAAATCGACTGCTAGATGGACTTCAGAGGCATGCTACGGCAGGGATGGCCAACTCCGGTTCTTAAGAGCCACAAAAACACAAGATTTTCAGGATATCCACAATGAATATACATGAGACAGATTTGCATGTATTGCCTCCATGCTAACCAGGCCTGTTTGTGGCTCTTGAAGACTGAAGTTGACTATCCCTGTGCTAGAGCATATCTAGATGATATTGCTGTGTACAGTCAGGCATAGGATGACCATCTAACCCATTTTGCTGGAGTATTAGACTGGATCCGGGAAGCAGGCCAGTCTATCAATCTCCACAAATGTTAGGTGGGAATAGCAAAAGATGAGCAGTTAAAAGTCTGAAACAGCTAAAGTAGAAGCAATACAGAACTGACACACTCCCCAACCCAAAAAGCAGGTAATACCCTGCTGTCTCTAAGAAAGCTATTACAGAAAATTTGTGCCCCGGTGCATCATGATAGCAAAACTCCTGACTGATCTGACTAAAAAGAATATACCACAAGTCTCCTCTTGGTCACCAGAATGTGAAGAAACCTTCCAAGCATTAAAGACTACTATTAGCTACTGGCTGCACTAGACTATAATGAAAGATATGTAATGCAGATTGATACCTCGGGCTTATGGCATTAGGGCCATGCTCAGCCAATTGGACAGAAAAAGGAAAGAAGCACTTCACTGTATATCTGAGCCACAACCTGAACAGCGAGGTGGCCTATGTCACTATTGAAAAAGAATGCCTGTCAGTGTCTACTTATAAAAATCTGCAACCATATCTGTATGGACTGGATGTCACTTATCAGAAACCAGATTGTAGGTCTGGCAAAAAAAAAAAAAAGGCTCAGGAGAGAACAGAGCTATTTTATTGGAGTTTGTCCCTGTATATGTACAACTTAACCATACAACACGAAGGGCAGTGAACATGGCAACGCAGATGGATGTGCCAAGAAGGGTGAGCTAGGACTGCCCTGCTGCAATATGACCAAAGATCTGATTAGGCTGCAGTGTGGGGTCTCCCCTTTGGGTGGGGGGAGGGAGAGGTGACAAAGCAGGAGTCTGCGTGCTTTGTGATTTGTTTTGCTCTGGGATTTTTTCCGCAGATAGCTCATTTCCTCAGAATTGGACTTTAGTTTATATTTTACATGTACACTATCATTCAAACAGACTTGGGATGTTGAAAATCAGAATAAGGCTGGGACAGTATATATATATATATATATATATATATATATATATATATATATATATATATATATATATCTCCCCAGTATCATTAAAGTAAGATTAACTTTGCAATTCAATTTCAATTTATTAAAATTTATAACTCGCATATATCACTAGGTTTAAAAGTGGCTGACAGCTCATGAAGATAATAAAAGTACAAACCATGCTACTAATATAAAAAAATACAAATAAACCCCCTCTGACCAACCAAAGGTGTGCTTAGTTACTATTACAGACTGCAAAAGCCTCTTTAAAGAGGTAGGTTTTTAAGAGCCTTTTTAAAAGCTTTTTCATACATCATTGTTCAAATTGAGGCAGAGAATTTCAGAAAATTGTGCCAGTTGTTGAAAAAGCTTTGTCTTGGCTGATACCAATGGGTAAGCTTGAGAGATGGGACCTCAAGCAGATTTTTACCTTCTGACCTTAACAGGTCAGTACATTTTTAGGACTGAGCTCACAACAATCAACATCATGAGGGATTAGTTTAAAGATGGTAGAAGTGAGCTTATATAAAATTCGACATTTGATGGGGACCCAATGAAGATCATAGAGAATCGGCGTTATATGCGCGACCCATACGTGTCCTGGTCAGAATGCGAGCAGTGGGATTCTGTACCAATTGGAATGGCCTCAATGCAGACGCAGGGAGTCCCACATATAGGGCATTTCCATAATCTAGCCCACACAGTATCAGTGCCTGGAGGACCATGTGGAAATTCTGTGGTTTGAAGAGTGGATGCAGCGTTCTGATCATATGCAATTTGAAAAATGAAACCTTGACGATAGCCTTTATTTGCAGTTCAAGAGAAACTCTGGTCAGTGATCACCCCAAGATTGCAAACCTGTTCGATTCCCTGGAATGGAAATGTAATTTAACTCAAAATGGGATGGAACATTTTGCAGCGGGGATTTACTCAAAATGATGATCTGTTTTATAAATGTATAGTAAGAGCTTATTGTGAAAAAGCCAACTGTTCAGAGAGATACATATTTGAAAGTATTGGACCAGGAAGAGGAGTAAAGAACAGAAAAACAATGTCTACATAAATTCTATAGTTTATGCTGAGCCAGGAGAATACTTTGCAGATGGGGGATTAGATGGTGGAGATACCAACAGGGCAGATCCCTGTGGTATTTCCATCTGCACAGAGTTCCATTCTGAACACAATTTCCCTATTCAGACTTGCTGAACTCTATTAGCAGAAAGGGCATGAACCAACTGAGGATGGTCCGGGGCAGTTCTATACTTAAGACAGGGTGAGGCGGCAAAATTTAAATAGAAAATTCCCCTCCAAGTACCCCTGCGGTGACTGCCTCACTGCTTTTTTTGGCTGTATCTAAATGCCAGTGCAGTAGCAAGTATTAAATGAGAAACTGGTGGTGACAACAGAAGTCAGCCTACTGGTAGGGTTCCCACACCTTGCCAGCAAGAAGAGTCCTCGAATGGGAGTGCTAGATGACATGCTGGCGGGGTTGCCACACCCCACCAGTAAGAAGCCCCATGTGGCAGCAACTACGGTAGGGCTGGTGGGGTTCTCAGTCTGCCTGTAATTAAATGCCCCAGGTAGCGGCAGCAGAAGCAGCTCACATCTTATACTCCATGCCTTTGTGGCATGGAGTATAAGATGGCATTGAGAAGTTATGGCTTTATATCCACACTCAGAGGATCTCTTCAAGTGCCCCCAGCCAAAACTACCAAACACATTACCTTGAGAGATCGGGCCTTTTCAACAGCCGGCCCCCTTCTATGGAACTCCATCCCACCGGACCTTAGACAGGAGCCCAGCCTCCCAACCTTCAGGAAGAGACTTAAGACCTGGCTGTTTAAAAAAGCTTTCCCGGACACCGATTAATTCTATTCAGCCAGATTCTACCACTTCCACATGTAAAAATGTTATTACTAATGTAAATACCTATACCTAATGTTATTCTCTTTCTTTTCTTCTCTCCTCCCAGTTCTATTACCTTGTTATTTGTAACTGCTTCCTTCTACACAAATAGGTTATTGAATTGTTTACTGTACACCCCTGTTATATGTAAACCGGCATGATGTGTTTGCAACATGAATGCCGGTATATAAAAATTTTAAATAAATAAATAAATAATAAATATCCCATTTTTTCAGAAGTCCCCTTGATCATGTATAGTAGGGGAAAGAATATCAAGAATTTAGTTGTATATTCAGATTTAACTGAGTTAACAGATGTCAACCAACAGTCATGTATTGGTCATTTTATCTTTAAAAACTGCGATATCTGTACCAATTCCTTGGTAGGTGAAACATGGGAAGATCCAATATCAAAGGTGGCATTTAAACAGACCCTTCTGACTGTAGTACACCAAACATTTACTTGATTAGAGGCCTGATTACACTGTAAAAACCAGAGGTTATGTGCGTGGCCGGGCCTTGGGCGTGCAGTGTGCATTTTAGAACGGGCCGGCCACGTGCGTAACCACCATTACGTGCAGAATTGCCGGGCCCTGCAAAAGGGGCGGGCCAAGACAGCGCCATTATAGCTAGGAAAGGGTTGGGGGTCGGGGAGGAGAGGAGAGGAGAGGGAAAAAGGTAGTAAGGTTAAGTAGGGGTACAGAGAAGTTGCCTCCCGGTCTGCTCCTTAATTGGAGCAGGCTGGGAGGGAACTGGGGAAGCCCTACTCACGTCACCGCATGTTGCTTTTTAAAATTTCCCTCCCCTGGGTGCGCGGAGGCCACCAGTCTGTACATGCATGCGCAAACATTAAAATCCGGCGCACATATACAGACAGGAAACATTTTATAACGTGTGCATGCGCTGGGAACTGCAAGCACATGGATGCATGTGTTTTTTAAAAATCTACCTTTAAGTGTAACTGCCCTTTATTATACATTGGTAGGACTGCACGCTCTTCAAAGGTATGAATAAGAGAACATCGTAGTCTTCAGTCGAAGAAAGAAGAAAACCCCATCGTTAAGCATTGCCTTCAATTTGAAGATTTATATCTGTAGTGACCTCATGAAGAGTGGTGACATTTCTACTATTCTGAATTCCAAAGAACAATAGATCTTTAAACTGAATGCAATTTTTACATCAGAAATGAATGAGACTACCGATTGGCACGCGTTGGGCTAACCTGACACCTCGGATTGGCTAAGATATGTGGAGAGGTTTTTTATTACCTTATTTTTAAGTATCCTACCCAGATTGGTCCATTTTATAATAAAATGCTAAAGAACTATTTTGACTATGCACACGCCATGTTTGTTGATAGGAATTAGGAAGCGGAACTCTGCAATGTTGGTATTATGTTTAAACATATAAATTTAAATAATGAGATTTTCAATGGATGTTTATGCCAATTGTTTAAGTTTGATCTTTCGCTTTTTTGAAGAAACTTCTAATGCTACTGAGGCCGTTCAGTTTGGCTAAACATCTTAAGTTCATGTTACCAATTTCACTTTTGAAAGAAAAAAAGAAAAGTGGACATGTTTGTTGGCGTTTTGCAAGATAATTGACTTTCATGTGGATTTGATTTTATTTATTTAGCATTTTTTATATACCGAGGTATAGCAGAGTTGACTTCACTCCGGTTTACATACAAAACAACATGTTACATTGAACGATGTTTGAAATTTAAAAATTTCAAAAATTAACAATACTGAGCAAAGACATAACAAGGAGAATGAGTATAACAGGATAACACAGGGTGGAAACACTGAGTAGGTGAACAGAGATATCTGGGAACATTGAAAACAGAGGACATCTGCATCATGAAACAGGTAGATTGATTGAGGGGGATATTGAAAGATAGCAGGCTATGTTAATATACTATAAGTCATTAAGTGCAGTCTTTAAAAGATTGGCTGAGTAGCCAGGATTTTAGGTCTTTTTTGAAGGATTTTAAGTTTTCTTGATTGGTGAGGAAATGAGGTAATGAATTCCAAAGTTTTGGGCCAATAATGGAAAGGGCTCTGTTTCTGGTGGAGGATAATTTGGCCTGTGGAAGTGAGGGAATCACTAGTTGGATTTTACTAGTAGTTCTTGTTGTTCGTTGAGAGCAATGTAAGTGAATGATGTCAAAGGCGGAGTAATCGGCTTTGTATATTGCATTGTGAAGAATAGAGAGAACTTTGAATTCTACTCTTTTTTCAATAGGGAGCCACTGTAATTGATTGAGAACAGGTGTAATGTGATCGGCTTTTCTTTTACCTGTTAGTACTCTGGCTGCAGCGTTCTGAAGGAGCTGTAAGGGTCTCAAAGAAGATTTTGGAAGGCCAATCAAAAGGGAGTTGCAGTAATCCAAACTGGAAAATAAGAGGGCTTGTAGGACGGTTTTGAAAGCATGGGGGTGAAGCAGAGGTTTTAGATGTTTTAATATTTGAAGTTTGTAGAAGCCTTCTTTTATTTTTGTAGCGATATGTTTTTTGTAGTTTAGGTCAATGTCTAACCAAAATCCCAGGTCTTTAACGCTCTCTTTAAGATGGACGAGGGTCTTGTCAAAGTGGAAGGGTAGAATTGTTTTATGATCAGGATTTTTTTTGGCAATTAGGATACATTCAGTTTTGCTGGTATTTAGACATAGTTTAAGATGATAGTTTAAGATGAAATGAAAAAAAAACCTTTTATAAAAAAAAGTGATGTCTTGTGCACATTTGAGACCTATGATTATGTGATAAAAAGGGGTAACCAATTGCGCTGAATGTTCTAGCAATTGTTTGCGGAACTGTCATTTAGTGAATCAGTATACCCCATTGTAAGATGGTCTCTATAAAATAGCTCTCATACCTTTGGTTATCTTTTGTTGGTATTTCACCTGGGATTTATTTTTTTGATGATTTTTTATAGGTAGAGTCATTACTTTTTGCGAGCTTGCATTTAGTGCTGTTTTGGTATGGGAGGTTTATTATATTTTATTCTTTCTCATGGCTTTCTGAGGGCCAAGCCTACACCCAATACACTTTACAATAAACTTAATACCATATAGATTCCAAGTGTCTTTTTTGCAAGGTTTTCCGGTTTGGCATCACAGCATTGCATGTAAATATATTAAAAATGTTGTAAATGATATTTTTCTCTCAGAAGACTGTACTTTGAATGTCCTTTTTCATATAAAATCTCCCTTTTTGGGTAGAGGAAATGGTTAAGAAATTTTAAAATAAATGCATGTTTGTGTGTGGGGAGAACCAGAGAGGAGAAATGGCACAAGGCTGTAATGTTCAAGCAGACCACCTAATACACTTGCACCAGCACTAAGAGTGTGCCACTCACAAACTTCCATTCACGTATCTTACATCCTCCCTGAGGACAGATGCTGGGGAAGTGTGGAAGGCAGGTTGTATGGTTCCTGGAAGTGTGGCAGGGTTTATCTGCCATTCTTCTGGGAACTCTGAAACTTGTCCCTTCTCCAATGCCTTGGGGGGGGGGGGGGGGGGGGGGGCACCATCTCATCCCTTGCTTCAGGCAGTAGATTGACTTGAGCCACCCCTGAGGACTGTTCTGGCTATTCCAAGAGATTCTAACCAGATAATAAATACAGTATGATTGATGGTATCAGAAGCGGCACAGAT
Source organism: Rhinatrema bivittatum (assembly GCF_901001135.1). Classification (NCBI taxonomy): domain Eukaryota; kingdom Metazoa; phylum Chordata; class Amphibia; order Gymnophiona; family Rhinatrematidae; genus Rhinatrema; species Rhinatrema bivittatum. The sequence continues at coordinate 255,686,379 of NC_042618.1, forward strand.
GTCGAACTAAACCAGAAAGAACTCCAGACTGCTATCAAATCTTCTGATGACAGAGTCAAAATTGGACAAGTGTTTCAGGACTATGAAGATTTCTGAAACCAAATTGAAATTTGTCAATAGTTATTTATTTATTTATTTTTAATTTTTATATACCGAAGTTCTAGTAGGGACTACAAATCACTCCGGTTTACATAAAACGAAGAACTGCTCAACAGATAGCGGAGCTTTACATGGAACGTATAACATATGGAACAGTATAACTGGTTGACAATTTAACATAGTGCTAAATAAAGTGATAATATTTTAACTGGTAATAAATAAAGAAATATAATATTTTATATAAGAAGTATAACTATTTAACGTAGCAATAAATATAAATATAGGCAATGCCTAATATATATATGAAATAAAGTGAATTTTTTTTTTTTTTAAAGTGAATTTTTGAGCTCACAGATAATTGTCCAGTTGCAGATTCTTAAAAGTAGTACTTTATACAGTGTCCATAGTTAAGGGATGGAAGTCTGTCAGTCATAGTAAGATTAAGCGTCTGGGAAAGCTTGTTGGAAGAGAAAAGTTTTCAGTCTTTTTTTGAATTCTTGATAACTGGGTTCTAGTCTAAGATCTGGGGGAAGCGTGTTCCACTGGTGTGGGCCTACTGAAGATAGCGCACGTTTGCTCAATGATGATTTTATTTGCGGAGCATGCAGTGTTCCTCTGTATGCGCTTCTGATTGGTCTGGAGGAAGTGTGCGGTTGGAGTTGAGAGCTTAATGTGATGGGGGCTAGATTGTTTGTCGCTTTGTGGATGATAGTGAATACCTTATAGAGTATCCTTTGTTTAATGGGGAGCCAATGTAAGCTCCGAAGGATTGGGGTGATATGGTCTTTTTTGTTAGTGCTAGTTAGAATTCTAGCCGCTGAATTCTGAACCATCTGTAATGGCTTGATAGTGTTGGCGGGAATACCTAGTAGCAGGGAGTTGCAGTAGTCGAGCTTGGAAAGAATGATGGATTGCAGTACTAGCCTGAAGTCGGAGAAGTGAAGGAGGGGTTTAAGTTTTTTAAGGACTTGCAGTTTGTAAAAGCAGTCCTTTGTAGTATTGTTTACGAACTTTTTTAGGTTTAGATGATTATCTAGCCATGCTCCAAGGTCTCTGACGTCAGATGAGAACGAGTTGTTTGTGTTAGCTAGAGAAAGGCTCGAAGAGATTGTGCGTGGATCCTGGGAGACAATGAGCATTTCGGTTTTATTAGCATTTAATACTAAGTTAAGGCTTGAGAGTAGGTTTTTGATGGGCTGTAGGCATTCGTTCCAGTACGTGATGGTTTTTTGAAGGGATTCTGTGATCGGAAGGAGGATTTGTATGTCGTCTGCATAGAGGTAATGGGTAAGCTTAAGGTTTGAGAGTAGATGGCAGAGAGGGAGGAGGTAGATATTGAAGAGGGTGGGTGAAAGTGATGATCCTTGTGGGACTCCTTGCTCTGTCAGGATTGGGTGCGATTCTTTGTTGTTTATCCTTACTTTGTAGTATCTGTTGCTTAAGAAGGAATGGAACCATCTAAGGGCTGTGCCTTTGATCCCTATGTTGGCTAGTTGGGTCTATTAGAGTAGAGTGTTTTACCGTATCAAATGCAGCGGAAAGATCCAAAGAATGAGCAGGTAAGATTGTTTATTCTCCAGATTAACGAGGATTGTGTCAGTGAGAGATAGTAAGAGCGATTCGGTGTTTAGGCGTTTTCGGAATCCATATTGGGCTGGGGATAGAATGTTATGATCTTCCAGATAATCTGACAGTTGCTTGTTGACAATTTTTTCCATCAGTTGGCGATAAGTGGTAAGTTTGCGATGGGTCTAAAATTAGCTGGGTCTGATGGGCAAGCGTTTGGTTTCTTTAGTAATGGTTTTAGTATTGCCAATTTTAACTGGTTAGGAACTAAACCTTGAGAAAGGGATGTGTTGATAATTTCTGCAATTGGTTTTGAGATGGTGTTTGGTATGGCGATGAGGAGATTTGTTGGTATTGGGTCAGATGGGTGGGAGGAAGGTTTGAATTTTTTGAGTGTGTTTTCAATCTCCAGTGAAGAAGTGAGCTCGAATGAATCCAGGTTTGTGGTTTGTTGCGGCAAGGATGTGAGATGGTGTGTTAGGGTAAGGCTGTTGGATGTGATTGATTGAGTAAGGTTGGTGATTTTTGTTTTGAAGTAGCTGGCTAGTTCGTTTGCTTTGTTGAGAGCTTGGTGGTCTGGGATAGTAGGAGGAGATGGTTTGGTTAAAGAGGTTGTGTGTTTCTCAACAAACTGTCAGCTGAACACATACAATTGATTGAATTATTTTTGCTAAACATGGTAGGAGAGGATTGACATGAAGTTAGAAAGAATGAAAGGGCCAGTGCCAGGTTTTTTTCAAAAAAGAGACCAACCACAGGCCTGCTAAAGTAAATCAGGCAGGGTCTCAAGAGCATAGGGACAAATTTGTAATCGCATAGATTATCTCAAATCTTTAGCAGAGAGGGTGGAACATGGATTTAAGGACTTTGTGGATGTACTCATTCTGTCTAAATTACAAACAGCCTTCTCCTCTGTGACAAGGACAAAAGAATTCCAGATAGCATAGATTCAACATGTGCCATGGGAGAAATTATGGAGTTGGAATCAAATTTATGACAAATATCAGTAACTTTGTTCAGAAAAAAGGCAGCAAAATCATTGCAGTGAACTGATGAATCAAGCATATGGGAATTGAAATTGTCATCTCTGGTTGTTTCAGAGTATATCCTTTGTGAAAAATATTCTCTCTTGGTGGTATTATTTTGCGATAAAGAGCCAGCATTTGATAGTAAATAGTCTTATAAGCTTGAGATCTCTCTTTATAACCAGTATTACATCGTTGTAACTGTATGTGGATAAAGGTGAACCGGTAGATGTAGTGTACTTGGATTTTCAGAAGGCATTTGAGAAAGTTCCTCATGAGATGCTTCTAGGAAAAGTAAAAAGTCATGGGTTAGATGGTGATGTCCTTTCGTGGATTACAAACTGGCTAAAAGGCAGGAAACAGAGAGTAGGATTAAATGGACAATTTTCTAGTGGAAGGGAGTGGGCAGTGGAGTGCCTCAGGGGATCTGTATTGGGACCCTTACTTTTCAAGATATTTATAAATAATCTGGAAAGAAATAAGATGAGTGAGGTAATCAAATTTGCAGATGATACAAAATTGTTCAGAGTAATTAAATCACAAGCAGATTGTGATAAATTGCAGGAAGACCTTGTGAGACTGGAAAATTGAGCATCAAAATGGCAGATGAAATTTAATGTGGATAAGTGCAAGGTGATGCATATAGGGAAAAATAACCCATGCTATAGTTACACAATGTTAGGTTCCAGATTAGGTGCTACCACCCAAGAAAGATCTAGGCATCATAGTGGATAACACATTGAAATCATCTGTTCAGTGTGCTGCGGCAGTCAAAAAAGCAAACAGAACGTTGGGAATTATTAGAAAGGGATTGGTGAATATAAACGGAAAATGTCATAATGCCTCTGTATCGCTCTATGGAGAGACCGCACCTTGAACACTGTGTACAATTCTGGTTGCCGAATCTCAAAAAAAGATATAGTTGTGATGGAGAGGTTACAGAGAAGGGCGACCAAAATGATAAAAGGAATGGAACAGCTCCCCTATGAGGAAAGACTAAAGAGGTTAGGACTTTTCAGCTTGGAGAAGAGACGGCTGAGGGGAGATATGATAGAGGTGTTTAAAATCATGAGAGGTCTAGAACGGGTAGATGTAAATCGGTTATTTACTCTTTCAGATAACAGAAAGACTACGGGGCACTCCATGAAGTTAGCACGTGGCACGTTTAAAACTAATCTGAGAAAGTTCTTTTTCACTCAACGCACAATTAAACTCTGGAATTTGTTGCCAGAGGATGTCGTTAGTGCAGTTAGTATAGCTGTGTTTAAAAAAGGATTGGATAAGTTCTTGGAGGAGAAGTCCATTACCTGCTATTAAGTTGTCTTAGAAAATAGACATTGCTATTACTAGCAACAGTAACATGGAATAGACTTAGGTTTTGGGTACTTGCCAGGTTCTTATGGCCTGGATTGGCCACTGTTGGAAACAGGATGCTAGGCTTGATGGACCTTTGGTCTGACCCAGTATGGCATGTTCTTATGCTGCTTCAGCAGTTTTTAAAGATTAAGTGTACTAGAGGGAATAGTTGACTCGCTTTAGTAAAATGTTTTCTCAGTAACTATTTTATCTAATGTGCTAGAGATAACCAAATTCAAAGATTTAAAAATGGAGTCCACATGAGAAAGAAATTTTGTGTAAAGGAGGAAGTAAAGAAGCTTTAAAAGCTCACCGTCAACATAACCGTGCTTTGTAACCTGATGAAAAGGTTTGTCATATAGAAGACTCATATTATTAAAATAGCACTTAAGATCTAATAGATAATGATCTGACCAAGGGATAACGTGATGGTCGACTATAGTGGAGTCATTCATGAAATAACTAGAATTAATAAAGATCAAATCCAACGTATGGCCATATTTGTGGGTGAGGATATTTCAGGATTGTTCCAAACTCATACCAGTCACAGTTGACAAAGTGTCAGATAGTACAGGCAATAAAATCTGATTTAATTGAATTGGAATTGCCAAGACAATGGTCTTAGATAGGTCTACTTTCAAGTTTGAGAAAGACTCAATAAGGAATTTTAAATAAAATTGTAGGCTAGTAAGACAGCAAGCTAGACAAAACTTGTCCACAGTGGAAGTGACTAGCATGGCCTCAACAGATAAGATGGAGTCTGGAGGTATCTGAATGTGTTTAAAGGAGTCCTTAACCATCAGGCCACCACCATGGTGGTTAGGATGAGGTTATGAAAAGGCATAGTATCCTGGAGGACATGACTGATAAACCCTGATTCAGTTTTGGTAAAACAGCCATTTTTCAGTTAAACACATGCAGTCAAGAGATCTAGTATAAAAAGTTTCATAAATCAATGGTATCTTACATTTGACAGCTTGCACATTCAGCAAAAGTAACGACAGTGTTGATGCAGTAAATAAATACCTTAGTAGTAGTACTCAGATATTATCGAGGAAGGGCTTAAGATGGACTTCTAGCGAAGACAAGTCAGATCACCGTACTGTTCCTAGCCTACAATCATTGGTATAAAACCCATGTTAAACAGAACAAAACAGCTCTACTGATTAAAAAAAAAAAAAAAGAATTGAGAGGAAAAAAAACCAGGTATTAAGATGTTAAATATATCTTACAGAGGGAACTCAGTATTCAGTAAGGGGCGCATAAAAGGGCATGCTTCTTTGTTGTGCTCCTTCTTGCATGCGACATAGGCGTTACCGTAATTTTTATCAGGGGCCCTTCAGATGACATTGGGGGGGGGGGGCATGGCCAACAGACCCGGTCATGGGACAGTAAGCTTCAGAGGGTCAGGCTTAAACGGTGCCCAAAAGTAAATCAGGGAAGGCTTACCAGATGGTCACACAGGCAGGTTAAAGCAGGAGGCAGTGATGGACAGCAGCACCACTGGCCAGAAAAGTATTACTAGTCAGGCGGCCATTAGTCAGCAAGCTAATGCTAGTACTTTGTGCCCTGGTTGAACCTTCAGACAGAGAAATAGGTTTCTAGAATTCTCCAGGCGGCTGGGAGTACAGAGAGAGCAAGTACCTGTGCTGAGACCCTGCTCCAACTCCAGTCGACAGCACATTTCCTGAACCCCCAGGCACTAAGTCATAAGATATATTTAACTGTTTAATCCTTATTTTACCTGTTATTGGTTGCAAATTAAATTTTTTCCTATTCACTTTTTGTTAATAAACTCAGTAGTTTGTTAGCTATCTCTGTCCTGGATTGATTAATATTCCCAATGCTTTTGTATTTGGTCTGTAGGTATATTTCTAGGAACTGTGACTCCTGGATGTGTGGCGTTCTAGTGACCCTGGAAAACAAAAGGGAATAGTTTGTAGGCAGGGTACTTGTACAGAGGTAAGCAGGACCCAGTTAGCAGGTGGAGATTGCCAGTAAAGGAGCGCTCTCCAAATTTCTTCAAGAGTATTTTGGAAGAAGTCATTCAGTTACCTCCTGGGTAAATTTCAGCAGCCCAGCAATTTGAATAAGTGGGATTTCCGAATCTGGGCTTCTCAAAAAAGGCATATCCACACTCTCCAATGCAAAAGATCTCCAAGTTAGTGCTGAAATCTTAGAATCATTCAATGGTTACTGCTATCAATGACTCTAGAGCAGGGGTGGGCAAATAATTTTCCCATGGGGCCGCATGAGAAATTGGGATGGTTTTAGAGGGCCGGACTAATATAATTAACTCAGTTCTCAATAGCCCTACTTATGAAAAGACAGCAGTTTACCACCAATGCATGTCCTCTGAGAAAACACAACAAATAAGACCGATACAAACGCTTACATGCTAGCAAAATATCTCATCTCGGTAACAGACACAGAACCGACCTAACATACTCCCAGGATCTGTAGTAATGCACATAAACTAATCCGCACACAGTTACACCTGTATTATGGAATACACTCAAACAGGAGCAACCCTATCTATGAAAAGGCAACACTACAAATATTAAATCAGGTCCTAAAAACCAATACACCTCTTATTAGGAAAACAGAACTAGCAAGCAGCTATAGATCCCCACACAGAAATAATTGTAAAACTATACTAATAAGCAGAATAAATGTTTCAAAACAGCTATGAACAGAATAACATCCAACAATTAAAAACTCATAAAAACTATTAAACATTCTCCAAACACCAATAAAATATTTCAAAAAAGCAGACATCACACAATTAAAATGGCAGTCAAGAAAAATAAACTTAAAGCCACCTTTACTTACCCCCTCCAGCAGCTCTCCTACTCCCCTTCCCTGCAGGCCGTGGCACACACCAGAAGCAGCAGTAGAAGCTAAGCTCTATACTTATGGTCCTCTTCCTTAGTGCCCATGTCTCTCACACACACACACACACACCATACCAGTCATGCCCCCATGACCAGTTTCTGTCTCTCACACACCAATCATCTCCCAAACAGTCTTTGGCACACACACACCAGTCACCTTCCTGAACAGTTTATCTCATGCCATACACACACAGGCTTCCACTCCCATGTTCTACTTACATATATGGTCTTCTCACTCTCATAATCACTTTCTCTGTCTCTTTCTCTCACACACACACTCACCAGTCTCTCACTCCCATGCTTGTTCTCTCCACATGCACAGGCTTCTCATTCCCAAAATCACTTTCTTTCTCTCTCACACACACACCCCAGTCTCTCACTCCCATGTTCTCTTTCAGATATACAGGCTTCTCCCTCCCATGATGTGTCACACACACCCGGGTTTCTCACTCCCATGCTCACTCTTCACATGCACAGGCTTCTCATTCCCATAATCACTTTTTCTCTCTCTCTCTCTCACACACACACACACCAGTCACCTGATCTCACTCATGCATACACACACGCACAGGCTTCCCACTCCCAAGTTATCTTTCAGATATACATGCTTCTCCCTCCCATGCTGTGTCTCACACACACCCAGGTTTCTCACTCTCATGCTCACTCTCTTCACATGCACAGGCTTCTCATTCCCATAATCACTTTCTCTCTGTTACACACACACCAGTCTCTCTAATTTCCATGCTCACTCTCCACGTGCACAGGCTTCTCATTCCGAGAATCACATTCTCTCACATTCACACACACCAGTCTTTTTCTCTCACACACACAGTCTCCTTACCAAGCAGTCTCTCTCTCTCATGCATGCACACTCACCCAGGTTTCTCACTCCCACAACTCCAGGCTTCTTACGCTCATGCTTTCCCATATACCCAGACTTCTCACTTCCATGCTTTTTCTCTCACACACACACACACACATCAGTCACCTCCCTGACTAATGTCTCACACTCACATACACAGTCATCTCCCTGAGCAATCACTTTCATTGTCTCTCACATACACACACACACACACATCAGCTCTCTGACCAGTTTCTCTCACTCACACACATGCTCTCAATCACACGCAGGCTGGCTGCTTCTCACTCTCTCTTACTCACTTCCTCTTCCCCCCCCCCCCGAGCACAAATGGGAGCTGCAGCAGCCCCCGCAGGCCAAGAAAGAAGAATCCCATCGGCCGCGGGAGGCTCCTGCTGCTGTCTTTCTCGATTACCGGCTGCTTTAATTGCTCGGGGACCGACGCTGCAGCCGATGCGGCACGGCTCTTTCTCCTTCCCGCGCACCGCTCCGAGTATCACTTCCTGTTCCGGGTCACGGGAGGGGGGTGCAGGCGCGGGAAGAAGAAAAGGCCAGCCGCGGGTGCCATACTTCTAACACCGCTGCCGTTACCACTGGGCTTGAACGTGCTGACAGCCCAGCGGCAACGGCAGCGGAAGAGACCGGGAGACCGCGGACCGGCAAAAAACTCCCGCGGACCGGTGGTTAGGGATCCCTGAAAAAAGACCACGAAAGGCGGAACTGTGACATACCGGTATGTAGGAAAGAAACTCGAGCGAAGGCACGCTGCCCGATTGGCCAGTGCTGGGCAAGGCTTGCCCAGCACCGGCCAATCGGACAGCGTGCCTTCGCTCGAGTCACTCCCTCCCCCCACCGGACGCTGTAAAAAAAAACAAAACAGTTCATTCTCTGCTCCCTCGCTCCCCGATTGGCCGGCATCTCCCTCGCTCCCCGATTGGCCGGCAGCAGTTCATTCTCCGCTCCCTCGCTCCCCGATTGGCCGGCAGCAGTTCATTCTCCGCTTCCTCGCTCCCCGATTGGCCGGCCAATCGGGGAGCGAGGGAGCGGAGAATGAACTGCTGCCTTCCCTCTGCAAGGGAAGGCAGCGGGCCTCATTCCCCGTCTGCTCTCAGCAGTGGGCGGGCCGGATTCAGACCGTAGGCGGGCCGGATTCAGCCCGCGGGCCGCCCCTTGCCCAGGTCTGCTCTAGAGCCACAGCCTCTAAAACAAGACTTACAATTATGGCTCTGCTCTCCATTACTAGTGAAGCAAGTGTTCTTTCCAATGGTTGCGCCAACAGAGGAGAGTACCCCACTTCACCCCTTTAACTGCATGATATAGCTGTTCCGGGCTGTGACAGGGCAAATGTGCAGAACCCAACAAATCTCCAAAGAAGCTAGCATGGAATACTGTGCTGGTATCACTGCCTCTATCAAACACCATAAATTAATCCAGGTGTTTACTAATCTCTTGTACTGGGACATTAAGAGCAGGGTAAGCCTGGAATCTCCCCCCTTCCTTTGGCCCATATTTCACAGCAGAACTGGGGTGCAAGTGAATTTTCTTCAGCTCATAGATATGCATCCATCTTGGAATGCCCCCCTTCTGTCTCTTGTACCTCCCTACTCTTCTAGCCTGGTCTAATTACACAATATATCAACTAACCTCGTTGCCTTGTGCAATACTTCTGCAACCAACTACATAACAAGGTAACTGCTCGTTATGAGGATATTTGTGCGGGTGCCGACCCTGAAGCAGTCTTGTGTTCTGACTGCCCCCCTTAGGTCGGCTCCCGTGTTTTATTCTTTATTTGTTTATTCAAACCAATTTTTTCAACTTTTTCTTTTTTACTATAATGTCCACTGCTCAATTTTCTCATCAGTTTACCCGTATGGTGGACCGACCCTTTACCTTCAATTTCCTGAAAGCTTATGTTCAATTGCTAGATAAGTTTTTATACAGCTGGATACGGTTAGGTTCAGGTCTGGTCCGCCGGCCCGACACGGTCCATGTTTCGGCGTTTGCCTGCTTCAGGGGCTGCGGGTACTGGAATGGAACCGAGACTACCTATGGACTGTTTTTCGTGGTTATCTCATTCCCGTGAGCGGCGCCTTCACTTACAAAGTGAAGGCGCCACTCACGGGAATGAGCGGCGCCTTCACTTACAAAGTGAAGGCGCTTCACTTACAAAGATTTGTAAGTGAAGGCGCCGCTCACGGGAATGAGATAACCACGAAAAACAGTCCATAGGTAGTCTCGGTTCCATTCCAGTACCCGCAGCCCCTGAAGCAGGCAAACGCCGAAACATGGACCGTGTCGGGCCGGCGGACCAGACCTGAACCTAACCGTATCCAGCTGTATAAAAACTTATCTAGCAATTGAACATAAGCTTTCAGGAAATTGAAGGTAAAGGGTCGGTCCACCATACGGGTAAACTGATGAGAGAATTGAGCAGTGGACATTATAGTAAAAAAGAAGAAGTTGAAAAAATTGGTTTGAATAAACAAATAAAGAATAAAACACGGGAGCCGACCTAAGGGGGGCAGTCAGAACACAAGACTGCTTCAGGGTCGGCACCCGCACAAATATCCTCATAACGAGCAGTTACCTTGTTATGTAGTTGGTTGCAGAAGTGGTCTAATTACACAGCAAAACATTTCTGAGCTCCAGGCTCTCTACTTATAGTAAGTCGGTGTTAGGATTTGTGGACCCTTTGGCAGAGGTGAGAGATAGAACCGCCCAGGGGAGGAGCCCCCACTGAGCCTCACCGTCGGGAGGTGAGGTCTCGGCTACGGGATGGTATACAGCAGAGTAGAGAAGGAGAGGAGGCGGGCCACGGAGCGACAGCGCAGGTGCTGATGTCAGACTCAGCTCGGGACACTGGAGTCAGGCAATAGGTGCGGCACTACCCAAAGAGTGGGGGTGCCAAGCGTAAGTACAGTCACTGAAGTCACACAGGGTCTGTAGAGATGGTACACAAGAGGGTTCCTCGGTGGGAGGTCACGATAGTGGTCCGCAGAGCGGGGAATATCGGCGAGGTTCTTCTAGCGATATCACAGCAAAGGTCCGCAGAGTGGGGTAGACCCGGAGAGGGCTCCTCTATCTATATCACGGCAATGGTCCACAGAGCAGGATACACCAAAGAGGATTCCAACGTAGATATCATAGCAATGGTCCACAGCGTGGTTACTCACAGTGACTGAAGACAAAGGAGTAGTTCCATTAAAAGCCTCGGGAAGCAAGGCAGGCAGGAATCCGGGTGAAGGCCCTTCGAGGAGCGGATAGCCGAGAGACGAGGAAGGGCCCCCAAGGAGTGGATACCTGGTAGTCTCACACCACGGAAGCAGGAACTGAAACAAGTTCTGAAGGGAGAATATGTGGATTCAGCAAGATGAACTCGTTGCCAAGTCGGCTGTCTGGGCCAGTTAAGTATCCAAGACGAGTGACGTCATCTGAGGAGGACACCCCAAAGGTTCCCACCATGATGTGGTTAAAGCAGGCCCGGGAGAGCGTGAGCGCCTAGGGGACCCCGAGAGTAAGATGGCGGTCGCAGCATCCATGCTGCTCAGGTGGGCCCGGGAACGGAGTCAGGAAGTCTGGTGGTAGCTGGCAGAGGCCTTGAGTTCGCCCAACGGAGCCAAGGCAGAGAAAAAGGAGGTGAGCAACAGAGGTCGCAACTGTCTGCGGCCGCAGAGCATAACAGTTGGCTTCTACATGACAAAGACTTAAAATGGCACTAGAATGTATATTCAGCTGCTGTTACATTTCTTAATTTAATACCCGTTTCCATGAGAATGCCATCCAAGAGAAAAGGTAGAGTGAGGGTTTTCCCTCTGAATCCTTACTCCCATTAGACCAGTGATTTATTACTGAATGTATGGCTTCCACCCCAATTCAGCTGCCTTCGAATCCTGTAGGCAAGACAGAGAGAGGCGCTCTGCCATCACCGGGGGAAGTCTCACTCAGTCTGCCAGATACTTGATCTCCACCCCCTGCAGCTTTCCAGAGGAACGATGATTTAGCAGGGGTGCACGCTGACCTCACTGGAGCTACCCATATGAAGAATCTATTGGCATTTCATCCAGTTTGGAGAAGAGTTCTTCGCTACCTCTGTGGTTTCGTTCGGAGAGGTTAGCAGCGTTGGCGATTCCTTTCGAGGAACCTGCATTGAAGGAGAACTTATCAGTAGCTGCAGCTATATTAGAAATGGAGACTGTTTCTCCTCGGGTCAGCGGTGATGACTTCAGAAGCACTATGGGATTTGGAGGCTAGTTTATCCCAATCATGCAGCGATCATTCCAATCAGGTTGAGGTTGTCTCCAAGAAACTAGTCACAGTTGCCAAAGACCATTAGAGAATCTTTTAGGAACATCTAAACAAAATAGAATCCTTAGGAAATGATGTTAATGATTTCCAGGCTGTGGATGCTATGATCATCCATGAGAACTGTTTCCTTTCTAAGAGGATGGAAATTACAGAGAACCAGCTTAGACACTTGAATTTAAGATTTACTAATTTCCCAAAGGTGTTGGGTGAAATACCTCAACTTATGCTAAGGAAGTACCTTACTGAGGTTTTGAAGATCTTTGCTGAGCAAATTCCTACTATTAAGTCTTTTTTTCTCCTGTATAAATCATGTAAGAGTCAAGTGGAACACCCTCAAAACTATTGTAGACATTTCTGAATATTTTGAAAATTCTCATGTTGAAGTAAAGAATTACCCTTCTAATTTATTATCTGAGTGCGATTTGAGCTTTGCGATGAAGTGCTGTTTCAAAAATTTGAATGTTATTTTAGGCAGCTTATTCAGGATTTATCCTGACTTAGCTAAGGTAACACTAGAATGACGTAAAGGTTTCCTCATTATGCACAGAAGAGGTTCTTGCTCTTGGCACTATATTTTTTTCAATATCCATGCAAATGTACAGTTAAATTGAATGCCAACACGTTCATTTTTTTTTATCCTGAATAGAGGGATTTCTGAATGATAGGGCTGGGAATCTTCTCCCTAATTCCGAGAATTCATAAGTCTTTGTCCAAGAAATATTTTGGAGGTGGATAATACTTATACTAATAGTTTTGTTTGTTACCTTAATATTCTCCTCTTAAATTTCTGACCCCCTCCATTTTGTTGGTCTTCAAGAGAGAGGAAGCTAGATAAGTTTATATTATTACTGGTTGTAATATTTACTAATTTCATATTTATGCTTCTCTTATGGTTATTGTGCAAAGTTTTGCCTTTGTAATAATTTGAAATTAATACATAATTTTAAAAAATGGCACTAGAAGAGACTGATAAGGTTTGAATAAGAAAAATGGTAGTCAGAGGTTTCATGCTGGCAGCAGTCAACTCAAGGGATTCTTTTGCTGCTGAGGCTTTTCAATTTCTTTTTAGACAGTTTTAACTTCTATAGAGAGTGTAACAGATTTCTGTTCTCTCTGGCAGTTAACAGCATTAATAACATTTCAAGAGGGAAAGCAAAAAAAAAAAGAAATAAAAAAAATTCACATCTATGCTATACACTGTCCTTCCACAAACTGAAGGAAATTTTTGATTAGTTTACTGATCAAATTCAACACTGCCAACTTCCTGCTGTCAAGTGACAGAATTCTTTTTGCCAAATATGTTGCTAAGTTTGTACTTTCTCCCCACAATGTTCTCATTAAAATGCACTGAAGGAAGTGAGATCAAGACATCTCCTCTCTCTCACCAAATCTCCCACTTGAAAGCTTTCAAATATTGGCATGTACTGTAGGCAAAACAGTTTTTATTAAGACCAGATATTGCAGACACAATAATATTAAAAAATCCTAAATGTTTTATCTCGCTCATATATTAACTACCAAAGAAATATTTTAACTTTGGAATGTTTACTGTTAGTGGTGGTGTGTGATGAAAATGAAACAATTTCATTTTCATCAGATATAATTTGCCACGTTCATAGTACAATTCCAATTCTTGCACCAGTAAGTAGAATGTTACTGTGGCAGGCAGGATTGAAAATCTGTTATATATATGAAGACATTAGTCAAATAGGCACCATAATTTTATGTTGCATTCTTTTGGATCCAAAGGGTTACAATATCACAATGGACTAATTTATTTAATATTTGATTTATATTATGCTTTTCAAGCACTTCAAAGCAGATTACATTGAGCAACGAATGACAAAATTAAGAATTTTTGGTACATCTCCAGATTTTTTTTTTAATCCTCTCATACTCATCCTCCCTCCAGAACAATGACTTAACAAGAGTTTTATGAAACTTACAGTAAAACTAGTCATTTTACTGGAATCAGAAAATGTTGGTTTTGCTGCATAATTTTCATATTGAGACTATACAACACCTATTAAAATAAGATCTTATTGTAAATGTATTTCCACTGATGCAGCATAAAGCTTGTTTTTCCTCTTTTCAAATCACAAATGAAGATGATAAAATCTGGAAATGTTCTCACTGCAAACGATTGTAGAAAAATACAATAGAAAATGCCTGACCTATTTCTATATATTTTAAAAGGCAATTCAACCTAGTTGGCCCAAAATCTGCCTGCCCAATGCATATCACGAAAACATAGCACATATTTCAAAACAGAAACTATTAAAGACTAAATAAAGTGATTATACTTGATTTAAGATTTGGTGCATGCAATAGTCTCTTTTCTTGGCAGTGCACAAACCTTCTGCATAGCCTGTCAGATTGTATTGTATTATTTTCTTCCTATTCAAAGAAGATGGAGAGCAGATAGGTGAATGGCAGTAGGAAGAAAGTCCAAAAGTACAAAGTACTCTTAGATCTAAAGTGTTTTTTTTTGTTAAGGGCATATACAGCTATACATCAGTTACTGTATATACCTTCAGGTAGCATTTCAACTATAAACATTTTGAGTCAGCAAATTTGAAGTACTTCTGTAAATGGCCAGCTTGCTTTTTTTCTAGATCGTTTCAAATACTGACAGGATTCTGATGTTAGAAGCTAATGCTGGTAGGTAAGAACAAACAAGAACATTTCAACTTAGTTGGAGAAATTTAAGCCACATGCACATAAATACTGCAGCAACTATCCAAGAGTATTGAATACCCTTGCAATTCCTATCATGCTGGCATGAACAGATGAGCATATCATAAATACAGCTGTGTAATGCAATAGGGTGTGGTGCTCATGAAATCAATGCACAAGTATGAAATTTTGCCTGAACATTTTTTTTTTGTTTTTAATATTTCTTCACTGAGTAATGGCGCCAACCTGGATTCTGCAATCCTACATAAATCACTGCCAGTTGTGGCTGAGCTGTAATGTTAACCAACCAATTTAAAACCATTACTGACATAAAAACATGCATTTACAGATTTTGTGCCAACTACCAAACCACACAAGTTTTTCAATCATGTGAACAGGATACTCTATAAGGAATGCTAAATACTAAAAACCCACATTGGTTTTTGGGGTTACCTTTCTTGATTGCTCAGTTTGGCATAAATGACTTCCACCAACTCTGGGCACTTAAGGAAATGGTCTGTTATAGTTAAGAACCTGAAAAAGAGAACACATTGTTCATTATGTATAAAGAAAATATGTACAAACATATTATACCGCACCTACCGTCCTGATTTAAACCTCTACAGCCACTATATATCAGCAGCATAAATGGATTATATGCAATAGAAAAAGGTCAATCCAACAGTCCACATGACCAATTTGTCCTTTTCCAGCATAAGTTATAAATATTTGTCTCTAAATTTCTACAAAATCCCTGAGCCACATAAATTATTCAGTTAGCTTGAACCCTTTTTTCACAAGCTGCCAAAAAATGTATTTGTGATGGCTTAGGGTACATTTGCTCTAAACCATAGTGAAACTTTTGAGCAAGGTTTCTTACACATCCTAAAATTTCACAGCATGAGGTTTATGCATGTATACCACATCGAGTAATTTTTAGTACTGAGCTATTACATTTATATCTCCAAAGATCTGTATTTACTTGGCAATATTCCACTGTAACTTAAATCTTCACCTTAGAAAATAGGCTTCACCAAGCCTTAATCTCAAATCTCAAAATGATATCTGGCAAGCAACTCTGGAAAGGACTATAAGTAGGAAGACTGATGATTTTGCTATCTCCTTGGAGATTATGAAAGCCCAGATTTCTTCTTTGGACACTAAGGGCCTCATTTTCTAAAGTATCGCAGGCCTGTGATACTTTAGAAAATTGTGCTAATGGGGGGCAGGGGGGTCGAAACGGGGGGGCGGTCCTGCGCTAGCCGGCAGTAATCGCACCGCCGTGGTGCGATCGCTGCCGGTTTCACACCCAATAGCGCCACCGTGAAAGGTGGCGCTATTGGGCGCGAAATAGGACACGAAAAGGCTCCTTACCTTTTCGCCGTCCGCGCCTTCTTTGCAGAGTTGGCCCCGGTGACGCCTCGACTCCTCCTCTTCCGGGGCCGACTCCGCCCCCATATCGCTAGCGCACGCTTGCGCTGATAACGCAAGACTGCACTGCTAGCGCAAGCGTGCGCTAGCTTTGGAAAATGAGGCCCTAAAGTTGTGGGACACGTAGAGAAGTTTGAATCAGTGAATTCTCAGTACACTGCTTTACAAGATTTCAAACTTGAAGCAGTTAAAAGATGGTCTTGCAGGACAATGCAATCTGAAGATTTTTGAAAATAGTAACATAGCAACATACTGAATGATGGCAGATAAAGACCAAAATGTTGCATCTACTCTGCCCAGCAATTTATTTATTTATTTATTTATTTATTTTTGAGGGTAGTAGCAACTGCCACTCCATGCAATTAAGATGGAGACATTTTAATATGAGAATACTTAATTTTCCATGAACCTATCTCATTGGTCCCAAGATATATTTAGGATACATATGTTGGGAGTATTGTACATTTCTGAAGGTGCAATACCACCTCTGAATAGAGTTTTCTGATTAACCTTTAAGACGTGGGCAGAAGGGCCACCTCTCAGGTCTCTGCACATAGCTTGGATCTATCTTATGCTATTTGCTGATATCTTGTGTTTTTGAGGTTGACAAAAATCAGATTTTGAAATTGTCTCTAAGGGACAAAGATCTGGATGTTTCTGGATGTCTCCAAAAAAACTAAAAAATAGGTTATTTCTCCAGTTCCATCATTCTGCGATTGCCTTTTTTTTTTTTTTTTTTAAATAGATATCCTGTGAAATGTTGCTAAAAATGTTCACTTTGTAAACCGTTATGATGGCTCTACCGAATAACGGTATATAAAATAAAGCAATCTGGAAGTAGATTTTTTTTTTAACCTCAATATTAGATGCCTTTTTGTATGTCTTTATTGAATCTGCAATGCCTTTGGGATGTAGTCCAGTAATATATTGTTTGCTGGCTTTGCTGGGTGTTACTGTGTTATTTTCTCAGTGTTTTTTGTTTTTTTAATTTAGGGTATTTCTTAATCATTTGCTTTATTAATATATTTTCTGTTGTATCTTTTTCACTATATTGGGGACTTAGTAGAAGGCATTATGGAAGTCCATATTCAAAAACCATTTAGACAGATAATGAAATAATTATCCACCTAATGGCTTATCCGGCTAAATTCTAGAATTTAGTCAGATAAGACGGGGCGGACAGAGGACATTCTAGGGAAGAGAGGAGTTAGCTGCATAAGTTAAATTACTGATATTTGGAGTTAGCCGGTTATCTTCTGATATGATTAGAGCACAGGTGGAGAGCTACATATAAGATTAGTGATAGAAGTCAGGATAAGCTCCCAAAGAATGTCATATTTGTCTCTAATACACCATCCAGTCACACACACATGCCAAAAAGGAGACATGGAAGCGGACATATCAGACGCACAGGCGCTCACTGATGACACAATGAAACGCGCAAACTAATTGCTGCGACCTACCACACGCAAAAAAGGAGAAGCCTGAGAGCGGGACCTAGCCAAAAGACTGTTCAACCTACCGTGCCTGAACTGCACATCTCACAGAATTACCCAGAAACGTGAGCGAGAAAGGCTGAATGCCGAGGGAAGCAGACCCGGTAGGAAAACTGCTCACTAGTGAGTTCCTTTTCTCTCTCCTTCTGTTTTTTTTTTTCACATAAAGAAAACACTTTTACCTTAGCTCAGCCCTCCCTGGCTGACAGCAGGAATTGGTCCCAGCTACGGGGGAGGGGGGGGGGGGGGGGGGAGCCTGGGGAAGAGGGCGAAAGCCTTCACTGCCGAGCTTCTCTCAGCTTGCAACCACTCATTTTCCAAGCTCACGCCATCCAAGGCTACCAGACTGAAAGCTCTCTACTGAGGGAGGGACCATACAGTATTACACCTCAGGAGGCAAGTGGTGCTATATAAATGTCTTTTGATATCTTATTTATTTTACTCACAGGCAATCCGCCAAAGGGAAATGCATGTCAGGGTTTGTTGGAGACAGAATACTGGCAAGTTAATGTTGGGAGCGAGTCTCTATATCCATGTCGTCAGCTTTTGCTCAGTCTCCATCTGCTGGCAAAGGTACATAACAGAATGCAGGTACACAACAGAATGCAGAGGAAAGTATCATATAAGCATGGGGGTAACCTACACGGCACAGCAGATACTACTATAAGCTTGCTGGGCAGACTGGATGGCCCATTTGGTCTATTTCTGTCATTTTTATGTTTCTATATGTAGTTTAAGAGAAGAAACAACCATTGAGAGGCCTCATTCAGAAGCTTCTTCCACCCCCGACCATATGGAAGAAGTAAACAGCATGTGATGCTGTGATAAACCATTTTGGTCTTTGATGCAAACAACCCAGTCACCCTCACAATTTAGGGGTATGGATTTATGATCAGATCCCACCTATGAGAAGAAAGACATGCAATCTTGCTCCTTGATTGCATAAAATAGCACTATAAAAAAGTGAGGCCGGAACCTGGAAATTTGGTAAACACTTAGCCCCTGTATCCGGGCAGACACTCAGGCCAACGTATCCAGGCAACCCAAGACATTAGCCCTAATAAGGGCAACTTGGGCAAAAGACCAAGCCTTGGGCGTATGACCAGACAGTCAGATCCAGCCCAAAGCAGATTTAAACAGCACAGCTGTTTGGTCTGTCATCTTCTGTGACCAGAAGATGACAGACCAAACCATGCTAAGGTGGGCCTAAGACCAGAAGGAGACATGTAGTGGCGATATGGACTACTGGCTATGTTACAAGACCACTCACTTCAGGAAGCAGTAAGAAAAAGGGAGGCCATGGGTAGTTAGAAGTATTATATGCATATCATATAGTATGGGGAATTGAAAATTGAACTCTGAAAATATAAAATTACTTATACATATTTAACATCAATAAATTACATTAAGTAAATGTTGCTTACCTGTATCAGGTTCTCACAGGACAGCAGGATGTTAGTCCTCACATATGGGTGACATCACAAGATGGAGCACTGTATGGAAAACTTTTCTGTCAAAGTTTCTATAAAGCTTTGACTGACACTGGCACACTGAGTGCACTGAGCATGCTCAGCCTGCAATTATCCCTGTGACCACAAGTGTCTCCCTCAGTCTCATAGCAAAAAGTGCAAGAGAAACTAAAATAAAAGTAAAAACAAACAAACCCAACTCCACGGGGTGGCAGGTGGGTTTCGTGAGGACTAACATCCTGCTGTCCTGTGAGAACACCTGTTAGAGATAAGCAACATTTGCTTTCTCACAGGACAAGCAGGATGGTAGTCCTCACATATGGGTGAGTACCGAGCTGAGGATGCCTGAGAGTGCACCAAATGCACCCAAGACGCGCAAAAGGTGCAATGACGGAGGGTGGAATTTGGAATGGAGGGCATCCTGAAACCCGTAACGGGTTGGTGGAAGGATGTTGGGTAGTTAACCCGAAAAGAAGAAGAGCAGATGGACTGGCCAAACATGGAGCATGCCGGCTAGTCGTATCTAAGCAATAATGGCTGCGAAGTTATGGAGAGAGCTTCAGATCGCAGCCTGATAAATACGTACAAGCAGCAGTGGCGGACTGTAAGCTATGGAGGCTGGGACGGATGCAACAGAGTGTGGTTACACACAGTGTTGTAGTGAAATTCCAGCTTGTTGGTATGAAAAAGAGATATAGACCGTCAATTAGGAAGAATAGGTCTGTTTGCCCACTGGAATTCGCAGCTTGGCTCTTGCCACAGAAGGAAAGAGTTAGGTGGAATTCCTATGGAGTGTAGTGTGGTCTAGATAGAATGCAAGTGCACTATTACAGTCCAAGGAGTGGAAAACCCTCTCGCTCTGGTGAGAGAGAGGTGTTGGGAAAGTGGGCAGAGTATATTCTGAGTAAGGTGAGATGCTGCATCTATCTGAAGAACGATATGTGGTTGAGTATGTAAAACCACTCGGTCACGGAGGAACGGAGGGTTGGGTGAGTATGTAACAAGGTGTGGAACTCACTGACCCTGTTGGTAGAAGTGATGTCTATGAGGGAAAGAGTTCCCCATGGCAGACTTAAGTGAGAGAAACGGAAAGGCTCGAACGGAGAACATATATGAGTCTTGTAAGCACGAATTACATGTCCCATTCCGTGACTAGTGAAAACAGAGGCGGCTTGATCAGTGGATAATCCATGGTAAGCTGACTCAGAAGGGGTTGACCGTTAATCAGGTATCCCCACTCCCAAGTGGGATGCCAATTGGAACAGAGGTGTACCCATGTGAAGGATGTCTGGGGAGCAGAATCCAAGGGAGTAAGAAAAAAGTGGTGTAGAAAAAAAGAAAAAGGGTAAAACCCTTTTGTAAGCATCATGTGGTAAATCATGCCATTTTGAATGGTAGGATTTGGGTGTGGTAGGGTTTTTGTGACACTACCAGTACCTGAGAACATCAGTGAGTCTATGATATGAGACTGACTTGTGAGAAGGCGAATTGGTTACTGGTGTGATAGACCGACAAGTATGGGAAGCATACTGGTCTCGGCCAGGATGTGGGTCTGAGGAAACATGAACCCCGTCCCATTTCAGCATTAGAAGAGTGGTGGCTATGAGAGGCAGCGGAAGAGACACATATAAGAGGGCCTTGATGGAACAAAGGCACCTATGGGAACGCATTGGAAACATGTGTAGGGAGGAGAATCCGTGCACCATATGGTTCGATGCGGACGCAGAGGGCAAGTTCGGTTGACCTCGGCGCTAGAAGATTTCTCTCGCTACACATGTAGTCCGAAACCATTCAAGAGGATGGAAACCTATATGGAGAAGGTCTGTTAGTGCGTTCAGTAAGTCTGTTAGATAAGTGGCCCGAGGATGCATGGAGCGAGCAAGGGCCAAGGGTAGCGCTGCCGAGCTTCCTAGCAGAGCAGCTAAGAGGTTATGCATACTTGTGTGTTGGAAAAGCACATTGTCCCTATGCTGTCTGTATGCACAAACATTTGTTGCAGAGGCAGTAGGGATGTGAATCGGAACCAGAATCGGATCCGATATCAGTTCCGATTCACAAAGAGGCAGTATTGGAAGGCATAAGGGTATAACTCATGGCTACAAGCTCCAGGAAGTTCATGTGTAACTGTGCCTGGAGCGGAATAGACACATACTGGGTTGAGAAGATGTTAGGTCACACTTTACAACCCTGAGTAAATGCGAGCATTAGCAGGACCAGACTAGGTTTTGGTTCTAGATCTGCAATATAGATGAGGGACGAAAGCAGTTGAACAGCTTAGACCACTGATAATGAAATTTCACTGAACCTATCCCATAGCAATTTTGGATCTATGAGGAAAGTGCACAGTGAAAAAACCCAATGGCCCGACAACGAAAGAATTGAGGCGCTGACGTTCTGGAATATGCGCGCAGGGACATATAGGAATTTGTTAGAATGTCTGCGCGGTTGCTGGACAGGAAGATCATTGTGACTGTGGTGTCCAGAAGTGTTCTATAAGGGATTTATGGCAATGACAGCAATCCCAGGTAGTAGATTTAAAATGAGTCATGAAGAAGTTAGAGCTCCTTGCTTGAATTGACTGTGGTTATGCAGCTGTCCATGAAAGGAAAAGTGTGAATGATGTTGTACTCCGTAGAGAAACAGCAGTCACCGATAGTGATTTAATGAAATACCCCAGTTGCCGAAGCTAGTGCAACCGGCAGAGCTTGGGATTGTAATATTGTTGACTCACCATGAAGCACATAAAAAGATTAGAGGCAATCTACTTACTGCGATATGGAAGCATGGTGACAAGAGACACCATTTTACCTGTCCCTTCTGAAGAAAGCTGATATTTCTGAGGTCCAGGATAGGCAGAGTGTAACTACTTTCTGTTGAAAGAAAGAATAGTGAGATTAAAACTCTCCCACCCCCCCCCCCCCACCCTCCTCTGCGATTTGAAGCGTCCGGTGCAAAGTGGGGTGGCCGCTCTGATATCCGGCAAGTTGAGAGACCAGGAGGTGTCCAACTGGCGGGGCTGATGTAATCGGGATATGTAATCTCCCATGGGAGTGAGTGCGGTAAAAGTCATACCCGCATTTGTGTGTGCTATACAAGAAAACGTTGAGACCTATCGCCAGTATCGAGGTGGACTTGCAATTGAGACAGTGTTTGCTGAATCTCGTGTTTAGCAAATCAGCAAATGCATCTGGAATTTCGGTCCTTAATTAGGAACCAGAAATCAGAGTATTAATCAGTACAAAGTCCCATTGCTAACAACAGGAGGATGTCCTGATGTAATCCCAAATGATTGGTAGAGAGGTTCTCTTGGTATTATGTCCAACATAGCTGGCAATAGCGATATGTGACACTAATACGTCTCTTGGAAGGCCAGACGACCTAGAACCTATCGAACCATATGGCCCGGTTTAGAGAACAGGTCTCAATGGGATTGTCGCTAAAGCGGGATTAAAGTAGAGTACTTACCATCCGTCGTGGATCGCAGAAGGACGAGCCGGCGAAGATGGATGGCTCCGTGGATTTCAGGAGTCATTGAGGGATAGCCTGGTGGACGTAGACGTCCAACTCAACTCTGTAACCTGGTATGGTGGCGCAGGTATAGAGGAGTCCAGGCTGAGCATGTCTGTCGCTACCACATTAATTTGTGGAGGTACAGAACCCCGCACCGGTGTCTGTGGGGAAAGCCTCGGGTACAGGGGAGCCATTTTTGACTCGTGAACCTGGCCCTCATTGCAGCGGCTCGATGTCTCATGACGCCAGTCCAGAATTCTTCGGAACTCATTCCGGTGTTTCTGGAGCACCAAGGACTGCCAGCACTCTGTGGAACAGTGGCGATGGCAGTGGTGATTGCTCAGCCCGGGCATTCTCCAGCACAGAGAAGGATAGCACCGATGTGCTGGATGACGTCGGTGGCGGACAGTCACCATGCTGTGACAATGAGTGCCACGGTGCTCGGCCCGGTCTTTCCCCAGCGCCGAGGTGGATGCCCTCGCTGTCTTGGATGGCGAATGTTGACAGACTGCCAGCATGCCTGCACTGCTCTTAGCATTATGTAGTGTCGTAGGCTAATATGGGGCTTTAATAAGAACCCAAAGCATGGAGCACTGTGTTTAGGCGAGGGCATTACGTGGAGGTGAGATGTCTGTATTGACGGTGTCGATGGCGGCCTCAGCGGCCTCGAAGGCATCATCAAAAATATATATATGAAAAGCGTTGATGACCCAGGCAGAGCAAGGATAACGAAGCACTGATGGCATCGGCGTAGGTATCTCTGGAAACGATGTGGCATCGAGAAATCGAAAAACATTGCTGGAATCGGAAAAAATGATGCCGGCATTGGAGTCTATGACTGCATCGCTAGGAACGTCGACGGCATTGATGTATGGAGGCGGGCGCCGACAGCATCGGCGCTATCAACACGGGCAGACTGTACCAGCATGGGCACAGACCCCATTGACCCGGGCATTGATGGAGGTGTCCTGGGCATCGATGACATCGATAAAATAAACGATGGCATCGATGGAAATGCCCTGGGCGACGATGGCATCGACCCAGGCATCGATGGCACAGATGACACAAGGGTGTGCATCGATGGCATCCATCTGGGTAGTGATGGCATCGATGAAACCCAGGGAAAAATCAGTGCCATGGATGAAAAACATGGATGGCACTGATAGAATCGATGCAGGGATCGATGGCATCAATGTACTGTGGGGGAGGGGTGCCAATGGCATCGAAGAATGCAGGACGGTCTGGAAGGGGGTACAGATGGTAGCGATGGGGCATCGACTGCGTGAGGATACAGAGGAGATCGAAGGACCTGGATTCAACAGAGGCCCTGGCGGCAATGGAAACCATGAAAGTCCCTGTCCCACTAGTGCTAATAACCAGGTAGTGTCATAGAGGGACACTCGCAGGTTATGTGTGGCTAACTAAGAAAACATAGGGAGAGGGAAGGCCGCAGTCGGTTGGCAGGCCAGGGAGGTGACAGGAACCGACCGAAAAACAGGGCATAGTACTCACTGAGCATCAAATAAATGTACGCAAAGGGAGACCCGTGCAGGGAAAAAGTGTTTGTGAAGTAAAAGTTTAAGTGTTTTCGTAGGGAAAAAGTGTTAGAATTTCTCACAGAGCTCCTGCTATGCTTACTACAGAGTGGAAAAAAGAAGACTGAGAGAGACACCTGTGGTCACAGGGATAATTGCAGGCTGAGCATGCTCAGTGCACTCAGTGTGCCAGTGTCAGTCAAAGCTTTATAGAAACTGACAAAAGTTTTTCATACAGGGCTCCATCCTGTGATGTCAGCCATATGTGAGGACTACCATCCTGCTTGTCCTGTGAGAATAAACATTATCTCAGTCTTAGAATCTATGCCGGTGTGTGTGAAAGGTTTCAGAGCGAATTTGTACTGCATGGTTTGCAGGTATACATTACCCATCAATCCATTCTTCAATTGGGCTTATGCTAATAAGGGTATACAATATATATATTAAGTACCCAAACATGCCATCATTAAACTATCTATTTCCTCTGATCCCAGTTCAATAGTCCTTGTTAATTGTAACTGCTTTCTTCGACACGTTATTTCTGTTTTGATGTATTTATTGCACCCCTGTTTATTTGTAAACCAGCATGATGTGATCGCTTCATGAATGCCGGTATATAAAAACCTTAAATAAATTAATAAAAATAAAATAAATAAACTTCCTGTAACACTGTGGCTAACTGATCGTGCTATAGGGCTGTCCTAAAGAGAGTATATTCAGCAGTGCATCAGAAGAACATTAAAAAGTTACCATACCGGGTCTGACAGAGTCCATCAAGCCCAGTATCCCATTTACAACAGTGGTCAATCCAGGTAATAAGTACCTGGCAAGATCCCACCACTAGTAAAGATGAATGTTGTTGCAATGGGGGGGGGGGGGGCAGGGGAGGGAAGAAAATTGTCTTCGGGGAATGGGGAGAGAAAAGGATACGTTAAGCAGGAAATGGGGGTAGGGTTAGGGATACTGCTGATTGGTTGTGTAGGAGAATCTGCTTAATATTGTTTTATTGTCCTAGCTTCTGTCCACCAAATAAACTGATATTTACCTAGAAAAATAATGAATAATTTTTTCACTGATTTTCTCCTGTTTTTATGCTTGCCATAATACACTCAAATTCCCAGGAACATTTTAAAAAATAAAAACCATAAATGAAGTTCCCTAGCCATTTCATCCCATACTGACCAAACTATCTGCTGATGATACCTTGATGAGTCACACTCAAATGGGGGCCATAAGGGCAAGGGCAAGCCATTCTGAAGGCCCAGAAAATGAAGGAGTTGATGACAACTCAAGTAAACTATTCCTTCTACTCCTTTGCAATAAACCCTAAAGAAAAACCACTGACTGTATTTAAAACAAACATTCAAGCATTGCCAATGTCAGCCTCACTTACAAAGCAAATGCTCCAGATCGCCATCTACTGATCTGCTGCATCAGTAAATCCAAAAGATCAAATTTGGTGAGGCTCTTAGTTGCCAAGCAAAAACTAAATAGTAAAATATTTGTCACTTCTGATGCAAGCCAGATTTGAATTATAAATTGTTACTAGTAACTTTGCTAATCCTCTGAACCATCCGGCCCATGCTAATTAAGCTCACAAGTAAACCAATATTTTTTATGCTACTGTAATAAACTGGAAATGGTGTTAATAAAGCACTCACTGCTTAAATCATATTTATGCTAGATATATGCCAATATGACTCATTTGAATTCAATTTGAGTCAGGTTTGTGCGATACTGTAAATTCTGGTCCCAGAGGCAAGATTTCTGTTCAGTTTATTTTACCTACTATAATTGGTCATTACTAAGAAAACAGAGCTCCATTTCCTCCTCCCAACATGCAATGTAATATCAATGTATAAAATTAAAAAAAAAAAAATAGCTAATCCCATTTTTCAACACTTTATATTAATATTTCCATTTCAAAGGTTAGTCAGTCAACACCGTGCAGCTCTAAATCATTTTTACCTTTGCATCACAGAACATAATATTTAATAGCAAAAAATTTGACAGTATTTCACTCACATTTTTCCCTGTTTTGGAACATATGCTTGAAACACACAGTTCCTGCTGACATGATACATCATTCAGACTTTGTGAGGAGGTTACGTTCATAGCTAATTAGATAATGTTCTTTACTATGGAGGTTGAGTAGATCAAAAATTCCAAGTGTTGAAATCCAAAGGACAACAAAACATTGCCCCTGCTCATAAGCTTTACCTTAGGGACTTCAGAGGCTGCACAGAACTGTAAATTAAACTATTTAGCTTAAAAACAGTGCATCTCAGAAGCATGCATCATTCATTTATAGATCTCATGGTATGAAAAGAGGAGATGGCAGCAAAACGCTCCAATTACCTTTGGATATCAGCGAGAGTAATATATATCATGTTTCCAACCAGCGTGTCACATAGGAACCTCAGGTGACATGAAATTATTACCCCTCTCTCCCCCCAAAAAAATAAAAATAGGGAACAGGTGCCACTGCCGCTGGCAGCAAAGTTGACCTCTCTCTCTCCACCATGTCCTCTACACAATGGCCTCCCACCAGCAGGAATCAGCAAGCAGTGCTCCTTACCTCCTGCTGCCTCCCTCTGATTTCAGTGGGAAGTTGGCAGAAGAGAAGCCAGCAGTAGAAGCAACAGGTGAGGAGTGCCGCTCACCCAAAAGACATGACCCTTAGAGGGAAAGGGGAATTGTTGATGTCTGAGGGTAGAAGGAAGGTGGTAATGCCAGGGGATACAGGAGGGAGAGAGGAAAGAGAAGGTCTGGGGCAGGAAAAGTAGTGCTGTCATGGAGTAAAGGGGATGGGAGGGGAGTGGTGCTACCAAGGGGTAGGGGAGGAGTGATGTCAGGAGGTTTGTTAAAGGAAAGGAAGATGGTGATACCAGGGGGTAGGGCTGGTAAATGGGGATAGTTGTGATGCCAAGGGATGGGAGGGAGGGGAAGGTGATGAAGCCAGGGTGGGCGACAGAAGGAAGTTAATGATACCAAAGGTGAAAAGAAAAGGCAACGGTGTGCCACAACAAAGTGAACCCAGTGTTGAATGTGCCATGTCCTAAAAAAAAAAAAGGTTGGAAACAACTGCTATATATGGTACTAAGTGTATATAGAATTCTTTCCAGTTCTCATAGAAAAAAAAGACTGATCAGCCTATTAATCAACTGAATTTTAATAGGAAAACATGCATGAAATGATGCTTATAAATCTAACACTGCAGAAATTCCCAAGTTGCAAAACTAGATGTCAAAACCGATGCCTAGATCTCTAACAGTTTAAAAAAAAAAAGTGACTAGTTTTCTTTCTTTTACATTTTGAAAAAGCAATATTACTGAAGGAAGAAAACATCTGCTGTAATGGGTAAGTATATAAAAAAGAAAAAAGTAAGGTTAAGGTTGGTGTCACACAGAATTCGGAAGCAGCTGTAGTCCAATGTTCCCATAATGCTATACCAGATCCCACTTTACAGCTTGGCCAGTTTTCTCTCTGGCCTAGTTTTTCTTACATTCCTCTTGCAAAAAAAATGTGATGGGATTTTTTTTCTCTCTCAAGCATATACAACAGCTTAAAAATGTTATCTAAAAGATAGATATTGGAAGCTGACCTATTTGTAGGCCTTTCAGAATTCTCATGGGGCACCACTCATATATGTAATTTCCAAATATGAGTATTTTCCACCATGCAGCCAGCCAATCCATAGAAAGAGGAGTTTCAAGATCCTCAGGTAAGCATACATCCCCATACCTTGCAGTTAATTTTCAAATAGAAACTTGGCAAAGTTCGCTATAGCGTAGGCAGATACAAGTACCCATGAACCTTGCATTTAGGTGGGCTACTAACATGTGCCCCTTTATATTTAATAATTATTTTAATTAAGTACAAAGTAACACCAGTTCACGCTCTTGGATTTCTTCCAATTTCAAAATTGCATTTTAAGACTCTTCCTGCATGTTCTATACAGAGAAAAATTGAACACTGCTTTACAAATGTATATACTGACAAATCAAAATTAAAGGTTCATTTTAGCATTTGTGGAACTATAGCTTGGTAGGTTCAAGCATTTATTTAACATGTTTTGTATACCGTCATTCGGTTTCACCATCAGAACAACTTACAGAATCGTGAAACAGGATATATAAACATCACAGCAGCTTATCATGTAGTGTTAGTTGAATACATATAAAATTGTTATTACTTGTAAAGCTTATTACATACAAAGTTATTACATACAAAATTGTTACATATAGGCTTGGGGTTATTAAGTGAGGGAGAGAGGAATGTGTATAGGTTGGGTGAGTTATTAGACAGTTAGATCTGTAACAGCAGGGGTTTATCAATTCAAAGTATCTTTAAGATGAAGTAATATATACTATATGAGGTCAGCTGCACATTATCTTAGGTCATCCATTGTTAAGAGTTTTTTGGTAGATCGAGGGATGTAGCATTTTTCTTGGTGTTGGGTTGCGTATGTAATTGGTGGGCTGGTTGGTTGAGTGAATTTGAGTAGGCTCTGGTGAACAGCCAAGTTTTCAGCTCTTTCTTGAACATTTTAATGCTTGGTTGAGTATGAGTGCTCTTTAAATCAGTAGCCTGGAATTACTATCTCATGCATTAAACAAGCTGGCCAAAAAAGAACACCAACAAAATCATAGCCACAAAACGTTTAAATCAAGGTAAATACTGACAAAAGGTGACAAATATATTTCCGGTTTTACATACCCTTCTATTTCTGTGCTCTTTGACCTGTGGCTATAATATTGTCTCTCTACCCTTTTCATTAGTAATTACTGTTCCCTTAACTTTATAATATAATATGAACCCCTTAGCCTTGTTTCTATCTGAAGAGAAGTTATTACACCATAATGGTAAATGTGCAGTTGTTTGCACGGCCGTGTGTGGTTCCCCCTATTACTCAGAAAAGGCCTCAAAATTAAGGGTCTCAAATTATGGGTGAGAGCTCCAAGGGACTTAGGCAGGGATGTGACTTTTTTTTAGTTTAGTTAGATGGGTCATAAAAGTGAGTGTAGGAGTTTGAAAAGGAAGTTAAGGGGGGGGGGGGGGCGTAACCAAGATGGCCGAATGAGAGGCTGCTGTTCCCGAATGCTCTGACCAGATTCTGATTTCTTCTGATTTATTTCAGATTTATTTCTTGGAAAATGCCTCACAAAAGAAAAGGTAGAGCGAGGGTATTTCCTTCCGAACCCACCCTACCTTCAGAATTCACGACTTCAGTGAGGTGGACTGTGGCTCCCGCGGGGAGAGCCCATTTCCCCGGGACAGATATCGTTAAGCCCGCCAACCCTGCGACAACTGCTGCTGGCTTCCTCCTCGGAGACTCCTGGAGCTACTGGAGACTTTCGAGGAAACTCTGAAGATGTCGACCAGTCGGATGAGCCGAAGGAGTTAGTTCCGGGGTAGCGACAACTTCAACCCCGAAAAGGCTGAGTGGGGCTGCCAGAGATTAGAAAGGAGGTAGAGGCAGCTGAGAGGATTGATTCAACTTCTGGAGCCAGCGGGGTGAGTGACCGCTTACAGGATTGAAAAACCAGCAGTTGTAACAGACTCCCTTTGGGAAGTTATGGCTGGAATGGATATAAATTACAAGAGCAATCTCTTAAATTACATGGGGTTTCTGCTAAACTTGACATTGTGGCTCACAACGAACAACAAATATTGCAAGAAAAAGGATCTGTTATCCAAAGAATAGAAGTGGAGGTCAAAGAATTAAAAGAAGTTTCTGCAGCCTTTTCTCGGGAAAGGCTTGCAACGATGAGAAAAATGGAGCTTCTTGAAAACTCGATTAGGCATTTGAACCTTCTCATATTACATTTTCTGGTGATTAAGGATGAACTGTGCCTTGTAACGTTAAAGAAATACCTGGGAGACTTTTTGAAAATCTCCCAGGAGAAAATTCTGGTGATAAAAAAGATCATACATCTATCTCAAAGGCAAAATACTCCTAGAATTAACGTATGGATAACATGGCAAATCTGACTCAGTACTTGGAAGCATCAGGAATAGAGGTCATAGGAAGAGAGACACTTCTAGTGACTTTGTTCTCAGATGAAGACATAAATTTGATAATGCGCTTTTAATATAAGAGTTTCAGGGTACCTTTCTGTGGAGACTTGGGTAAGGATATTTCCTGACCTTGCCAAGGCTACCCAATTGCAGCGGAAAGCCTTTTTACAGATGAAACCCGAAGTGTTATCTTTGGGTGCAAGCTTCATTGTGAAATATCCTTGTAAATGTGTAGTGAGGTGGCGTGGGTCTACTTATATTTTCTTTGATGCACCACAATTGAGAGATTTCTTAAATGCTAGATATCCAATTACAGTTGATACATCAAATGTGGGATAATTAAATATGAAGTAACTCTTGGTAGACCATCAAATTGTTCTGTATTTTCCCCTAAGTTCTAACTCCTCTATTTCTTTACGCCCTCCATCATATTTCCTCTTTAATGGCAATGTGCACAAGATGAATAACTTGAAATGTTTCTTGTATTGAGAATGTCAATATATTTATGTTGAATTTTCTTTTATCTTAATAAGGCACGTAAATTTCCTTATGATAAAGACTATATTTGTTGTAATTTTGAAAAGCAATAAAGAGTAAACAAAAAAAAAGGAAGTTAAGGGGAGACAGACACCCCAGGCTTTTCAGAATCTGTTGGTTTCTACTTGTTTTTTCTGTTCAGTTATAGAGCAGATATAAAATAAATTAAACAGGTTTCTCAATGGAAATCAAATTTAAAACAAATAATTGAACTTAGAATAATCATATACTATGCATTACAAAGTCAAAATAGGAAAACTAAACATCTTATTTTAAAGAGTTGAAATGTATCAGGAAATGGCATGTCTTAGAAAGGTCAAACAGGAAGGCATTCAAAAGTAGAAATAATGTCCTCTAACACCCTTAAGGCATTTGCAGTCATAACGAAAAGTATATGCACTGAACCCAAAACTGCACTATTCAACATCCACTTCTATTATGAAAATAAATAAATTCAGCACAACTTGGTAATGGGTTTAAAATTAAACACCTCTCTGCAAAATACTTATGTAAACCTAAAACAGATTCACCATTGCCAAAACTACTTCAGTTACATTAAACTATGCTGTATACTGTATGTGCAGTGCTATCAAATAAAAACAAAGAAACAAACATGACAGCAAAAAGACCATACAGCCTATCTAGTTATCTATCCATACCAATTGTTCAGATCTACAATATCTACCACTCCCGCAGAGATCCCTGTGTGCTTATCCCATGCTTTCTTGAATTCAGACACTGTCCTTGTCTCCATATCCACCGGGAGGCTCTTTCATACATCTACCACAATTTCTGTAAAAAAGTATTTCCTTGGATTCCTCTAAGACCTCCCCCATTCATCCTCATCCCAGGATCCTCATTCTATAGCATCCTTTCCATTGAAAGAGGCCTACCTCCTGAGGAATTTAAATGTTTATCATATTACCACCCCATGTCACCTTTCCTCTAGTCTACGGTATACATATTTATTTATTTATTTATTTATTTATTTAAAGTCTCTTTTATACCGATGACCGTTCACACATCGCATCGGTTTACAATTAAACAGTAACAGATGGGCGGAAACCCTTACATATAACATTGTAAAACAGCGTAACTTTTGGGCGGGGCCCTTACATGTAACTGATAAAAAGGAGGCTAAAACTTGGAAGGGTATAGAGCTGACTATACTGGGCAGAGTCCATGTAGTCAATAAATAGATACAGCATAATCACTATATAC
The DNA here is from genome assembly GCF_901001135.1 of Rhinatrema bivittatum. Classification (NCBI taxonomy): domain Eukaryota; kingdom Metazoa; phylum Chordata; class Amphibia; order Gymnophiona; family Rhinatrematidae; genus Rhinatrema; species Rhinatrema bivittatum. The sequence continues at coordinate 255,718,379 of NC_042618.1, forward strand.
ATATAAGAACAAAACTATAAACAATAGATAATGACATAAATAGCAGATTCAAAAGTACCAAATCGAAGGGCATAATACAGATTCCACAGGGTCGAATTCCTTAGTCATATAGTAGGATTATTAGTTAAAAAGAGTTTTAGTAGAACAGGGGGGTTTAAGTAATGGCTGGTGAAATCTGGTAAGCTTGCTGGAAGAGCCATGTTTTCAGTTTTTTTTTGAAGGTAGGAGTGTATGTTTCCAGGCGTATATCAGAGGGCAGGGAGTTCCAAATAGATGGGCCGGCGAGAGAGAAAGCTCTGCTTATGGTGGAGGATATTTAGATCTTTAAATTTATATATGCTTATAATGAAGAGCACTTGTTACGTTTGCTGATTCGTGGGACAACTCCACGAGCTGGCAAACTCACTCAACACTACCCAGCACTGATGCTCCACATGGCGAATGACAATGCAAACCTCTTCCCTCTAGTCTGCCCCTAAGTGTACGGCAGCATTTAAAGGCCCCGTGGCAGGAAACCAGTTCTCCAACACTCCCTCATGACATTGCAGTGTCAGGTATTTAAAACCAAGGCCGTACAACTCTCAGATGCCTCGGCAACTGGTCAATTACCATCCCGGCAGTGTGAGTTGCTGCATCGGTGCCTTGTCTCCAGTTTCATCCAGCCTTCCTTGTCTCCTGCCTGCCTATCCTTGGATTGATCTCCAGTAACAGCCTTAGAATGTGACCTGACCATCCTTGTCTGCCACCCACCTTGACCATAGCCTGTGATCACCGTTCATCCTTGCTTGCCTCCAGCCTTGACACAACCTGACTTCAGAACATCTCTTCAGCCTTCAACATAAAAGATTCTCTCAAACCTTTGGCCTCTGAAATCCAAAGGTTCAACCCATAAGGAAAGGGGCAGGAATAGGCAAAGCTCCAGTTCAGTCTCTGAATCGTCTTCTGTCAGTAGGCAGGAAGTGAATTTGGGAGGCTTAAGGAGAGAGAGCAAAATGTGCCCTTTCACACAAGTGGAATTAAAAAAGACCAAGGAAACTCATAATGAAGCAGCTACACAGAAAACCCTGTGCATGCTCAAAAAGACTCAAATTCAAATTCATGAAAGCCTTTCCTGAACTAAACTGAACCTATTCCATTATTACCTATTCGCTCAGACTTTGCCTTAATCATAGTAATTAATATCCCTACCTCATAAGGGCAATTCTTCAACGCTATAAGCACATTGACTGGCATATTGTTATCTATATTTAAACCCCTGCTTCTTTTCTCTGATCCAAGTTATATTACTCCCTTGTTTTATTGTAACTGCATTCCTTAGCCTTCTCTTGTTTAATGTTTTTTACTACCATTACTATTATTTTATTATTATTACTTAGATCAATGTTATTTATTGCCTTTTTGTTCCCTATCTACTTGTTAATTGTAAACCGACATGATGCGATATTTATCGCGAATGCCGGTATAGAAAAACTTAAAATAAATAAATAAATAAATAAATAAATTTTCTGAACTCAGAGTCTTATCTTGGTTCTGTCGGATGATGTCACCAACTCATGTGTCTGATTACTGTCCTGCTTGTCTATGGAGAATACTTTTATTCTGCAATTTCAGATAAAAGTAAATACAAAGATACTTACAGCCATTCCGACTCTGGCAGCTTCCTATAGGATTTGATAACACCTTCAGCCACATCTAGATTCTTGTGATCCTGTAGTTTAATTACTTTCTCAGAATCAAGGCAGGTAAACAACACCATAGAACCATAGGAAACCACTTTTTCATCTTCATGATTTAGGCAGGTCCTTTAAAAATAAAAAAATATATATATAAAAATGTGATTATAGTGAGAATTTAAATGCATTGCATTATAATAGTGTGTGTGTGTGTATATATACACATATATATACACACACACACACACATTGTATATATATATATATATATACACACACACACACAACCTGTTGCTTGTTTTCTGTAAACCGTTCTGATGGCGCAACCAAATGACTATAAAAAACAAGTTAAATAAATAAAAAATAGTAACACACTTATGTCATTTATGTTAAGCAATCTAAAAATCAAGAAATCAGTTAATAAAAAGCTATTTTATACAGCATCTTGCTCATAGTAGTCAAATGTTTTACAATCATGTAACAAGTAAACAAAAAAGTTTGATCTTCTAGGTTACCCTTAATTCGGTCTCAAGTCTATGCCAGTGTGAGGAAGCCATTCCTATTGCTACATGCCTCAGACCTAGAATATTTTCCCAATCAGATATCTCAGGACTTGATCTAGTTCAAAACAAAATAATACTGTACTAGTAAGCTAAAGTAATCCTTCTGAGCTCAAAGACCCCTCTCTATGCTTACCTAGTGGCTCATTTCCATTATTAAACATGAAGTGAGGTTCATAAATCACCAAACTGATAAAACTCCACATAACACAAAATTAATTACATTTTTTAAGAACATAAGAACATAAGAAAATGCCATACTGGGTCAGACCAAGGGTCCATCAAGCCCAGCATCCTGTTTCCAACAGTGGCCAATCCAGGCCATAAGAAGCTGGCAAGTACCCAAAAACTAAGTCTATTCCATGTAACCATTACTAATGGCAGTGGCTATTCTCTAAGTGAACTTAATAGCAGGTAATGGACTTCTCCTCCAAGAACTTATCCAATCCTTTTTTAAACACAGTTATATTAACTGCACTAACCACATCCTCCGGCAACAAATTCCAGAGTCTAATTGTGCGTTGAGTAAAAAAGAACTTTCTCCGATTAGTTTTAAATGTGCCCCATGCTAACTTCATGGAGTGCCCCCTAGTCTTTCTACTATCCGAAAGAGTAAATAACCGATTCACATCTACCCGTTCTAGACCTCTCATGATTTTAAACACCTCTATCATATCCCCCCCTCAGTCGTCTCTTCTCCAAGCTGAAAAGTCCTAACCTCTTTAGTCTTTCCTCATTGGAGAGTTGTTCCATTCCCCTTATTTTGGTAGCCCTTCTCTGTACCTTCTCCATCGCAATTATATCTTTTTTGAGATGCGGCGACCAGAATTGTACACAGTATTCAAGGTGCGGTCTCACCATGGAGCGATACAGAGGCATTATGACATTTTCCGTTTTATTCACCATTCCCTTTCTAATAATTCCCAACATTCTGTTTGCTTTTTTGACTGCTGCAGCACACTGTACCGACGATTTCAATGTGTTATCCACTATGACACCTAGATCTCTTTCTTGGGTTGTAGCACTTAATATGGAACCCAACATTGTGTAATTATAGCATGGGTTATTTTTTCCTATATGCATCACCTTGCACTTATCCACATTAAATTTCATCTGCCATTTGGATGCCCAATTTTCCAGTCTCACAAGGTCTTCCTGCAATTTATCACAATCTGCTTGTGATTTAACTACTCTGAACAATTTTGTGTCATCTGCAAATTTGATTATCTCACTTGTATTTCTTTCCAGATCATTTATAAATATATTGAAAAGTAAGGGTCCCAATACAGATCCCTGAGGCACTCCACTGTCCACTCCCTTCCACTGAGAAAATTGCCCATTTAATCCTACTCTGTTTCCTGTCTTTTAGCCAGTTTGCAATCCACGAAAGGACATCGCCACCTATCCCATGACTTTTTACTTTTCCTAGAAGCCTCTCATGAGGAACTTTGTCAAACGCCTTCTGAAAATCCAAGTATACTATATTTAATTCTGAAAAACATAGTTTGGTCCTTTAGTGGTCAAATCATTCACATACTATCATTTGAGTATGAATAAAAACTACCACTTTCTCACATTGAATTCTTTTGCAGGATAAAGGTACCCAGTCTCTAAGGCTGCACATACCACAGTTAGGGTTGTCAAGTGTGAATATTTGGAAGCTATGGAGCAGAGGACAGAGAAATAGTTGGAATTCACTTATTTTCTAATAGACATAACAAGCCAATATTCAGTAACATTTATCCAGCTAAATTCAGACTTAGCCAGATAAATGGTGAGCTTTGAAAATCCCTCTCTGGCTGACTGTCTCCAAGTTATCTGGCTAAGCGGTTAGCCAGAAAAAATTTGGCGGGATTAACTTGGAGGCATTTGAAAGTATTTCAGGCATAATTAAATTAACTTGATAAAATATTTGGATAGCTTTAGGACTGCCCTACAATATGACCAAAGTTAGCCGGATAAACTTATCTGTCTAGCTGGGTATATTCAGCAGGGGTACTGCACCACTAAATATCCAAGAAAAGTTAGTTGGATAAGTTTATTCAGCTAACTTTGCAGGCCAGACAGCGACTGAAAATGGACCCTAACAGTGGAAGAGATGGATGTGTAGGTGCTTATACATCTACCAATAGAAAAGGTGCATTGGCATCTATCTGCATCAGTAAACAAATGCCCAACTTCCAATCTCTATTTTTTTCTTACTCTATACAAAACACTCTGGTCTTCTTGTGCTCCTCTTCTTTCATCCTTTAACCTTTTAGATCCCAACGTGCCACAAGTGGAACATTTTTTTAAATGATTTTAATTACTCCAAACCTAAAGAAAATCAAATTTTCAACCATTTAGCTTGAGAGTATAGAACTTGAACAGTCTAAATCCAAAAATGTGATGTTCCAAGATGAATACTCTTAAAGATATGAATATGCAAAGTAGGTCAAAACTGAAGTTTTGACATAGTTTGACCTTTTCACCTTTTGGTATGATACTGAGTGTCAATAAAGGACTTGTGTGATATATTCAAGTTCCCAAGGGTTTTCTGATCATGTTGGCATAAATCTTTCTTTTGTAGGTAAGATACAAATTGATCAGCACCAATTTATGTTTGCATGTTCCACATGTGGAACGTTGGGATCTTTGTGGGTCAAAATATACACATTTTTGAAAAATGAATAAAAATGCAAAAAACGGTTCACAAATATTTAAAAAAAGGGTAAATTACATATAATCCCATGCTCTCTCTCATGCATACACATACACACAGACTTCTCATTCTCATGCTCTCTCTCAAGCACATACACAGGCTTCACTCCCATGCTCCCTCTCTCTCTCTCTCTCAAACATACATACACACAGGCTTATCACTCCCATACACTATATGAGGAATCTTACTCTCTCCTGGGCCTCCATCTCAGGATGCAAGGACTGAGCACAACAGGCTAGCTCCGCGACGGCGTCCTCTTCTCGGGCCCCGCGAGACTAGCTCCGCACGAGCGAGACTAGCTCCGTGACGGCATCCTCTTCTCGGACCCCGCGAGACTAGCTCCACACGAGCGAGACTAGCTCTGCGACGCCGTCCTCTTCTCGGGCTGCACGAGCGAGACTAGCTCCGCGACGGTCCTGTTCATTTCCTAATTTGGAATACAATGAAAACTCAGAAGTACTTGACTGTTGAAGAAGCAGTTGAACAAGTTTTGGGCGATTCTGAAGCTACAGAAGCTGATATTGTGATTTTACCACCATCAGATAATTTAGAAGACTCAGATATCGAAGATATCAATGACGAAGACCTAACACCAGAAGTACCAGCAGATGTGTGTGGTGAAGTGGAAGTTGCAGTTGAGTCACGCGATGAGGAAGTGGATGAGGATGACAAATTGCTATCAACCTATTGTCAAGAATCAGGAGATACCAAAGGAAAACGAAACCCAGAGAAGCCAAAGCCAAGATGGATCAAGACAGATGATTTCACGACCACAATGGAAGAGCATGCCCCAACAAAGTTGGCTGATATTCGTCCAGATCTTCTTCAAAAGACACCATTTGAACTTTTCATAGAAATTATGGGTGAAGATTATTTAGAAGAATTAGCATACATGACAAATATATATGCCAGGCAGAAATTGGCAAGCATTGACACAAATGCTGACAAAATCACTCGTTTCTTCGGAATACTCTTGCACAGTGGCTATCACCATGTTCCAAAAGAAAAGCATTACTGGTCAACTGCAGAAGATTTGAGCAACCAAATTGTGCCAAAAACCATGTCAAGAAAACGCTTTGAGGACCTGAAAATCTATTTTCATATTGTTGACAATTTGCAACTACCACCTGGAAAAGCTGCAAAAATTGAGCCATTTTATACCCATTTATCTGCTCAGTTTTTGAAGATCGGAGGTGTTTTTAGTGAAAGCCTGAGCATTGACGAATCAATGGTACCATATTATGGTCATCATAGCTGCAAAATGTTCCTTCGAGGAAAACCAATTCGATTTGGATACAAAATATGGATGATGTGCAGTCCAGATGGTTTTCCATTTTCAATGCAGATTTATACAGGTGCCAAATATCAGCCAGAAGAATCAGGCACTGATAAAACTGAAAAAGTTCCACTTGGTACAAGAGTAATTTCGGATTTGATTTCAGTCATTCAAGAGCCAAGAAATCATTGCCTTTTCTCTGATAATTTCTTCACATCACACAACTTGATGGTGGAACTGAAAGAAAAGGGATTTCGAGCAATTGGCACTGTCAGAGAAAACAGAACTGGGAAATGTCCCCTAATGGCACCTAAAGAACTGCGCAAGAAAGATCGTGGGGAATTTGATTATCGTGGTGATGGAGACATCATCTGTGTCCGCTGGAATGACAGCAGTGTGGTCACAGTCATGTCCAACTGGATGAAGCCATTTCCACTTCAAAATGCCAGCCGCTATTCTCTCAAAGAAAAGAAAAAAGTTCTAATAAAGCAACCAAAAATAATTGGTGCTTACAATCAAGGCATGGGTGGTGTTGATCTACTTGACCGGCTTTTATCAGCTTACCGCCCAACACTTCGCTCCAAAAAGTGGTGGTGGAATTTATTTTCAAATGGCTTGAACATGGCTGTTGTGGCAGCTTGGAAAATTCACTGCCATCTGCTTGGAAAAGAAGCAATGAGCCACTTGGACTTCCTACGTGAAGTATCTACCGTAGCAATGAAATGTGGCCTTTCAAGCTACCGCATCCGGAAAGGAGGTCCTACAGCATCCATAAGTGCTGATGTAAAGGCATCACAGCCTCACTTCTTGTCCACAACTTCCCAAGGCCGATGTGCTGTCTGCTCCAAAAATACAAAAAAGTGGTGTGAATTTTGTGGTAAACGTTTACATGAAAAATGTTTTCCAGATTATCATGCTTGATTTTTTTGACTAATTTTCATTCTTATGTATGATATCAGCTGTAGTATTGCAGTATGTTATAAGAATTACCTAAAATAAAGAAATGTTACAAGAATTACCTAAAATAAAGAATTTTTGAAAAAGTACTTTTTGACTCCTGTAGATCCCAACGTTCCACTAGTGGACATGCATTTTTCTCAAAAACCCATAGTCCGATTTCCTTGAAAAAATTTTTATACCATATTTGGGTCTAGTTAACTAAGATATGTAAAAAGGGGCATCAGGAAATAAGTCCTTCAATGAGCGGGATCTAAAAGGTTAAACAAATCTTTAGTTTTTCCTTCCTGTGTCTCTATACTTCCTGGTCCCACTCTTCCTTTTACCCCCCCCCCCCCCCAATTCTTCCTTCCCTCTCAGAATATGCACACAGCAGGGGTCAAGGACAGAGGGCCTGCAATCATACAAAAGTGGTACAGGAGATGTGGAATTAGGGGCCCCAGCCACATGTCAAAAGCAAAAACATTTATGCTCTGGCACTTTACATTTTATTCCTTCTGATGCCCCATTGCTCTAATTGCTGCATATTGGAACTACTGTGAAGATCCCTCTCTGCTTCTTCTGCAGCTCAGGATCAACATAGTGAGCATGTCCCAGTAACAGAAACCATAATTCTGCACAGGGTGAAGAACCACCAGAACATACGCAGATTCTAGTTGGACCTAGTGGGTCTGAGATGGCAAACAAGTGAAAGCCACACAACATGGGAGTAGGGAAGCTTCTACATGAGGCACACAATGATCAAGCGTCAGAATCAGGATCCAGGACAGATAGGAGAGGGAAGCTGCACTTGTGCACAAGGATGGAGTTGCTGCCAGAGATAGCACGCGGTACATGGACTGGAAGTTGGGATCCATGAAGCCTTCATGTAGCTGGATATATCTGGCAGGAAACTCAGAAAACCCAGGAGGTGCACAAGTAATGATAGACAATTCAATTAGACTAGGGTAATAGAATCAAATTAGCAGCTGGGTCTGTTTGACAGACTGCAAGTTCTGGAACAAGATGTTCTCGCAAAAATGCAGGTATTCACATAATAGGGTCTAGCTGGCAAGCTATGCAGGGGATCTAGGAGAACAGGTATTTGGGCACCGACCAGTATTGCTGACTATTTAGATCTGGAGTAGGCAACCCCAGACTTAGAGTGCCACAAACAGGTCTGGTTTCCAGAATACCTGTAATGAATATCTATGAGGTATTTTTACATGCACTGCCTGCATTGTATGTAGATATATCTCATGTACATTCAATGTGGACAGCCTGAAAACCAGACCTGTTCGAGGCACTCCAGGACTGGCATTGCCTACCTCTAATTTAATTTATTAAAGAGCTTTATTGTTAGGCATGGGAAAGATATGTCCTAGAGGTCTGCCACCCTAGAGATTATTTAAGTGAGGTTTTGAAATGGATATCATTCCTTTCAGATGGCGGCTCTGTTTCCTTGGCCCCTAGCTGGTCGGAACTAGTGATCTTACAAAAACACCTAATTCGTATCGACTTACATAATGCAGTGGCGTAGCTAGACAATTTGGCGCCCGGGGCAAGAGACTTCTTCGGCGCCCCCTCCCTCCATCAATGATTTGCATCTTGCGTAAAAATTGACGGTAACATTGCAAGTCAATGCAAGAACTTAGCCCCTGCTCTGATTCATACTGTACAGTATTTACTATAACTACTACTATTTCTTTCTACCTAGGTAATTTACATGATGAAAGCACCAAAGTTGCTGCACTGATCTTTCTTGGAAAGCGCGCTATTTAGTCACCACCCTGATGTAGAGCAGAACAAATGTTTCAAAATGACGAAGTGTAGTTGTAAGAGAAAGTGCACGGTTTTTATTACAAAAATATAAACACCTTCTGAGGTCAACTCTGGCAAGCTATTCAGTGAGCTAGTTGGAGCGGATGAACAAAGCAATAACAGATCGGCAAACCCCAGGAACTGCGACTTCCCGATGTATGAGGGAGCCAGGCCTGGTTCTGCTTATCGCCGAGAAAACAAGAACTACAAATCCCAGCAAGCCACCGGGTACAAGCAGACCTAGCCTTGCTGACCAGGTACCCCCCACAGTATTATAGTATTACTATTACTGGTTTAACATACTCCCAGGATCTGTAGTAATGCACATAAACTATGAACAGAATAACATCCAACAATTAAAAACTCATAAACTATTAAACATTCTCCAAACACCAATAAAATTTTTCAAAAAAGCAGACATCACAATTAAAATGGCAGTCAATCAAGAAAAATAAACTTAAAAAGCTACCTTTACTTACCCCCTCCAGCAGCTCTCCTACTCCCCTTCCCTGCAGGCCGTGGCACACACCAGAAGCAGCAGTAGAAGCTAAGCTCTATACTTATGGTCCTCTTCCTTAGTGCCCATGTCTCTCTCACACACACACCATACCAGTCATGCCCCCATGACTAGTTTCTGTCTCTCACACACCAATCATCTCCCAAACAGTCTTTGGCACACACACACCAGTCACCTTCCTGAACAGTTTCTCATGCCATACACACACACACACAGGCTTCCCACTCCCGTGTTCTACTTACATATATGGGCTTCTCACTCTCATAATCACTTTCTCTGTCTCTCTCTCACACACACACACTCACCAGTCTCTCACTCCCATGCTTGTTCTCTCCACATGCACAGGCTTCTCATTCCCATAATCACTTTCTTTCTCTCTCACACACACTCACCAGTCTCTCACTCCCATGTTCTCTTTCAGATATACAGGCTTCTCCCTCCCATGATGTGTCTCACACACACACCCAGGTTTCTCACTCCCATGCTCACTCTTCACGTGCACAGGCTTCTCATTCCCATAATCACTTTCTCTCTGTTACACACACCAGTCTCTCTCTCATTTCCATGCTCACTCTCCACATACACAGGCTTCTCATTCCCTGAATCACATTCTCTCACATTCACACACACCAGTCTTTTTCTCTCACACACACCGTCACCTTACCAAGCAGTCTGTCTCTCTCATTCATGCACACTCACCCAGGTTTCTCACTCCCATGCTTTTTTTCACCCCCACAACACCAGGCTTCTTACGCCCATGCTTTCCCACATACCCAGACTTCTCACTTCCATGCTTTTTCTCTCACACACACACATACCAGTCACCTCCCTGACTAATGTCTCACACACTCACATACACATCAGTCATCTCCCTGAGCAATCACTTTCATCGTCTCTCACATACACACACACATCAGCTCTCTGACCAGTCAATCACACACAAGCTGGCTGGCTGCTTCTCTCTCTTTCTCTCACTCACTTCCTCTCCCTTCCCCCGGAGAACAAATGGGAGCTGCAGCAGCCCCCGCAGGCCAAGAAAGAAGAATCCCATCGGCCGCGGGAGGCTCATGCTGCTGACTCCTTTCTCGATTACCGGCTGCTTCAATTGCTCGGGAACCAATGCTGCAGCCGCTGCTACTTTATCACGCGGCACGGCTCTTTCTCCTTCCCGTGCACTGCATATCACTTCCTGTTCCGGGTCACGGGAGGGGGGGGGCAGGCGCGGGAAGAAGAAAAGGCCAGCTGCAGGTGCCGCAGCTTCTTCTAGAACCACTGCCGTTCCCACTGAGCTTGAACGTGCTGACAGCCCGGCGGCAACGGCAGCGGGAGAGACCAGGAGCGCGCAACACACCTGCCGGTGCTTGGCGGCGCAGCAGACCGGCAAAAAACTCCCATGGCCCGGTCCCGGTCCGCGGACCGGTGGTTGGGGACCCCTGGGCTAGAGCACAGGCGCCCCTAAGTAAATTGAATTACCATTACTATAAATCTCTCATGACAAAACCAAAAAAAGAGACGATCTGCCAGTATTCAACAACACTTACATCTGGGCTTAAAATACTAATTTCTTTTTTTATTTAAATAGCTTTTTGGCGCCCCTTTAGACCCGGCGCCCGGGGTGGCCACCCACCCCGCGCTACGCCACTGACATAATGCCACCTTAATTGAATACCTTAAACATAAACAGATACCCCGACGCTTATGTATGGTGAAGGAGCCAAAGTGTACAGAATATCCGGATTTCCTGGAAAAATGGTCTTACATTTTGAATAAATGCTCGATGGATCTTATGCTATTGATTGTAGATCAAGCACACAAAATTTCAGAATTACATCAAACTGAAGCTATGCTTGAAACACTTAAGAAAGACACTGTCCTAGATGTCTAACTCTAGTCTCCAGGAATTCAAGAAAAGCATGTATAAATACAAATCAGAATTAAAACTTACGAAAATTAATAAGTTCAAAAGAGATGAGGCTGACAATAGAAAAGGACCAATATACTCTTGGCTTAATAAAGATCGCAATGATTCTGGAACTAAACATGTTACATTTAATTTCACTGATAGTTCCTCTAGTGGGGAAGAAGAGGCCCCACCAGGGGAATTTTCCCGAACAACCACCCGCACGTGTTTTGGAGCCTGAGGCAGACGCAGGAATACATGTGTTCCTCCAGCAGTCGATTGGGAGAAGCCCAAAATGTGCTATCAATATCCTCCCAATTCTCTTACCCCTTAATTGAGGATGCCACTCATGTTTCTTTGGATCAGTCTGTATTTAGTAACACTACAGACTGTTCCTTTTTTCCGAGTGAGTCTGCAGTTATTAATGTCTTGGGTCACTCTCTCACTGCAATTGAAGAAAGTTCTCAATAAAAGTTTAAATTTTGTTTTGACAAATCAATATGACCCTTTTCAGTTTAGGTGCAACCTGCTTAAATTTGTTAGATAACTACAATGTCAAGCCTTTTATCTGAAATTCCCAGAGGCTACCTCTGATCAATCTCAATCAGTCTCTCGTTAGGAAAAAATCTACCTGGTCTCCTCCATTACCAGGAGACCCAACCATTCAGACCTTTCGATTGGTCTTTTGTGATGTTGAAGAGAAAGAAAATAGTCATCATCACATTTATTTTAACCTGACTAATCAGGTTAAAATAAATATGACATTGTAGTGAAACCTGTGGACAAAGGAGGTGCTATTGTCACCCTCAGCTCCTCAATATGACAATGAGATTTGTGGACAATTGTCTGATGCTCAGTTTTATTAGCTACTTCCAGGGGGATCCCACTGCACAAATGTTTGAGGTAGCTAATTTAATTCATTTTGGCTTCGAAGAAGGCTACTTGACCCAACTAGAGAAAAATTTCTCATTAATAGTCACCCAAGCGTTCCTGTGCTATACATCGATCCTAACATCCACAAGTCCCTCACAAATCCTCCTGGCAGACCTAGTGCCCAACGATTCATTATTGGAACCAATTTCCATTTTTCTGGATAAGATTTTACAACCGTTCGTTGCATTGGCTCCCTCATTTATCAAGGATTCTTTAAGTACCGTATTTTTCGCTCCATTAGACGCACCTGACCATAAGACGCACCTAGGATTCAGAGGGGGGAAATTAAAAAAAAAAAAAAATTGTGCTAAACCGGCTCTGAGTCTGGCGTCTTATGGAGCAAATTAGGGGAGTGCATAGCTTTTTTTTTCCTCCCCATTTTGTTTTTGGGTCTGGGAGGCCATTTTGGTCCACTCCCCAGATCAGAAAACTTTTTCTCTGGGAACCCCTCCCCCCCAAAAAAGCCCCCATCCCAACCCTTTAAATAACAACCCCACCCTCCTGACTCCCCCAAGGACCTGCCGACTTAGTTTACCGCAACCCCCCACCCCTCCTGACCCCCCCAGACCTGCCAAACGTCCCTGGTGGTCCAGCGGGGTCCAGGAGCGGTCCGGGAACGATCTCTAGGGCGTGGGCCGTCGGCTGTTAGTAATCACAATGGCGCCGACGGCCCTTTTGCCCTTACTATGTCACTGCGGACCGACCGCTGCTATTGGTCGGTCTCAGTGACATAGTAAGGGCAAAGGGCCGTCGGCGCCATTTTTGATTACTGGCAGCCGACGGCCCACGCTCAGGAGATCGTTCCCGACCACTCCTGGACCCCCACTGGACCACCAGGACGTTTGGCAGGTCTTGGGGGGGTCAGGAGGGTGGGGGGTTGGTTGCGGTAAATTAAGTCGGCCGGTCTTGGGGGAGTCAGGGGGGGGTTGTTAGATTTTTGTTTGTTTTTTTTTATATTCGCTCCATAAGACGCACATACATTTTCCCCCCACTTTTGGGGGAAAAAAGTGCGTCTTATGGAGCGAAAAATACGGTATATTGTTGTTTCTACAAACTTTAAAAGTTGAACCAGATTGGATACTTGTTACACTTGATATACAATCCCTATATACTGTCATTCCTCAAGATGAAGTTAATGCTGCTGTTTCTAAAATCTGTCCTCGCAGCCTCTTCCACAACGTATTCCTACAGAATAATCAAATTTGTTTTACTATCGTTGGCCTTAAGCAAAAATTACTTTTCATACAATGGCGATTTTTATCTCCAGACATGCGGAAACAGCTATGAAAGCGGCCATGGCACCCGAAGCAAATATTTTCATAGCTGACTTTGAATCTCAGTACTTACAGGACTTGATCTGGTCACAATCATTTGATTTGCTGGAAGCGTTACATCTGACATTTTTGTCATCTGGAAGGAATCCATCTCTGCTTTGGAAGCCTTATAGTTGGCTCAATTCTCTATCAACTTGTCTTAAATTTACCATAAATGACTCCACCCAAGTCATTTTTCTGGACATCCATATTAAAAAATGTTGAGATTACTACCTGATAATCTCCTTTTCCTAGTGTAGACAGATGGACTCAGAACGAATGGGTATAGTATGCTCATGCTAGCAGTTGGAGACGGATCTGACGTCAGCACGGGTATATATACCCCACAGGAAGCGTAGCAACTCAGTAATCTTCCTTGCAAAAGCTGTTATGGATGTGTGTGTACTGACGCTCAGTGAAATAGTGAAACAGGATTCCCCTGACAGATTGATAGTAGCTGGAGACCGCCAGCATTCACAACCGGAAGGCGTCGACACCTGGCAAAGGGGACGCTCTTATGTAAGAAAATGACATGGCCTACCTTGAATCGGTGAAACCCATGTATACCGGCAGCCGGGCAGGATGCTGAGTCCATCTGTCTACACTAAGGAAAAGGAGATTATCAGGTAATAGTAATCTCAACCATTTCCTAGCGTGTAGCCAGATGGACTCAGAACGAATGGGATGTACAAAAGCTTTACTCCCAGCCTGGGCGGGAGGCTGCCTGATGACCGCGTAGGACTGCCCTCGCAAATGCTGTATCCTCCCTGGCCTGGACATCCAAACGGTAGAACCTGGAGAAGGTATGGAGGGAGGACCATGTCGCCGCTTTACATATTTCTGCAGGCGACAGCATCCTGGAATCTGCCCAAGATGCCGCTTGTGCTCTGGTAGAATGAGCCTTGACTTGTAAAGGCGGTGACTTCCCGGCCTCTACGTAAGCTGCTTTGATGACTTCTTTAATCCAGCGGGCGATGATGGGCCGAGAGGCCGCTTCACCTGGTTTCTTTCCGCTGTGCAGGACGAACAGATAGTCCGTCTTTCATACTTCTTGTGTCAATTCCAGATATCTGGGCAGCAATCTGCCGATGTCGAGATGGCGTAGTAAACGCCCTTCTTCTGACTTCTTCAAACCCGCCGTGGTAGGCAAGGATATGGTTTGGTTGAGGTGAAATTGTGAGACCACTTTAGGTAGAAAGGAGGGAACCGTGCGAAGATGGATAGCCTCAGGAGTGATTCTGAGAAAGGGATCAAGGCAGGACAGCGCTTGTAATTCTGAGATGCGGCGTGCTGAACACATCGCCAGCAAGAACACCATCTTCAAAGTTAGAGAACGGAGAGACAAGCCCCGAAGGGGTCTGAAGGTGGATCCCACGAGGAAATCCAAAACAAGGTTGAAGTTCCATAGGGGTACTGGCCACTACAGTGGCGGACGAATGTGCTTGACTCCTTTCAGGAAGCGAGAAACATCTGGATGCGTGGCAATGGTCTTGCCATCCCTCCTGGGACCATAGCAAGACAGCGCAGCCACCTGAACCTTGATGGAGCTTAGGGAGAGACCCTTCTGAAGCCCATCCTGCAGGAAATCCAGAACAATAGGAATAGTGGTTGCATGTGGATTGGTGCCATGAGTGTCGCACCAGGCTTCAAATACTCTCCAGATCCTTACGTAGGTGAGGGATGTGGAAAACTTGCGAGCTCGGAGGAGTGTATCTATCACGGGCTCCGAGTAACCTCTTTTCTTCAGTCTAGCCCTCTCAATGGCCAGAGCGTAAGAGAGAATTGAGCCGGATCCTCGTGGAGGATGGGACCTTGACGAAGCAGGTCCCTGAGAGGAGGCAGGGGAAGGGGCTCCCCTGCCAGTAGTCTTCTCATGTCCGTGTACCAGGGTCTTCTTGGCCAGTCTGGTGCCACTAGAAGAACTAGGCCCCGGTGCTTCTGATTCTTGTGGATGATGGCGCCCAGCAGAGGCCACGGCGGAAAGGCGTATAGCAGAGTCCCTGGAGGCCATGGCTGAACCAGGGCGTCGATCCCGTGAGAGAACGGATCTCGCTTGCGGCTGAAGTATCTGGGTACTTGAGCATTGGACTTGTCCGCTAGTAAGTCCATGTCCGGAATCCCCCAGTGATCCACCATCATCTGGAAGGCTGTGGGTGACAGCTGCCATTCCCCCGGATTTAGGCTTTCTCTGCTGAGGAAGTCTGCCGCGGTGTTGTCTTTCCCGGCAATGTGGACGGCGGAGATGTCCTGAAGATTCGCCTCTGCCCAAGCCATCAGCGGGGCTATCTCTAGAGATACCTGTCGGCTTCTGGTTCCGCCCTGACGGTTGATGTATGCCACCGTGGTGGCGTTGTCGGACATCACTCTGACTGCTCTGTTCCGCAGTCTGTGAGCAAATTGTAGGCAGGCTAACCGGACTGCTCGTGCCTCTAGACGGTTGATGTTCCACCCTGACTCTTCTCTGTTCCACCGCCCTTGTGCGGTGAGTTCTTCGCAGTGTGCTCCCCAGCCGCTCAGGCTGGCATCTGTGGTGAGCAGAGTCCACATGGGGGAGGACATCTTCGACCCCCTGCTTGTGTGGTTGGACTGCAACCACCACCGTAACTGGGTCCGCACTCTGGCTGGCAGAGGTAGGTGCGTGGAATAGTTCTGGAAGCGGGGGCTCCAGCGAGAGAGCAGGGAGCGTTGTAGAGGTCTCATATGGGCCCTTGCCCAGGGTACCACTTCCAGGGTGGAGGCCATGAGGCCGAGAACCTGCAGATAATCCCAAGCTATGGGCCGGCTGGCTCCCATCAAGGACCGGAGACGCGTCTGAAGTTTTAACCTTCTCTTGGTAGTGAGACTGACTGTCTGCCTGGGTGTCGAACTGGACTCCCAGGTATTCCAGTGATTGGGAAGGTTGTAGGCAATTCTTGTTGAGGTTGACTACCCATCCCAGGCTTTCCAGAAGGGCGATCACTCTGTCGGTTGCCCGATGGCTCTCCTCTCGTGATTTCGCCCTGATCAGCCAATCGTCTAGGTAGGGATGGACAAGGATTCCTTCCCGTCTGAGCGCCGCTGCTACCACTACGACCACATTGGTGAAGGTCCGCGGCGCCTTGGCTAACCCGAAGGGCAGAGCCAGGAATTGGAAGTGGCGTCCCAGAACATTGAAGCGTAGGTAGCGCTGATGATCCGGATGGATCGGGATATGCAGGTAGGCTTCTGACAAGTCTAAGGCCGTGAGGAATTCTCCTGGCTGTACTGCGGTCTTGATGAGCGCAAAGTTTCCATGCGAAACCTCGGGACCCTTAAGTATCGATTGACTGACTTGAGGTCCAATACGGGCCGGAAAGTGCCCTCTTTCTTGGGTACCATGAAATAAATGGAATAGTGTCCAGAATTCATTTCCCATGCAGGTACTGGGATGATGGCTTTCAAGGACAGGAGCCTCGCCAGGGTAGCTTCCAATGCTCTAATGTGTATGGGACATGAAGATTCCACAAACTTGTCCGGAGGGAGATGATGAAAGTCCAGATAATACCCCTCTCTGATGATGGCGAGGACCCACTGGTCCAACGTGATCTCGACCCATCTGGGGTAGAAGAGAGTTAACCTGCCCCCTATGGCTCCGTCCCCAGATGGATCGGCTGATTCTCATTGTGAGGCGCAGCCGGGACCTGAACCCGAGCCGGCTCCCCTCTTGCGCTGCTTGGTCCGAAAGGACTGGTTCCTGGCCTGAGGAAGAGGTGCCTGGTAGCGACTCCTATAGGGAGTGAAGCGCTGGGAGCTTCTACCTCTGGAGGGCCTTGGAAAGGCGCGCTGGTTCCTTCTGAACCGATCTTCCAGCAGTCGAGGTACTGGAGAGGCGCCCCATGTGCTGGCCAGTTTATCAAGGTCGCTGCCGAACAGGAAAGAACCCCTAAAGGGCATTCTGGTGAGGTGTGTCTTCGAAGGAGTATCGGCTGACCAATTCCGTATCCAGAGCTGCCTCCTGGCGGCTACGGAGGATGAGACCCCCTTGGCTGTTGTACGGACTAGGTCTGATGCAGCATCCGTGAGGAACGAGAGAGCTGACTCCATGTCTGTTGCTGGAGCATTGTTCCTGACCTGTGACAAACAGGAGCGCGTCACCACTGTGCAGCAGGTTGCGATCAGCAAAGATAGAACTGCCACCTCAAAGGTCTGTTTCAGAATGGTGTCCAGTCGCCGGTCATGAGGCTCCTTGAGGGCCGGCCGCCCCCCCCCCCCCTCAACTGGAATGGTAGTGCGCTTGACCACAGCGCTAACCAAGGCGTCCACCTGAGGGCATGCCAGCATCTCCTTGATTGCCGGTTCCAGGGGGTACATGCCCGTCAGGGCCCGACTCCCTTTGAATGAGGCCGCTGGTGCAGCCCATTCCAAATCTATCAGTTGCTGTGCTGCTTGCAAGAAAGGAAAATGGCGGGCTGTAGGACGAAGACCTTCCAGCAGGGGGTTCTGCGTAGAGGGCACCGTAGTGCTGGGACCTGTAATAGCCAAATCCGCCAGGCACTGAGATACCAGGTCAGAGAGATCCTCCTTAGGGAAGAACCGCCTCATGGTTCGATATGGCTCAATCCCTGAGGGAAGTTCCCCCTCCTCCAGGGGTTCGGACTCATCCTCCGAGATATCAGGGTCCGCCTGAACCGGACTGCTCGGAGGCGGGTGCCCATGATAAGGGCGCGAAGGTCCAGGGGCAGGATCGGTTGGAGTAACAACAGCAGTGGCCGCAGCAGCAGGGCCTGGACGGGAAGCTGATTGCATCTGTACAAAGGCATGAATCCCCTTAAAGAGATCCACCCAGGAAATGGAAGCGGTCTCTAATCATCGGGGTACCAGGTCCCCCGGGATTCCAGGGTGTTCGAGACTGCCCGCTAGATCCGGGGTGGCCCCTGGGGAACTGTCAGCAAACCTTGGTTGAGACTGGTCCTGGCCCGAGGCTCCCACGGCCTCCTCACATTGGGCACAAAGGGAGTCTGGCTCCTCGCTATGCGTGGCTCT
Organism: Rhinatrema bivittatum; assembly: GCF_901001135.1. Lineage (NCBI taxonomy): Eukaryota > Metazoa > Chordata > Amphibia > Gymnophiona > Rhinatrematidae > Rhinatrema > Rhinatrema bivittatum. Next base: position 255,737,010 of record NC_042618.1, read on the forward strand.
AAGCTGGCATGCTGAGCAGAGGCCGAGGGCTTTAATGCCGGAATCAGGAGGCGCTGCCGCTGAAGACGCTGAGGCGTTCTGTTCCATCGCGGCTTGGGAATGTAGCGCTGAGGAATATACGCCCAATACAATATGCGCTCAATAATATGCGGCAGCAATATGCGCTTAATAGAACAGGCGCTCAATAATATGCGGCAGCAAAATGCGCTTAATACAACAGGCGCTCAATAATATGCGGCAGCAATATACGCTTAATACAACAGGCGCTTAACAATATGCAGCAGCAATATATGCTTAATACAACAGGCGCTTAACAATATGCAGCAGCAATATATGCTTAATACAACAGGCGCTTAATATACCGTGAGAGCAAAAGTACACAATAAGCAACCAAATGTCCGATCTTATACAACTTTATTGTGTAGAAACAATGTATGCAAATGGGCTCATTTGCATACATTTGAGTTTAAAGCTTGGATAGCGTCCCATAAAGTGTCCAAATAGAAATAGGTCTTATCAGTTCAACTGGCTGACAAGCTACCTGTGATAACATTAACTCTTCTCCTTGCTTTCTTACTCTGCTGGCAGAAGGAGCCCCCCCTCCTTTCCTGAATCCAGATCCGGCGCTGTATGGAAAAACGCCGAATCTGACGGCACAGCAGCATCTCCGTGATCTCTCTCGGTCAGCTCTCCCTCAGGCTGGCCCAAAGCGTGTGCATCAGCAGGGTTGGAGGGGGCATGCCATTCCTCCAGGGAAAGAGTGACAGCTCAGGGAGCGAACCAGCTTCCTCTGCTTGCCGGCTCTGCTCCAGCAAGCTCACTCCCAGATGAAGTCCTTCCCATCAGAAGTGAAAGTCCATGGGTCACCGAGTCTCCACCAGCAGCAATTGTAAAGGAAACCTCCGCTCTCTGGCTCTTCTCTTTTTGCCAGAGTGGGGCATTTTGGAGGTAAAAAACTGGGCTCCGTCGGGCATCTCACGAGCAGCAAGTCAGAGCAGCCATCTTGATTCTCCCTCTTAACATCTGTATGTGTGTTTTTTTTTGTTTGTTTTTTTTTAACTTTACTGCTGTAGCTGAAAACAGGTTCAAGACTTTAAAGGGGAAGAGGCAAACAGATCCTGAGAACAACGGAGGCAGGAAGGGGAGGGAAATAGTGGACTTTTTTTTTTTTTTTTTTTTTTTTTAAGTCCCCTTGGAATCCCCTTGGTCCTGGAGTACACTACTGAAGGACAAAGCACAAGCATAAATCAAAGAGTAGAGCCGAAGAGGGGGAGGGGGGGAGTAGAGAGAAAGCAGAGCTGCTTACCTTTAATAGGTGTACTCCTAGGACAGCAGGATGTTAGTCCTCGCGCATGGGTGACATCAGACGAAGCCTGGCACAGACAACTTCTGTCAAAGTTTCTAGAACTTTGACTGGCACACTGAGCATGCCCAGCATGCCACTAATCATGTGGGGTCCCCTTTCAGTCTCATTACAGAGAATTACAAAAATAAAAACCTTAAAATGAAACCCAACTCTGTGGGGTGGCGGGTGGGTTTCTTGAGGACTACCATCAAAATGTCCTAGGAGTACACCTATTACAGGTAAGCAACTCTGCTTTCTCCAAGCCAAGCAGGATGGTAGTCCTCACATGGGTGAATACCTAGGTGCAGGCTGTTTCCGAACACAGAGGACCAGACACTAAACAGGTGCCAATGGGTACAACAATCTAGGTCATGTGAGTAACGAAGACAGCCTGAACCCAAAAAACAGGGCCGTAGGAGGAAGAGTTGGGTTCAGACCTGCAAAAGGTTTTGGAGGACAGATTGGCCGAAGCTACTATCTTGTCAGCCATCTCTGTCTAGGCAATAGTGAGTGGCAAACATGTGAAGAGAACTCCACATCACAGCTCTGCAGATCTGTCATAGGGACCGCTCTCAAGTAGGCCACTGAAGTTGCCATGGCTCTGACTGAGTGAACCTTAACGTGGCCCCCAAGCTGCAGTCCTGCTTGCGCGTAGGCAGACTGCATCTTTCTGCTATCAGGCAGACAGGGTGTGCTTGGTTACAGCAACTCCCATTCTGTTCTTACCAAATGAGATGAAGAGTTGTGTGGACTACCAAAGGCCTCTCAAGGTAGAACCTTAAGGCCCTCTTACAATCCAGAGTATGTAAGGCCCATTCACCTGAGTGTGAATGAGGTCTGGGAAAGAAGGTGGGTAGGATGACAGACTGGTTCAGATGGAAGTCCGATACCACCTTAGGCAAGAACTTAGGGTGGGTACAGAGGACTACCCTATCATGGAAGAACTTTGAATAAGGTGGGTACATCACCAACGCTTGAATTTCACTGATCAGACGTGCTGAGGTGACCACAACCAAGAATATGACCTTCCAAGTCAGATATTTTAGGTCACATGTGCGGACAGGCTCTAAGGGGTCCTTCATGAGGTGAGCCAAGATCACATTAAGGTTCTAGGAAACAAGCAGAGGACACAGAGGGGGCTTCAACTGAAGCAGACCACACATGAGACGTCCAACCAAGGGTTGTATTGAGACGGACATACCATTCATCCCGTGATAAGCCCCAATGGCACTGATATGCACTCTTATTTGCTCTTTAACCCAACTTCCGACAGGTGTAACAGGTAATTCAAGAGCTTCAGGGTGGAGCAGGTAAATGGGTCCATCCCATGTTGCTCACACCAGACAGCAAACTTCCTCCACTTCAGACTGTATGACTTTCTAGTTTAAGGCTTCCTGGAGGCAACCAGAACTCGACATACATTGTCAGACAATGCCAGGGGGCTGCAAAACTAGCCTTTCAACATCCAGGCCATTAGAGACAACGCTCTGAGATTGGAATGGCGCAGCCTGCCCTGATCCTGTGTGACTAAGGTCAGGGAGGTTCCCAGACTGATCGGGTTCTGGGCAGAGAGGTCCTGCAGAAGTGGGAACCAAACTTGCTGCAGCCTATAGGGAGCTATGAGGATCATGGCTCCCCTCTCCTGTCAGTTTCAGGAGCATCCTCATCACCAGCAGAAGATATGCACACGGAAGCCCCTTGCCACAATGGCGGGCAAAGGCATCCGAGGTTGGTTTGCCATCCTCCCCATAGTGGGAGCAAAAGTACTTCACCTTACTGTCCAACAAACAAAAATGGAGGACTGTCAAGTGTAACCACAGGCAAACAAAAACGGGACAAGACCATACGCCTTGGAAAGAAAATTCTTTAAAACTTGGACTTGATATTAAGAAAATTGCCTAACTGGGCAATTTTCTCTCACATACTCAATTCCTTCACACATGCTAGCACCCTCACATACACAGGATCCATTTTTCATACACTTATGGTACACCAACAAACAGGGGTGGGGGATGACGACGGGGGGGAAGGGGCCTCCAGGAGGCAGTTCAGATTTGGTCGTGGCCCACTCTCAGGGTGTGCCACTTCGAGCTGTGTACCTGGCGTGGACAGAAAATGTAGTGGCGTCTGTCTCAGTCGGGCTTTTCCGCCTATGAATGGTCCCTGAACCCAGCGGTAACGAATATGATCTTCTGACTTTGGGGCATGCCAGACGTAGATCTGTTTGCCTTCCCCTGCAACAAGATGAAGGCAAACAAAAACGGAACAAGACCGTACGCCTTGGAAAGAAAATTCTTTAAAATTTGGACTTAATTGATATTAATAAAGAAAATTGCCCAACTTGGATATTAATATCAATTAAGTCCAAATTGGGCAATTTATTAAGAACATAAAAAAATGCCATGCTGGGTGTTATGATTTTGGATGTGAATCCACAGTAGACCGTGGCCTTACCTTCAGGGAATGGTAGACCAAGGTAGCGTTGTTAGCGAGCGACGTCTCTAGTCCCCGAACAGTCGGGAGACAGACAGCAAACAGACAGTCCAAATCCAGTCCGGTATCAGGGCAGGCAGCAAACAGAGAAGTCCAGGGAAACACTCTAGGTCAGAACAAAGGCAAATAGATTCCCACAGGAGCACCAGCACAAGCAAGCCTGTAGCTGAGGCGAGATTGTGCTGGGCTCAGTTCTTTAAATAGTTGAAGTTCCCACGCAAACGCGGGTACTTCCGGTTTGAAGTAAGACGTGCCATGGTGGGCGGAGCTTGCTTCGGGTCGCGTCAGATCGCGTTGCTGCCGGAAGACGTCGGCAGGGAGGCATGGACGCCGGGGCTCTCCGAACCGCCGCGTGTCTCGAGGTAACAGTACCTCCCCCGTAAAGACCCTCTCTCTTGTTCCGAGGGCGAGGTTTCCAAGGAAAACGTTTATGAAACTCCTGGATTAAGCGAGGGGCCTATATGTTATGGACCAGTTCCCATGAATTTTCCTCCAGGCCACAATCTTTCCAGGAGATTAAATATTGTAAGGTACCCCTTGATCTTCGAACGTCCAGGATTTCCTTAACCTCATATTGAGAATTATCTGGTATGACAGATGGGATTGTCTGCTTAAACTTCCTAGAGGGCCAAGATAGAATCGCTGGTTTCGGTAATGAGATGTGAAACACATCATGAATGTGCAAGGTAGGGGGTAGTCAAAGTTAAAGGATACCCTAGTTATTTGTTTTTCAGTCGGAAAGGGTCCAATAAATAGAGGTGCAAATTTTAGGGAAGGAGTGCGTAATTTGATGTTTCGTGTGCTAAGCCACACCAAGTCTCCAGATTTAAGTGGTGGTTCCCTTCTCCTCTTATCAGCTTGATCCTTCATCCTACTGGATGCTTGTTGTAATAGGACTTGAGTCTTCTCCCATAAGGTAGTTATGGACTGAGCCACTCTGTCTACTGCCGGACAGGCAGAAGAGGTAGGAAAGGGAAGCGGAATCCGTGGCTGTCTCCCAAAAACCAGGAAGAAAGGTGAGGACCCAGAGGCTTGAGTAACATGATTATTATGACACATTTCTGCCCAGGGCAATAAAGATGCCCAATCGTCCTGGCGCTGGTTGACATAACATTGTAAAAATGTTTAAGTGTTTGATTAGTCCGTTCAGTTAACCCATTGGATTGAGGGTGATAGGCGGAGGAAAAGTTGAGATCTTAAACTTCTTGCAGAGCTCTTTCCAATATCGTGCCGTAAACTGTACTCCCCTGTCAGATACAATACTAGAGGGTAGACCATGGATTCGAAAGATGTGTTTAAGAAACAATCAGCAAGGCAGGCAAAGGGGTGAAGTGTGCCATACGAGAGAAGCGATCAATGACGACCCAAATGACGGAATTGCCCTCAGAAGGAGGAAGATCCGTAATAAAATCAGTTGCGATGTGTTTCCATGGTTGGTCTGGAATCGGGAGAGGTTGTAACAGTCCACTGGGTCATTGTCTAGGTGTCTTTTGGGAGGCACAAATGGGACACGATTCAACATATCGTCGGACATCAGTTGCCCACTATGGCCACCAATAATGACGGCACATAAGCTTCATAGTTCCGAGTCTGCCAGGATGTCCGGAAAAGACTGAATCATGGGCCCAACTTAATACTCGTAGTCTGGAATGTTTGGGTACTACTGTTTTGCCCACAGGAACAGGGAAGGTGGCTGCCAGTATTATTTGAGCTGGGTCGATAATATGTCGGGGCGGTTCAGGGGTGTCCTCCGGAAGAAAACTCCTAGATAAAGCATCGGCACGTATATTTTTTTCAGAAGGCTGAAAATGTAGCTTGAAGTCGAATCTACTGAAAAACAGCGCCCAGCGAGCTTGGCGAGGATTGAGGTGCTGAGCATGAGACAAATAAGCCAGGTTCTTGTGATCTGTATAAATGGTAATAGTAAATTTGGCCCCTTCCAAAAGATGTTGCCATTCCGCGAGTGCCTTCTTGATGGCCAATAATTCTCATTTCCCGATAGTATAGTTCTTTTCTGCAGGGGAGAATGTTTTGGAAAAATATGCACAAGTGTACAACCCTCCGGACTCACAAGATTGTAAGAGAACAGCCCCAACACTTAAGGTGGACACATCGACCTCCAGAATGAATGGTTTCTCTGGGTCAGGACGTTGTAAACATGGGTCTTTAACAAATTCTTTTTTTCAGAGATTGAAAGGCTTGGATGGCCTCAGGAGGCCAAACCCGATTCGAAGCTCCACGCTTGGTTAGAGCAGTTAATAGTGCTACTAAGGTAGAATATCCAGAAAAAAATTGGCGATAATTAGAAAATCCCAAAAATCGTTGCAAAGCCTTGAGCCCTACCGGTTGAGCCCAGTCCAGAATTGCTTTGAGTTTCTCAGGGTCCATGCGAAGATCTGTCCAAGATACAATATACCCCAAAAAGGGTAACTGTTGCTGATGAAAGAGATTTCTCCAATTTTACATATAACCTGTTCTCCCGAAGACGCTGGAGGACCTGTTTGACGTGAATTTGGTGTTGCACTTAATTTTTGGAAAAAATTAATATATCATCAAGATATATGATGACATGGGAGTAAAGGAGGTCCCTGAAAATGTCATTTAACATATTTTGAAAGATTGCTGGAGCATTGCATATCCCATTGGCATAACCAAATATTCATAATGACCGTCTCGCATATTAAACGCGGTCTTCCATTCATCTCCCTCCCGTATTCTGATTAAATTGTATGCTCCCCGAAGATCGAGCTTGGTAAATATCTGTGCTCCTTTTAAACGGTCAAAGAGTTCTGAGATAAGTGGGATAGGGTATCGATTTTTCTTGGTGATGCTATTGAGTCCTCTGTAATCAATACAGGGTCGTAAGGATCCATCCTTCTTTTTCACAAAAAAGAATCCGGCACCAGCCGGGGAGCAGGAGTGTCTGATGAAGCCCCTGTCTAGGTTCTCCTGAATGTACACAGCTTCATAGCCTCGGATTCGGGTTCTGATAGGGCATAGATCCTGCCCCTGGGAGGTTCTTTGTCTGGTAATAAATCTATCCCACAATCATAGGTGCGGTGAGGTGGCAGGACCTCTGCCTGTTTTTTGTTGAAAACATCAGTAAATTCCGCGTATACTTGGGGTAATGCGGATGGTGTGGTTATTTGACAAGAGACAGTGTGCATGACAGGACGGATCTGTTTTAGGCAATTTTGATGGCAATGCATGCTCCATCTGGTCAGTTGTAAGGTACCCCAATCGATTTGAGGTTGGTGGAATCTTAGCCATGGTAATCCCAGGATCACTTGATTTACTGAGGAGGGAAGAACATATAGTTGAATAGTCCCTTGATGTAGGATTCCGGTGTTGAAAGTAATTGGTTTGGTGATTTGAGAAATTTTCTTTGTCAGCGGTTGCCCAGAGACGGATGACACCATGAGCGGAACCGGTAACGACTCAGTGGGAATTTGATATTGGCGGATTATTTCTTTTTCGATGAAATTACCGGCTGCTCCTGAGTCCAGGAAGGCTTGCAGATGAAATATGTTACCATGGAGGTCTATAGAGACTGGGATCAGTATTTGTGGAGAGGAAATGGCATGACCCAGGGAGGCCTCTCCTACCAGTCCTAGGTCCGGAAGTTTCCCGACTTGTTACGACATTTATGAAATGTCCAGCGCCGGCACAATATAAACAAAGATTATTCATTCTTCTTCGCCGACGTTCTTCTGAAGTTAAATGACAGCGGTCGACCTGCATGGGTTCCTCACTGGACACTTGGGGTTCTGGAGTTTTGGGAGCCATGAAGGGTCTCTGAAAGGAGTGTGCCAGTTGAATGGGTCGTCTGGTGATAGCCTGTTCCAGAGATATTTCTTGAAATCGGAGATCAAGTCGAATAGCCAGGCGGATTAAGTCCTCTAAGGATTCTGGGATTTCTCGACCCGCAAGTTCATCCTTAATGGCTTCAGAAAGACCTTGTCGGAAGATGGCAGTAAGGCTGTCATTGCCCCAGCGTAATTCGGCTGCTAAGGTTCGAAACTGCACGGCATATTCCCCTACTGATCGAGACCCTTGACTGATTTGTAATAGATCAGAGGCTGCCGAAGTTGTGCGACCCGGCTCATCTAATATCAAGCAGAAATCCTTCAGGAATAGTTCTAGATTGTCCATTAAAGGATCCTCTCTCTCCAAAAAATGGAGAAGCCCAAGCTAATGCTGGTCTTTCCAACAGGGACAGGATAAACGTGACCTTGGTTCGATCTGTCGGAAATGATGCGGCTTGGAGGGAAAAGTGCACCCGGCATTGATTTAGGAAGCCACGACATTGCTGAGGATTTCCATTGAAACGTGGTGGAGGTTGCACTCGTATAGGAGGAGCGGGCACTGAGGGAACTGGGTTTGCTGCAGCAGCCACCGAGAGAGCATCCATTCGAGCCACTAACCTTTCCAATACCCCCGTAACTTGCTTTAGGGCTCCTTGCTGTTGCTGAATACGCATCGCTAACCCAGGAATGGCTTGTAGGGCTGAGAGGTCTACAGGATCCATGGCCTCAGCTATCTGTTATGATTTTGGATGTGAATCCACAGTAGACTGTGTCCTTACCTTCAGAGAATGGTAGACCAAGGTAGCGTGGTTAGCGAGCGACGTCTTTCTAGTCCCCGAACAGTCAGGAGACAGACAGCAAACAGACAGTCCAAATCCAATCCGGTATCAGGGCAGGCAGCAAACAGAAGTCCAGGTCCAGTCTGGTATCAAGGCAGGCAGCAAACAGGGAAGTCCAGGTCCAATCCAGTATGAGGGCAGGCAGCAAACAGAGAAGTCCAGGGAAACACTCCAGGTCAGAACAAAGGCAAATAGATTCCCACAGGAGAACCAGCACAAGCAAGCCTGTAGCTGAGGCGAGATTGTGCTGGGCTCAGTTCTTTAAATAGTTGAAGTTCCCGCGCAAACGCGGGAACTTCCGGTTTGCAGTAAGACGCGCCGTGGTGGGCGGAGTTTGCTTCGGGTCGCGTCTGATCGCATTGCTGCCAGAAGACATCGGCAGGGAGGCATGGATGCTGGGGCTCTCCGCGTCGCGAGGTAACACTGGGTCAGACCAAGGGTCCAACAAGCCCAGCATCCTGTTTCCAACAGTGGCCAATCCAGGCCATAAGAACCTGGCAAGTACCACAAAACTAAGTCTATTTCCCATGTTACCATTGCTAATGGCAGTGGTTATTCTCTAAGTGAACTTATAGCAGGTAAGGGACTTCCTCCTCCAAGAACTTATCCAATCCTTTTTAAACAACAGCTATACTAACTGCACTACCACATCTTCTTGCAACAAATTCCAGAGTTAATTTGCGTTGAGTAAAAAAGAACTCTCTCAGATTAGTTTTAAAGGTGCCCCATGCTAACTTCATGGGGCACATTTCAAGTATCAATTAAATCCAAGTTATAAAGAATTTTCTTTCCAAGACGTACAGGCAAAGAATACAAAGCATGCGATCAGAGGCATGGCCCATGCTCACTGGAGAACAGGACAAAAGCCGAAGGAAGTCATGCTTCAGGCCAGTAAGTGGTCGGTGCAAGGCAGCACAAACCCCCAGAACCGACCACAAAAAAGCAAGCAAAAAAAAAAAAAAAAAACTTACTGCGTCGCTCTACTGACTCGGGGCACTAGGGAAGAGGAACCCTGGCGCAAATGCGAGTGAAAAAAACTAGATGAAACTTTGGATGACAGAGCAGAGCTCCACAACCACGAAGCAAGAGCACCGCAGAAAAACTGAAGGGGAACCCCACGCAGATAGTGGCATGCTCAGTGTGCCAGTCAAAGTTCTAGAAACTTTAATAGTTTTCCGTACCAGGCTCCATCTAATGTCACCCCCATGTGTGAGGACTACCATCCTGCTTGTCCTAGGAGAAGGAACCAAAGTACTTACACCGGTAGCTCTCCAGCAGTGCTCCACTGAGGGAGGGGCCTGAAGCTATCACCTCAGGAGCTGTCAATTACACAGACATCCTCTCCTGTTTAGGGCCACGCTCAACTGAGAGAGGGGAGTCACCTCAGGAGCTGTGCACCAGAATTCTTCTGTTCACCCTGGCTTAACCAGACCTTCGCTTCCAGCACAGGAAGCTTTTTCCACCATCTGCTGGAAACAGAGGAATGCTGATAGGTTGAGAGGTATAAGGAACGAGATCAGCAAGGCCTGATCTCTATCGCCATCTCCTGGTTTGGCATGCATAACCCACCTTCCGGAGTGGTCTGACTGGTTGAAGAGGAATGTACTATTTATACTTGAAAATATTAGTTTCAATAAGCTGAAATTTTCAGTTCTGGAGACTAGGCATTTCCAAAAGGACATTGACAAAGTAAATACAGAGGATAGCCATCAAAACCGTGCACGGACTACTCTGTAATCCATAGACAGACTAAGGGAACTAAAGATGAAGAGAAAGGGGAGATAAGAAACAAACATTCAAATATCAAACAGGTTTCAACAGGGAATGTATTCAACATTTATCTTTTGCCTTTCCCATTATCCCTTTCTGAATCCACCTTAGCTCCAGTAACTTATATAATTTCACAGTCCTTTCAACTGTTTATAATGTATATAATTTTACAGTTTTATTCATTTAATCCCTGTAATTAATCTTCCCCATCCACATTTACCAGTTCGATGTTTAATTTACCCACGTCTGTTCTATGTCAAACGCTCTCCAAGCGTATGTTTTATTCTTTGTTACACTGTAAACCGATGTGATATCATCGATGAATGTCGGTATATAAAATTCTATAAATAAACAAATAAATAAATTTACCATAGGAAAAAAGTTCAAGGAAAAGGATAATCATGTGAAGCTAAAGAGAGGGAAGTTTTAAAGGAATGTGAGAGAATAATTTTCACTGAGAATGTAGTGGACACCTGGAACAGACTTCCAACAGAGTTTATAAGATGCACAACAGTGTCAGAATTCAAGCATGCTTACGACAGACACCTTAGTGGCAAAGGGACAAACCACCACCACAAATCAAGAATACCTGCGACAACAGTGCAGGCAGGTACAAATGGGCAGACTAGGTGCTCCAATGTTCCTTTTTCTGCTAATCTTCTATATGCCATGAAATATTTTATGAGTTGGCGCTGTTACTAGATGGTTAGATATTGGTATTATACACCCTCTCCTCTATATTCACTGCCTCAACATTCTGTGATCTAATGAAGGAAACCTCACTTACTACTGTGGGTCTTGAGCATGAGAGGCTTTCTTTGGCTCTAAATTACTCTTACTTGCATAGTGCCACAATGTGTGTCTTATTTAAAAAAGGTGCAAACCTGGTTATACTAGGTGAAAACAGATTGGCAAATTCTCTTTCAATTGTTGATTTCAAGATCTGAAAGGGTAATAAGCATGTGGCCAGTCTCAAAGGCAGGGGAAATCCTTGCACTGGCTTGAGACTATGATCTCTCCTCTTCATGTATTCAGTCTCAAGTTTCTTTGTTCATTAGGTATAGGGATCCTATAAACATCACAGACCCATTATTCATACTCTTAAGGAAAAAGAAAATGAGTGACTACAGAAAATAGTATGCTATAACAGGCATAAGTAACAGTATTTGCATTTCTTCCTCCAACAGATGAATCTTAACACTGAAATCAATTCTTCAATCGAGGCTGAGTGGAAGGCATATACTAAAGAAATCTTATAAAACTCAAGTCAAATTTCTAGTGGATACCTATATAGCACTAATCTATATAAAAAAGATTAAAAAAAAAAAACAGGCATGCTCTAATAAACAGTAGAAAGATATAATAGACCAAATTCTATGCTGGGCTCATTTTTCTGTCATGTCTGGGAGAAACAGTATATTTCTGAGAGATTAAAAAATGTCAAATCTGGAAAATGTATATACTGAATCAGGGTAACTTGCATATGCTTTTAAAATAAATGTTTTGAACAAATTTTAAGAATTATCAATGTTTGTGTATAAACAGATAGCATTCAGACATTTGAAAACATTCCTATAGTCATGTTTCAACTAGCTTATCCTTTCAAATTTCTTTTTCAAGAAAAGGATTGTGGTGCTAGAAGTAGTAGAAATATCAAGTCCAAAAATTAGTAAACCACAAGGAGTCAAAGTTAGGAAATATGCATGTAAATGCTTACAAGAAAAAATCTGGAAAAGTACACTTCCAAATGCTATTCCGGAATCCTCTGTTTCTGCAGCCATGTTGCCAAGAAATTGGAGGCCACAACGAAAAGCTGAAAACATTAGAAAAGAAAATATATTAAGTATCATTTCAAAACATACTAATACATTCTTATAAAAGGCCAGGCAGTGTCCTTTATCCAGAACAGTGAGTGGAATTTAAGTACACAGGCCGATGCAGGTAGTGGAGAGTTAAAACTGTGCGCTTGACTTCAGCACACGATTTTAACACTCAGCTTAAAACATTTTTAACGCCCAATGCAGTAAGCTAATGCTATACAACAAATGCGTGGGAGTTTTAGAAAAAAGAAAAAAAAAGTTGCCTAAATTTAAAAGGTGCAATCAGGACAGACCGAACATTTTAACTCAGGAAGGAGCAGAGTGGCATTCCTTGACAGGCCATTTAGTGGCGGTGGCTGACGGAACTTACTCTGGGTAAGTTTTAAAGTAGCGCTGGAAACTTTACTCCAGATCTGACCCATAGTAGTTAAGTTTTCCCCGCACTAAAAAAGATGTGCTGGCCAAAAGCAGTCTCTTTGCATCAGGGAGTACTGCTTAATGCCCTTATTTGCATGGGATTTCCATGCAGCGGCACTAAGCAGTACTCCCATTTAGGAAGGCACACTTTTTTGCTTGCAAAACACATTGGCAGGAAGTTCTGCGCTCAGAAAATGTTGCATTCAAGTGAAGGCAGAAAGGTGCTTTTTCAAGCTGAAAACACATGGCCTGTCAACTTTTTTTTGTTCCATCAATAAAACAAATTCACACCATGTGCTGTGGCAGAAGCATAGGTGTATAAAAATTGTTGCCAGCAGAGAGGGGGCAGGGCTAAGTAACCAGCACAGAGGAGGGGGATGGCCCAGAGCACCACCACCCATGGCAAAGTCTCTTTACATTCTCCTCATGCCCCCTTGCACAATCTCCTCCCACTGGCAGGAAAGGTCTGCATGCATTGCTTCTTACCTGTTGCCTCTGTCACTTATATTGGCTTCCCACTGCAATTGGGACCGAGAAGCCAACAGGTCTTACAAGACTATTACCCCCATGCATTTCAGACAGAGGAAAAACTGGCAGAAGATAAAAAGTAAGACTCTTGTTGCTCATGCCTGCTGAAATGCGGGAATTAAGGGAGAGGAGCAGATGATTGCGCCAGAGAGGTGGGAGGAAAGATATTGTGCCAGCATAGGGAAGAATATTGTGTCAGGGTCAGATTTAGGAGTCACCACCAGCGTCAGGGGAAAGGAGAGGGGTCTGCTAATGTCAGGATGGTGAAAGGGGGCGGTGCCATCTGGATGCATGGACAAGATGGGCATGCTGCAGAGGTGGCATTAATCTTCAGCACAGCTGCATCATAGAAATGGGTCTTCCTTCCCTGCAGCTGACTGGGGTGCTATTTAAACTGGCAATGGTCTGGGAGAGGCCTACAAAGCCACTACTGCCACTGATGTTAGACTGCAAGGGGGGGGGGGGCAGCAAGGTTTAGAATGGTGTGAGAAGCTGCTGCTGTCACCTGTGTGGTCCCTAAAACTAGGTGCAATATGAGGAAAGGAGGAGAGAAAGTGCTTGGAAGAGTGATACCAGAACAGAGGGAAGGGAAGGAGGAGAGAGTACTTAATGGAGAGCAAGAAATATGAAAAGATGGGGATTATACCTGGAAGGAGCGAGGAGAGCAAAGGAAAGGAAAAATAAAAAGCCAAAACTAAAAACAGGCAAAATAAACTGCAAATGAGGGGGGGGAGGGGGGAGAGAATATCTAGAATTGCTTGGCTATTTTAAATCTCCATGACCTGCATGTATGTGTTATAGTTTCTATGGGCAGGCATGTCTTGCAATTTACTTCTGGGAAGGGGATTGGATGGGGGAGAGGATAGTAGTATGGGCCTCTGTTGGGGTAAGTGGGGTGTTTATAAGTAGATAGGGTGTAATTGATGTAATATGTGTAGAGGGTGAGGATATGTTGAGGAGGTACAGTAAGTAGTGCGTGGGCGAGGACTGTTCGTGTTGCTATATTACATAAAATTTGGTATACCACACCAAAGTGAACCCAGAGTCGAGTATGCTATGAGTGTGGAAAAATAAAAACTGGAAACCACTCAATACACTCCAATAAAGTATTCATTACAAATGGACGTATCTTAATATTGATTTTTCAAGGTCAAGATAAAACAAAACAATTGATTAACTGTGCATGATTCCAGAATTAAATCATATTCACTGCCAATGGAAGCTGCCCTTTTAAATAAATTTGACTTGGACATACCATAAAATTTAAATACCACTGTTCTTGTACCAAGTATTCATTCATGTCTCCACTATAAGTTGTTTCTCATGGTTACTGTATAACCAAAAACACAAATTTTTCTAGTTTTGTTCCTATTCTCCTCATAGGCAGTTTTGTTTTTTTTTTTTTTTAATCAGTGACAATTCTGTACTTAAATTGCTGTTATAAAATGTGTTAATCTTGTGGCCATGGCCCCTCATTTTAATTCTTTTGTGAAAATATCACTCCAGTTGTTTACACTGTACACCAGTCTAATGCAGGACCATATACTATCAGAGTCAACTAGTCCAAGTTCTAACAGTGATCAGTACATGGACCTAGCTAGATCCGGACTATCAGTAATGACTACATAGAAGGTGCTATCAAACAACAATACTACTCTTAAAACTAATTAAAACCAAAAGAAAGAAAAAACATTTTATTTAAAATATTCAAATAAGATCTGAATTAGAAGCAAAACTATACATTCTGATACATTTGATTTATTTAATGTAACAATCTTATTATCTATCAGCTTTTCATTGAAATGCATTCCTGATTGGTCTCTTACTTTAACTTCCATCCCTATTCTTGTGCTTGCCATGTTTTTAAGCACAATACTATCAATAGCTTATGTTTTCAATTGTTTATATACTTAACTAGCATCCCCAACATGAATTCACATTCCACTAATAACTACCTTGTATATATGTAATTATATGTTGTATAGTGTGACAGTGGTAAGTCATATCATGAACAATGCCCAATAGCATTAGAGTGTTTTATGTTCTAAACGTTATCCGCATATCATATAATTGTTACACATTTATAACATATTCGTTTCCGATTGATAAAGCTATCAAGAAATGACAATGATGTTTAACAAATGACAAAGAAAATGCCTGGCTATGTTAAACTGCTGCTTCAAGATAGTTACTATTTGTTCATTTAGACACCGAGGGGACGTTCTATCATTGAGCAGGATGAGGCATCACCTCTGGCAGCAAATGTTTGAGGAGCAGTGAGTGTCCCCCAAAATGCCCCTGCTGCAGCTGAAGAGAGGGGCAGGCTTGGGGTCCCCAGTGGAGCTCATTCTGCCAGTGACTGAAGAACTCAAAGCAAGGAAAGGCCCCAGCAGGGCCACAGTCAGAACTCAATCCACAGGTGGCCAAAGATAGAGGGAGCAACTCAGCAAGACCACCGCGGACCCAACTTACCATGGCTGCGGGAAAAAGAGAAAGAGAACGTGAGTAAGTATGTATGTGTCAGGGCTGCATAGGCCTGTAAAAGGTAATCCCCGAACAGGAGCAATACAGGACTCTAAGGTGGCTGCCTGTCCAGCAACCTTCCTCTTGGGTTGGGCCCACTGATTCTGGAGGCTGGCAGGACTTGTGACAGGAACAAGGCAGGTCATGGTCAGGGCAGGCTTGGTTCAGGCATAGTCATGTCCAGGAAAGGGTCTAGGCAGGTGGAGATACAGCACAACAAGGGCAGAAGAAAGTCTGGGTCAGCAACAAATAATCAGTTCTAGGAAGACTGACTGGAAGACCAAGGTAAAACAGGACAGGGAAACAAGGCAGGGTAGAGACAGGCATACACTGGCAGACCAAGGGCAAAACTAGAATGGGGGTGAAAGGCAGGGTACAGACAGGCTAGATAGGCCACCCAGAAGCATGGGCAAGACAAGGAACACAGAGACAGGATAAGTCACCAGAAGACCCTAGATAGAAGGGCAAGGAATACACAGACAATGAGGGCCCACTGGGAGGCCCAGACAGGTCACGAACAAGGCACAGGTGATCAGGAGATCTACAGGAAAATAGACAAACAGGAAGATAACAAGGCAAGAAGGCCTAACAGGCCACACATGGACAAGGCAAAGCAAAGTGGTCTCTAACAAGCTACACTGGAAGCACAATTAAGTGCAAGGCTAGCCAGAGGAAAGAGCCAAGGTGACTCAATGATGCTCCGAGCTAAGAATGAGAAAGGGTTTTATGGGGCTGGCCTTGCTGCAACATGCAGCCTTTAAGGTGGATGCTACAGCAGGATTAAGTGTGGCCCACTGAGGGCACCTGCTGGCAGGGGAGCCACCTAGCAGCCAGTACATGACAGTATGAGTGAATGAAAGTGTATGTTAAGTGTGTTTACAAGAATGAGGAAAATATTTGGGAGCCACCCCATCACCCACCCCCACACTAATTCATGACAATTTCAGGGTGACTGGAAATCAAGTCATCCCAGGTATGAAAAGTGGTGTTTTCTTATTAATTTTAATTTTGGGGGTTTTGGGGTGTCTGCTGTTTTGAAATATTTTATTGTTTTTTTGAGAAATTTAGAAAAAATTATTGGATGTTCCAACTGTCAGCTGTTTTGAAATATTTATTCTTATTAGTATGTTTTAAAATTATGATTGATGTTTTAGATTTCTTCATTTTTTTTGTTTGATGTTTTATGAGGAATGGTAATGTTTGTTTTTCCATTGTTGCATTGCATAAGGAGTCTGGCTTCTGTTTTTCAGTTCAGTTTTTGTCTGCACATTTCTATTTATAATTTATGACCTCTTTATTCTGTATTTGGTAAGGATCTGTCTGTCCTGCATGTGTGACAGAAGTGAGGTATTTTGCTAGCATATATCTTCTGTGTAGGAATCTACAGCATGCTGGCTTGTTCTGTTTACTTAATAGGATGTATATTAGTGTTTTAAGGACTGGCAGTTTTGCCTTTTCACAGGTAAAGTTGTTACTATTTGAGTGCTAGCAATTAGTGCTATTTTGGTTTTGGAGGTTTGTTATATTTTAATTAAAATTATGTTTACTCATGGCTTTGAGGGCCATGCCCACACCAAACGTGTTTCAACAGGCCTAATACCATACGCATACCAAGTGTATTTTTTGGCAGGATTTTCTGATTGGCACCACAGCAGTTCATGTAAATATAACATACATATTAAGTGATATTTTCACCTCAGAAGACTATAATTTGTTCTTTTTCAAGTAAAATCTGTTATTATAAATGCATAACAATTGGGTGTGGAGAGGACCATGAGTGGAGAGAGGATGTACAATGCTGTATTGGAGAGAAGGTGTGAGTGGGAGAGAGAGCACCACCGGCACACACATCCCCCCCACCATTCACCTATCTCCCGCTTACCCAGGGGACAGATGCTCAGGAAAGATGAGAGGGAGGTGGGTAGGGTTTTCATAGATATGGTAGGGTTACCTAGCACAAGTTATCACTGTCTGCCACTTCTCTGGTAACCTTGACCCCTGCTTCCCCACTTCTCCAGCATGTCAAGTTACTGAAAGGGCCAAACTCCAAGGGACTCCAGCTCAGCAAAACTCCAAGTGCTTTCTCTAGGATTTGATCTGCACCATTCCACCCCTAAAGGGAACACCATCTCTTGCCCCAGGCAGCAGATTACCCTGAACCGCACATGCAGACATCTGCATGCATGTTTTAATGGGGGGAAGGAATGAGTCACAACAGAACAGAGCAACTGTTCTAAAGGACCCTACACAGGTTTCCTTTTTTTTTTTTTTTTTTTAGGTGAGACCGCACCTTGAATACTGTGTACAATTCTGGTCGCCGCAACTCAAAGATATAGTTGCGATGGAGAAGTTACAGAGAAGGGCAACCAAAATAATAAAGGGGATGGAACAGCTCCCCTATGAGGAAAGGCTGAAGAGGTTAGGGCTGTTCAGCTTGGAGAAGAGATGGCTGAGGGGGGATATGATAGAGGTCTTTAAGATCATGAGAGGTCTTGAACTAGTAGATGTGAATCGGTTATTTACACTTTCAAATAATAGAAGGACTAGGGGGCATTCCATGAAGTTAGCAAGTAGCACATTTAAGACTAATGGGAGAAAATTCTTTTTCACTCAATGCATAATAAAGCTCTGGAATTTGTTGCCAGAGGATGTGGTTAGTGCAGTTAGTGTAGCTGGGTTCAAAAAAGGTTTGGATAAGTTCTTGGAGGAGAAGTCCATTAACGGCTATTAATCAAGTTTACGTAGGGAATAGCCACTGCTATTAATTGCATCAGTAGCATGGGATCTTTAGTGTTTGGTTAATTGCGGTAATTGCCAGGTTCTTGTGGCCTGGTTTGGCCTCTGTTGGAAACAGGATGCTGGGCTTGATAGACCCTTGGTCTGACCCAGCTTGGCAAGTTCTTATGTTCTTATGTAATATTTCTTGTAACTATCCTACAAACCAGATTTGTTTGGGGATCTCAGTAATCAAATTTGAGAACTACTAGAATAAATTTTTGAAGGGTTGGCAAGATGGCCGAATGAACGGATGTGCCATGAGGAGCTCCGTGAAAATTTCTGGTTCTCTATTGATTTCTTCTTACACCATGCCACACACTAAGAGAAAGGCGAGGTTGAGAGGAGTGGACCTTACCTCCACTCCGAAGGATGACAGCCAACCTCGTACAGGGGCTTTTCTTTGTGGCAGTGCCACAGCAGATGCCGGGAGAGCTGGTCGCTGAGGGGAGAACAGCTGAGCATGTGCCCTCCCTTCTGACCCCAGAAGTCCAGACAGGCCGGCACCACCATGTCCTGAAGGGGAACGAGGAAGTTGGGAGGCCATAGTCCCAACGGGTGGAACCTGAGGAAGGGAAGAGGTGGCCCTGCAGAGGATAACAACGTTGGAACAAACCACCGCAGAGCTAAGGGCTGAGATCCAGCCTACTATGAGGAGTGAAGGAGAGAGGCTGGATTCAGCTGAAATGCTAGGAGCCACAGGCTTGGAGACGGTGGCTGGCACTTCATTGGAAATAGGAGGTGAGAGAGGAAAGGAATGCCTCATAGTGAGAATATAACTTTAGCCACTATATGGATGGCTTTACAGTCGCTAGAGAAATCTATAATTGCTTTAACTGGAGTTGTACAAGAGACAAAAAATCAAGTTACTATAAATGCTAAAGAGGTTGAAGTTCAAAATAAGATAGGAGAAATGGAAAGTCAGTTAAAAGAGATGGAAAAAGTTCAAAATACTATCTTACAAGGGGAAAAAATTACCAACAGAAGGCTTGAAAATATAGAGAACAGTTTGAGAGTTAATTTGTGTTTTATGAACTTTCCTGTAATTGAAAATATTTCCCCGTTGGAACTTTAAATCATATGTGACAGGTATTAAAACTACCTGAAAATATAGCACCAGTAATAAATAAAGCTTATTACTAGCCATATGCTGAAACAAATCCTGAGGAACCAGCGGTACCATTGGACATTTCTGCCTTACTAGAGACCTCGCAAGTATTAGTTATTTCAAGGAGACCCTTATTAGTCTCTTTCGCCTTTCTAATGGATAAAAATACTGTGTTTAAGTATTTTTTTCAGGAATAGACAAGCTTTGTTTCATGGTTATAAAGTCTGGTGCTATCCCGATTTAAAGTTACCCAGGTCATAAGGAAAATGTTCTTATCAATGAGAGCTAAGGCCTTGCAAATAGGAGTATTTCAGTTACGTTTTCCTTGGAAATGTTGTTTAAATACCAGCAGCAAGAGTATGTGTATTATGAGCCATCCCATTTGAGAGCATTCTTGGATTCTCACATCTAAAGCTTTTCCAAGGATGGTCTGGTTTGAAGTAATTGGTGTGGTCTCTGTTCAAAAGGCCTATTTTCCTGAGATTATTTTGTTTATTGTGATTAGGTAACGCTCTATTTCTCCAGCTCTCCTTTTATATTTCCTTTATTTTATACATATGTAGATTTATTGGTTTTTCCTTCATTGATTATAATTTATAACATATGTACTTTATTGCATACTACATTGTAAATTTCATAACAAGTGGATACTTGTAAAATTATTGGAGAAATTACTTACCTGATAATTTCGTTTTCCTTAGTGTAGACAGATGGACTCAGGACCAATGGGTATAGTGTGCTCCTGATAGCAGTTGGAGACAGAGTCAGATTTCACAATCTGACATCAGCACCAGTACATATACCCCTGCAGGAAGCTCTGCTCTTCAGTATTCTCCTCGCAAAGCAATTGTGGATATATGTGTGTGTGGATAATTTGATTAACTTGGTTAACTTTGTTTAACTTTAATAACTTGAGAAATGTGATCAACTTGAACTGGTTGACGTGGACTATAGCTGGAGACAGCCAGTGCCCTCAACTGAGAAACGACCATGACCGGTAACTATGGGTGTCCTAGCTGAAGGGAAGTGTGGCTTACTCGTGCTTGTCTTGCTCTCTGGAATTGTCACCTGAGGTTTTCATGTATTGCGGCAGCCATGGGTGGGATACTGAGTCCATCTGTCTACACTAAGGAAAACAAAATTATCAGGTAAGTAATTTCTCCATTTCCTATGGTGTAGCAGATGGACTCAGGACCAATGGGATGTTCAAAAGCTACTCCCGAACCGGGTGGGAGACTGCCCATGGCCCACTTAGAACTGCCCTTGCGAATGCTGTCCTCCCAAGCTTCAACATCCAGGCGGTTGAACCTAGAGAAGAGGTGAATGGAGGACCATGTCGCCGCCCAACATCTCAGTGGGTGACAGCATCTTGGTTTCCACCCAGGACACTGCCTGGGCTCTAGTAGAATGGGC
The DNA here is from genome assembly GCF_901001135.1 of Rhinatrema bivittatum. NCBI lineage: Eukaryota > Metazoa > Chordata > Amphibia > Gymnophiona > Rhinatrematidae > Rhinatrema > Rhinatrema bivittatum. The sequence continues at coordinate 255,757,847 of NC_042618.1, forward strand.
ATTGACTTGTAGCGGTGGAGGCTTGCCTGCCTCTACGTAGGCCGCCTTGATTACTTCTTTGATCCAGCGGGCTATGGTTGCCCGCAAGGCTGCTTCCCCTGGTTTCCTCCCGCTGTGAAGGACGAATAGGTGGTCCATCTTTCGTATGGATTCCAACCTTTCCAAGTATCTGACTAGGAGTCTGCCGACGTTAAGGTGGTGAAGACGGCGAGATTCTTCCGAGCCCTTATGCTCATCTGGAGATAGCAGTGAGATGGTTTGGTTTAGATGGAAGTGAGAAACCACCTTTGGAAGGAAGGCGGGGCCAGTGTGTAGCTGTATGGATCCCAGTGTGAATCTGAGAAAAGGTTCCCGACAGGATAGTGCTTGAAGTTCGGAGATGCGACAGGCTGAAAATATTGCCACTAGAAATGCAGTCTTCAAGGTTAGGAGTTAGGGACAGACTGCGGATAGGTCTGAAGGAGGCTCCCGCTAGGAAGTCTAGTACTAGATTGAGGTTCCATAGGGGTACCGGCCACTAAGGGTGGTCAGATCTGCTTGACCCCTCTCAGGAAGTGGGAGACATCCAGATGAGATGCTAGGCTAATGCCTTCCTCTTTGGTTCCGAAACAGGCCAACGCAGCCACCTGAACCTTGATGGAGTTGAGGGACAACCCCTTCTGTAAGCCATCCTGCAGGAATTCCAGGATCATGGGAATTTTGGCTGTCCGCGGAAGGATGTCGTGGTCTTCGCACCAGGCTTTGAATATTCTCCATATTCGTATGTAGGTTAGTGATGTGGAGAACTTGCGTACTCGGAGCAAGGTGTCAATCGCTGCCCTCGAGTATCCGCTCTTCTTCAGGCGTGTCCTCTCAATGGCCAGACTGTATGCAAGAATAGAGTTGGGTCTTCGTGGAGGATCGGGCCTTGCTAAAGCAGATCCCTGTGTGGGGGTAGGGGGGGAAGGCTCCCCATCAAAAGTCTTCACATGTCTGTGTAACACGGCCTTCTTGGCCAGTCCGGGGCCACTGGAAGTGCTAGCCCCTGTGGTGTTCTATCTTGCGGATGATCCCGCCCACTAGCGGCCACAGGGGGAAGGCATATTGCAGGTCTTCCTGTGGCCAGGTCTGGAGGAGGGCATTGATCCCTTGGGATTGTGGTTCTGGTTCTTGTCTGCGACTGAAGAAGTTGGGGACTGGCGTTGAACCAGGTTGCCAGGAGATCCATGGCTGGGGTTCCCCAGTGGCTTACTATCAGCTAGAGACTGGCGACAGCATCCATTCCCCTGGGTCTAGACTCTCTCTGTTAAGGTAGTCCGCAGTGACATTGTCTTTTTCCACAATGTGGGCAGCTGAGATCCCTTGTAGATTTGCTTCCGCCCACGCCATTAGGGGGATCTATTTCCAGGGACACCTGTTGGCTTCTGGTTCCTCCCTGGCAGTTGATGTAGGCAACTATTGTGGCGTTGTCAGACATGACTCAGACCGATATGCCCTGGAGTCTGTGACTGAACCGTAGGCAGGCTAGTCTGACCGACCGGGCTTCCAGGCACTTGATGTTCCACCCCGACTCTTCCTTGTCCCATTGCCCCTGGGCCGTCAGTTCCTGGCAGTGGGCTCGGAAACCGGACACCGGCAAAATTGAGCGTCCAATTTTCGACCCAACAACTGCTGGCTTCAATTTTTTTTTTTTTTTTTTCACTTTTGGGAAGTTTCGGGACCTCAGACTTAATATCACCATGATATTAAGTCGGAGGGTGTACAGAAAAGCAGTTTTTACTGCTTTTCTGTGCACTTTCCCGGTGCCCAAAGAAATTAGCGCCTACCTTTGGATAGGCGCTAATTTCTGAAAGTAAAATGTGCAACAATGGAATCTGAGGAAAGGCATACAGAAGATTTGAATCTCACTTAAGCAGAAAACTGTCTGTGTGGAACTCAACCTGCTCTGAAGAATGGAGCAAAACTTGTCAACTTTCCTGTTGTCTGATACGAACAAGTTGATTGAAAACCAACCCAGGGACCACTAGTGGGAGCAAAAAACCCTGAAAAGGCAATCCACAAGCATGTTGGAGATCCCAGGAAGGTTAATTGCTTGAAGGAAAGCTCTGTGATTGAAAAGCCCATTCCCAATTTTAATGGAATCCTGGTAGAATGATATAGACCCTGTGCCCCTTGTTCGTTCACGTAGAAAAGCACCACTTGGTTTGTCGGTGTGGATCAGAATTCTCTTCCCCTGAAAATGAGCATCTGATGCAAAAGAGCTCCTGTCTTTCAGAGAACGAATCCAATCTCTGGAGGTGAGAGGTAGCAGACCAGAGAAGCTGAGACAGCAGAAAAAGGGTATATAGATGACAATTTCAGGGACATAGTAGCCAAGTCCTAACTCCAGGTCTAGCAGGCCCTGGGGGCTGCCTTTGGTGGAGGAAGGTCTCATAAGAAAGCATCAACCTGGTGCAGCAAGAAATGATCCTGTAGGCAAGAACCTGCTTTCCAGGTGATTCATTGTTCTCTCACAAAGGATGTGTCTCCCAGGGATAATGCCCAGGAGGGAAGGGGTAAGCTCAGATATCATAGTTGGTGATTCTATAAGGAATGTAGACAGCTGGGGTGGCTGGGGTGGTGTAAAGGGTCACCGGATAACATGCCTACTTAGTGCGAAAGTGGCGGACCTCATGCTTCACCTGGATAGGATTTTAGAAAGTGCTGGGGGAGGAGCCAGTTGTCATGGTACATGTGGGCACCAATGACATAGGAAAATATGGGAGGGAGGTTCTAGAAGCCAAATATAGGCTCTTAGGTAAGAAAGCATCCCAGGATCTCCTGGGCCAATATAGAGCAACAAAGAGCACGACCCTCTGAGTAGCCTCGATCCTCGGTTCAATCTGCCCAAAAATGGGCCATGGAGGAAAGGCAAACAGCAACTTGCCTTCCGGTCACTACTGCACCAGGGCATCAATTCCCAATGATTTCGGATCTCTTTTGTGACTGAAGAATCATGGAACTTTTGCATTGGAGAAGCTGCCAGGAGAACTAGGAATGGGGTCCCCAGCAATCCAGAATCAGCTGAAACACCTAGTCTGACAAGGCACATTCTCCTGAGTCCACACTCTGCCAGCTGAGAAAGTCTGCTCTTACATTCTCTTTCCTGCGATGTGTGAGGCTTGAGATCTGGAGATGCACTTCTGCCCTTTCCATAAGCTGATCTATTTCCTCCTGCGTCACTTGCTAGCTCTTGGGTTCCTCCTTGCTGATTGACGACATTATCCAGATTGACCGACCCTGCAACCTGTCGCTTAACTACAACATGCCAACCAGAAACCGCCCTGGCTTCTAGTCGATTGATGCTCCAGAGACTTCTGTATTCCAGCATCCTTGCGCTGTCAGCTCCTGACAGTGAGCTCCCCAACCACGAAGACTTGCATCTGTTGTCAGTACTAGCCAGTCCAATGGTGCTAGAGAAATACCCTTCCATAGATGATCTGCTGTTATAGTTAGTGAGGTTTTGGGTGGACCCTTGGACACTGTGGCAGCTGACCACACCCATGGGGGGGAAGTCCCATGAGGGGCCACAGGTCAGGCTCAGCTCTGGACACACAAACACAGATAGTTCTTTATTTAGACAGTTTGAGAAGCCACCAGAGTTGGCAGTAGTGAGTAGAAGATGTAGCCCGGCTGGGCTAGTATTCCCCAGGGTGCTGGAACAGCGGTTTCTCTGGTAGCAGTGCTGTAGTGGAGAGAACTGAGAAAGTGAGTACAATAGAACATTCACAGAGTCCTAAGTATGGAGAAGCTCCGCGATAGGGAGAGCTGGCCCTCGAGGAACGAGTACCAGATCCCTGGAGGTAGAGAGACTTGCTGGAAAGTACTCACACAGCAGTTCCACGTAAGAGATGATACTGGAGCTGGAACGGGGGCAGGCCCTCAAGGAGCGAGTACCTGGTTCCAGGGAGGCAGCTCTGAGGAGTAATTGATAGTAGTACTCACTGATGGTGTCTGTAGCGAATTCCTCCAAGTAGAAAGAGAGATAGATGCAGGCAGCGGGTCAGGGAACATGGGCCCTCTAGGAGTGAGTACTGATTATCTGATAGCGACCTGAAAGAAACAAACAAGAGGCCCCCGAGGAGCGGGTACCCCGTTAGCAGAAAGAGTCCAATGGGAGTTGGAAGGCAGAGTAGCTGGGTTCGGAGAGCGAATCCCATCCGTAAGATCACCCTTGCTAACTCAACGGCTAGCAATAAACAGTAGACTTAAATATCTGGGCAGCGTGACGTCATCACAGGGGGACGCCCCTGAGGATCGTGCCAATGAAGAAATAAGAATGGAGGGCTGCGTGGTGCTCATGCCCTAAGGTACCTGGAGAGCATGGAGGGAGGCAGTGCCCAAGCCGGCCCGGGGACACCAGAGAGGATGGCAGACACCGTGGCAGCCAGAGCAGGAGTCGCCGCAGACAAGGAAAGGTAGGCAGTGAAGCTATTGGGCAGCGACGGTTGCAACATCTGCCTGCAGCCACCACTGCAATGTTTCCATGCGAAAATGCGTCATCTGCAGATGACCGCTGACACCTTTGAGATCCAGGATGGGACAAAAAGAGCCCTCCCTCGTGGGCACTGGAACCACAGCCCTTAGACTGAGAAGCCTTGCCAATGTAGTTTCTATTGCCTGCTTCTTCTGTAGTGAGTAGCAGGGACACGTCCTGAGGAACACTGCGAAACTCCAGTGCATATCCATCTCATATCACTTCCAGGACCCATTGATCCAATATGATATCGACCCACCTCTGATAAAGAAAATGGCATCCCCCTATCTCCTGTTCCTGAGGGTGGGTCAAACACACATGGATATCAGAGCACAACCACTCATGATAAAGGAGCGTGGCATCTGTTTATCTTACGGCAACCACTTACTGGCCATTTTTTCCAACTCACTTCTAAATAAGAGTTAGCCTTCAACGGACAATTTTGTAAGGTTAGCCTTAGAGGTTGCATCAGCCAACCAATTTCTCAGCCATAACTGATGCCAGGCTGCTATTATCGAAGCCACCCCTCTGGCCAAAGTGTGGATCAAATCGCAGCCCAGATCTACCAAAAAGGTAGCTGCTGGCTCCATAACTGCCCTGGAATTCACTCCAAAGTCAGACCTCCTGAGAGAGAAATAAACAAGAGTGAGCCACCAGGGAAAAACAAGAAGCTATCTGCAACATCACTGTCACTGCTTGTTTAAAGATGGTCTCAATCCTCCTATCATGAACATCCTTCAAGGTCTCTCCTCCCTCGACAGAGATAGTTGTTCGTTTGGAGACTGCAAAAATGTGTGCGTCCACCTTCAGAAAATATAAATGCTCTCTCACTCTTGGATCAACGGGGTATAGGCCTTCCAAAACCCGACCCTCTTTGAAATTAAGCCTCTGGGGCAACCCCAGTAAGATCAATCAATTCTTGAATGGCCTCCATGACAGGGAAAAAACAAAAAGATTTACACAAGGAGCCCAAAATGCAATTTTTCTTTGGCTCAGAATTGGAATCCTTCCCAGGAACTCAGCATTTTCAAAGCCTGGGAAATCAGAGCTATGAAAGAATTGCAACATAGTCTTATCCAGTTCCAGTCCCGGAGGAATTTACCCATCCTCCAGGATCAGTCTCATCCTCCATGACATCAGATCCCTATCTGGAAGTCCTACTACTGATCTAGGTGTTTTACGGCGCTTAACAGCATTAACAGACTGCAGCTCTGCTCTGGCAAGATTGAGATGGGCTGAGGACTGCGCCTGAAGGAAAGACCCTTGAAAAACGTCTTCCCAAGGAAAGTCACCTGTGCTGTGCCCACTAAGCTATCTTCCCCCACTGACGAACCATTTAAGGGAGTTCCAAAATCAGGTATTCCTCCTGATACATCTTTACCCAGGCTCGCACAGGTTGGGAAGAATCAGATTTAGTAAAATCAGAGGAAGATAAATCTCCCTGAGCCTCCAAACAGTGCAGGCACAATTAGAGGGCACTCCAGGCTGAGATGCCCAAATATAAACAGGTAGCACATATGGAAAGGTGCTTATATTTCTTAGCTATAGGCGCCTTTTTTTTTTTTTTTTTTTTTTTAATGCATCCAAAAATTTGGAGTCTAAAATTAGGCATCCACAATTTTAGGCATCACAAAGATAAACGCCCAAGCAACATGCCCAAGCTAAGTGTGCGGCTTAAGCATGCGTCTAGCCTCGACGCCGCTCAACTTGGATGCCCACACATACACACCCGCATAAGCATCCAAAAACTGAATGCACAATCTGGACGCACGGCCTAAAATGATGCGCCTGAAGAGAGAGTGACCGAATGCACAGGCAAAGCGCATGAAACACTGCCACTGCCAACCACATGGCGCACAGGAGAAAAGCCTCAGAGCGGGGCCTAGCCAATAAAGGCTGCTCACGTCCCTTAAACGTCCCTCAAATCAGGACGAACATTGGAACGGCACACTGAGCATGGAGACCAGGTAAGGAGAAAGCCCTACACAAAAACCCTCCTTATGCATCTCAGATAGATATATTTATTTTTTTTAACCTGAGCTCAGCCTTGCCCGGCTAAATACAAAAGATGGTCTCTGGCTGTGGGGGGAGAGGGCATATGCCATCCCTACCATGCTTGACTAAGCAGCTAAGTCCACACCAACTGAAAAACCAGCTACTGGACCAAGGCACTCAGAGGGACCATGGAAATTACCTCAGGAATTCTGATCTGGGGAAGGGACCATTTTGTATCATTTAGAGAGTGGGGCAAATTAATTTCTCTTCCAAAATTGAAAGCAATCCCCAGTAGGGAAATGTACGGCCACCATCTGCTGGAGACTGAGAAGGTTAAACAGGAAATTAGTCTAGTATGAGTAATGGGGCAAGATTGTAGTTTAGGAATTCCAACAAGTTGGCAGGTTCGGCAAATAATTGCAGTGGTAGAAAGTGTGGCTGGTACATATTCTGTGCTTTATCATTTTTAATTTTTGTATTTAATATTTATGTATGTTATTGGAAACCATCGTGGTGGCTTTGGCTGATTTGTACAGTATAAAAAAGATTTTAAATAAAGTCACTAGAGCCTGGAGCTCACAGAGTCTGCAAACCAAAATGACTGTCACCTTAAATATGATCTTTAGTTCAGTTACTTCACCTCATAAGAGTACAAAGGCTCAAAGGGAGCTTTCATCAGCTGGATCAATACCATATTGAGGTCTTAAGACACACCAGGAGGTTTCAAATGAAAGAAACCCTACATGAATCGAACAATTAAAGGCTGTACAGAGATGGTCTACCTTCTACATGGTGGTGATAGGCGCCGAGGGCATTAAGAGGAACTCTACTGAGTTAGTCTTGAGACATGACTGAAAAATGCAGAAGGTAATGAAGTAGTTTTTGCGTGGTGGAGAAATGATCTAGGACTTTTTGCATCGCACCAAAAAACAACTTCTTCCACTTCAATCACATAACTTACCCTCAGAGATTTTATCCTGGAAGCCAGAAGAACCTGAGATACATCCTCAGGTTACAGGACTATCTGCTAAACATGCTGGCATTTTAAAGTATTTTTTTTTATTCTAATTTGTATTCAACATGCTTATTAGCAGAAGATAAAGGCAATGGAGGCCATTCCCATCTGTACGTTCTTTATTTACATCCATCTGTGCTCCTTCAGCCTTAACCACAACTTCTCTGTCATATTCTAACTTGTCTATTTTGCATCTATCCTTAGAAGTTACCACTTCAAACCATGCAATATTGAGTGACCACCAACTTTCCCCCATGGTCTAGTTTAAAAACCGCTCTCTCTCCTTTTTAAATTTTATCACCAACAGCTGGATTCCATCCTGGTTAATGTGGAACCCATCCCACTGGAATAGGCTTCCATTTCCAGAGAATGATTTCCAGTTTCTAACAAATCTAAAGTCCTCTTCCATATACCATCATCTCATCCAAACATTGAGACTCTGGAACCCAGCTTGTTTCTGGAGTCTTGTGATAAGAATGGCAAACATTTCTAAGAATGCAACTCTAGAGATTCTAGTTATCAATTTCCTATCTAACAGCCTAAATTTAGCCTCCAGAACCTCCCTCCTACATCTTCTCACTAGTACCCAGGACTCTCTAAAATCCTATCAAGAAATGCACACATTACTCAAGGTGTGATCCCACCAAAGATCTAAACAGAAGCATTATGATATTCTCAGTTTTCTTCTCCATTCCTTTTCAAACAATTCCAAGTATTCATTCTATTTTCTTTTTTCTTCTCACCACACACCTCAAGCTTTCCTGCAATTTCTGACAAAGGAAGATCCAAGAGGATCCAACTTTCACAGAATTCACATTGAAGACCATGTGGTTGAATATAGCTCACTTAGAAATGACTATTTGGAACAATGTGTATTCTATAGAAGGACAGACTCATACATTTAAAATATATTCACAGGAAGAGGTTGTACAAAATAGAAATGAGTAGATAATATGAAAATAAAATAATGGGTTTTCAATTATTACTGATATCACTAGCCAAAAATATTAGGATATTAAGAAAATAGACAAGCTAAAAAATGAGAAGCTTGAGATTAATTTTCCTAAAATACAATTCCTCTCAGCACTTATTTAAAATATATGCATGCTACCTATAGAACATTTCTAGGTGAATTACAGTTAAATGCATATACAACTTGATTTATTCCACTGATATGCTTGAATTTCTTAATGTCTCTGAAAATCATTATCCCCAATTTTAAAAGTATTTTATATACCTGAATGGTTTGCTAAATCCAATATTCCTATAAAATCAGTTTCATATTTAAGAAAAAATACAATGGTAAAAACAGGTTGGTGTACCCCACAGCTTCTGAGGACTTTCTGTGAAACATACCATTGTTATTCTTAGTTATGTTTATTCACCAAATGGATGGAGACTGGATTTTTAAAAACTTATTTCCAACAAAAAGAAATTTGAGTGTCAATGCTAAGATTTTTCCTGATGTGTACAGATCTATTCAGGCTCAAAGGAGAAAGCTTTTAAACATGAGACAAGTTAGCCTTGATTTAGGAGCCCAGTACTTAGAAGTCAAATGTAAGATGATCTATAAACAGACATGTATTTTCTTTGACCAAGATCAATTAAACATCATCTTGCTTTCTAACTAGGTTTAACTTGAGTTTTTGGATCTTGAAGATAGCAATATGAAGGCTGCAAAAGATTAGCCCTCAGAATTTTCTTTTTTATTCTGGGAAACTGTTGAATGTATTTTACAATATTTTTTACAAAAGTAATATTCTTAAGCTATGTACATTTCTATATTAGTTTGATTATTTTTTTCCTTCTACTATGTCTTGAATCTTTTCCATATTTGGGGGCTTTAACTTTTAGAATGACTGGACTGATTTTTATTTTTTAATTTGCTGTACAATATATGGTATTGTTTATTTTTATCCTATTTTTGTTAATAAAATTAAACTATTTTCTCTATTAAGTTCATCTATTTAAAAATATAAAAGTCTTTGTTAATTACGTAGGTATTTGGTACCCTAATACTAGGGTATTCTTGCAGGCTGTAATGCCTTTTAATGCACCAACATTAGAATAATCCAAACATAGGTGTGCATGAACCTTCAAGACCATATCCTTCAGATAGAACATACATTCTCTGGAATAATATACCGTTTATGCTGATCAAATTACAAACAACCTTAAAAGTATCCATTTTTTTTAAATCTCTCTCAATACCAGAATGCAGTGTAATTAAAGAACAAGAAGCTAAAGTAAAAATCCTAACATTGCTTACATTTTTATTTTGTGTTTTACACAATTTAGGTATTTCAAATGTGTATTTGTTCACAATGTTCTGCTACTTCAGGAAGTATGCATGATTAGGGGGAATCTCATCTTAGCAGAGTTATGCCTCTTGAAGATACCTTAACATGGAACAGCACTTTTTTTTTTTTGCTTCATTGTCTGATGTACCTCTGTCCTCATGAGGCACAACTCATAAGAAATAGAAGACCCCTATCTAGATATATATACTGTCAGTCATCATCCTCTGAATGACCTGAACGCACATACAACAATGTTTATTTAAATTTAATTAAGTATTTTTCACCTGCCACAAAAGAAAAATTGAGGTGAGTTACAAAGTAAACATTCATAAAATATTTATGGTACAAAAGCACAAACATTAAGGTTAACAATAGCAGAATAAAAACAGGGGTTTTTGTTGGTTGTTTTTTTTGTTTTTGTTTTTTTTTACCTGTCAAGAAGGAAACTTGATCATTCTTTCCATGAAGTATTCGGATTAGACATACAGAAACATCAATTAGACCCAAGTTCCTGTTACATAATGAGAGTATTCTGATTAGGAAATAGCTTTAAAAAATTGACAATGTGTTATACCACAGAAAGTTACCAAAAAATTGATATTTGTTATGAAAGCTGTCAACTAAGACACACAGAACACTACAAACTAGCTACATTTTTCTGCAAATTTCCTTTGCTTTTAAATTTCAACAAGGATTTAATACAAGAAGAAACTGAAAACCTGGCTCTTCACCGAAGCCTTCACTTAAATCCCCATGCTACCAATAAAGCACCACACTACCTATAATACACCATACATATTAATGTTTCACTTGTATATTACGCCATGTTCAAAGTATACTCATTCATTAATTGTTCTCTGTAAAAATCTAATGCTTAATTCATAATACTCCTTGTTTAATGTATACCTTATTTATTAACTGCGCACTGTTGATTGTTTACTGTTCTATGTACACCACGTATATGGTATTTCTAAAGCTGGTTATCTGTAAACCGAAGCGATATGTACTTGTACATGATCTTCGGTATATAAAAGTCTTTAAATAAATAAATACATACATACATACTAGCTTGAACAAGTATCATAAGTGACATCACGTGTTTCATATCTTCTGGGGGAGTCATCATTCCAACCTGCATATGTAAGTTACCCATATGAGTTTTTTTCCATGCTTTTTATTTACAGTATGTATACTGTGGAAGACCCTGTGTGTCTGATTGTCAGAATTGGCAAGGGAAGGTTGAGAAGGACTGGCTGTGCAGGAACTGAGAGAGGAGGGTCTGAAAGATTAGAGGATGACTTGACTAGAAGAGTATAAAGGAAATGGGAGATGAGAAGGAACAACAACTTAGAAGTGGTTAAAATGAGGAGAGGTAAAACAAAGGGGACTGGGCGGGGATGAATATATGAGGGGGGTGCTTATACTTGCAAGAAAGATTGCCAGCAGCAAGAGTTGAGAGGGCATGTATAGAACGCCTTTGAAAATTGTGTGTACTCCATAGAATACACATTTTCAATCCTGATTATTATGCAGGTGGCCATACGCCTTTTCATAGCTTACTGCCATCCACTAAAAACTGGCATTTTCACGAACTAGCTACAGGCAGTCAATTGAAAGTTAGCTACAATAAGTTTTGCTATAAAAAGTCCAAAGCTGAACCACATTAGGTACAAACTCACTTCCTCTCTCTAGCTTATATAAAATTGTCCACTCCACCCACCACCCTCCCATCCCAACTTCTTTAACTAGTGCAGTGAAAGAAGCTCTATGTCACACCATTAGTCGAAACAAAGACCTTTATTAGATAGATATGGTCACAGCATAAGTCAATTACATAAACAAGTCAACCACTACACATTCTCAAACCACCATAAGGTGACCACAGCTGCGCCCGCTGAGTTGCAAGTCATATAGACTCAATAAGCAGCATGCTACTGCAACATTCTGCCGTTTGAGATGCAGGGTTGTGAAAGCTTCGCCCCCTCCCATGATCCACAGAATTTGATTCTTGTTTATCGGGTCAAAGATCTGTGGTGCAATAACACCTTGGTCTGCAAAAGAGCAAGACTCACTTATTAAACATGCAACACAATTTTGGGGTGGTGAGCAGGCCAAACTCCACTCACATCATCCAAGGTGGATTATATACTTTGAACAAGGAATTCATCAAGGGAAATTAATCTGGATTAAGCAATTTATAAACAAGTAATGCTGCTTTAAATTGGATATGCCAGAAAACACAGCACTTGTCATGCACCCCAGGGGTGTGGTCAAATCTGCCACAGTAATGAAACCTCCCTTGCCACATACTCCACCAACCCAGCTGTGGCCATATTCCAAAATCATTAAAACTGCCTATAGCTGTAAAGATATTCAAAGCCCCATGGTCAATCAGTAATATTGCAATACATATTCTGCATCTTGCTATGGAGATATCAAGGCCCATCTGAAACTGAAAACATCTGACTGGCAGCAACAAATACAATTGCACCATTTTGCAGATTGTATAATACCACAGTCCTGTCAAGGCCACATCCAGAAATCACCACCGCCATCTCTTCAATGTGTTTTGTACAAGTTGTTCCCTGATGTGGAGGGAGAGGTAAAACATGGCCCTCCTTACTCAGCACAGTCGGATTTGTTGGATATGATGTGCTGCCTGCTTAGGATCTGAAGATGGATCAGCTATTACAAGTAATTCCTTGATTTGCAAAAGGGGTGCTCAGTTTCATCATACAACTTTATATACCATAATTAGCCATTAATATAACAGTCCCATACTTCACTTACTGTTGTGAATATTGTGTTACATAAATAAAACCATGGGCCCACATCTAGGATTCTATTCTCTTCCCAATAGGAAGCTAATTTTTTTTTTTATATGAAGCCCTTCCTCATACTTATGTTTCTAGATACCAAGTGAAACCATGGCAATGATGACCAGCAATTGAGGGTAGGGCACGAGAGCAGAAACTGTGCTGCAGAGTATCTCGCATTGTGCTTATTGAAACGATACTGCAGCAGGGAGAAAGAGCCCAGTTAGCACACAGCTCAATGGAAGTTGAGTTTGGTTTTGTTTGTTTTTTTTTTTGGGGGGGGGGGGGCAATGACAGAGTAAAGTGTTGAACATCAAACCCACCTTTGGTGGACTGAACAAAGGATACAATTAACTCAAACCACCTGACCAATGCCCCTGTTGACAACAGTATACCCCAATATAAACCCTTATCAGATGTGCAAGTTTTTTAAATGGTCACAAATAAATGTTATGTTATGTACAAGAATAGAACTATTGAAAGCAGAGCAATGGGTCTAGGGACTCTGTACTAATAAATAATATTTTTAGTGCGAGACTGGAAGAGCCATAGGAAAGCTACAGGATGGTATCAAGGCTGTATAGCCCAACGTAGAGAGACTGGAATGCAGATGGAAGGCCTGAGATATGGTGAGGCATCTGCAACATTACTGTTGCTTTACCAGGATCCTCTAGAGCAGGGCTTCCCAAACCATTAGCCAGTTTGACTTCCTTCTAGCACTTGAAAATCTACATGACCCCAGAGTATAACCAAAACAAATTAATAGAGATGTGATATGCCTCTAACAATCACTCATCTTCCCCACATGTCAGCTTATCCCTTACTGAACATCTGTCTTCTCTAGTCAATCTTCTCCCCTCCAGTGTACTCTTCCCCCCCCCCCCCCCAACCTTCATGCCTCTCACCTCACAAGCAAGGCAAGGGCTTGGGGAAGACAAAGTGAATCTGGTAAATGGAAATGCTTTCTGTGACATGGAACCAATGGCTTATCAGAGCTAATATCACTGGAGGCTATCACAGAATACTCAAAAGGTGTGCTACACATCACAAGTTCTGGACAAGTAGCATGCTGGCAGTGATAGAGGTGGTATGTAGCCCATACTCTGAGAGGGACCACAAATAGTCCAACAGTCACGGATTGGGGCACGAGAAAAGGTCTAGCCCCTTCGTCCCACACCAGACTGAGAACCCCGTCCACTCCAACTGGTAAGACTTCCTTGGGTAAGACTTTCGGAAAGGCAACAGTACCTGTAACACAGTATCAGAGAGGTCAAGGAGCTGCAACATCCAGGCAGTGAGGGCCAGCGATCGGCGGTTCGGGTGGTGCAATCTGCCCAGATCCTGCATAATCAGGTCAGGGAGGTGCCCAGATGCATTGGCTCACGGATCAATAGGTCATGCAGGATCAGGAACCAGACTACATATACCCATGCAGGAAATTCTGCTCTTCAGTATTCTCCTCGAAAAGCAAAGGGATATATGAGTGTTTGGATAACTTGATTAACTTGAACTAGTTGACGTGAATTGTAGCTGGAGACCGCCAGTGTCGTCAACCGAGAAATGCCAACACCCGGTAAGTATGGATGTCTTGACTGGGGGTAAGTCTGGCTTACCCGTGCTTGTCTTGCTCTCAGGGATTGTCACCCGAGGTGTCTGTATTTTGAGGCAGCTGTGGGCAGAATACTGAGTCCATCTGTCTACATTAAGGAAAACAAAATTATCAGGTAACTAACTTCTCCATTTCCTAGCGTGTAGCAGATGGACTCAGGACCAATGGGATGTACAAAAGCTACTCCCGAACCGGGTGGGAGGCTGCCCGTGGCCCACTTAGTACTGCCCTTGCGAATGCTGTGTCCTCCCTGGCCTGAACATCCAGGTGGTAGAACCTAGAGAAGGTGTGAATGGAGGACCACGTCGCCGCCTGACATCTTGGTTTCTGCACAGGACACTGCCTGGGCCCTTGTGGAATGGGCTTTGACTTGTAGAGGCTTGCCTTCCTCTACGTAGGCCACCTTGATTACTTCTTTGATCCAGCGGGCTATGGTTGCCCACGAGACTGCTTCCCCTTATTTCTTCCCGCTGTGAAGGACGAATAGGTGATCCGTCTTTCATACGGATTCCGATCTTTCCAGGTAGCGGACTAGGAGTCTGCCAACGTTTAAGATGGCATATATGGTGTGAGTCTTCAGAGTCCTTATACTCATCTGGAGATGGCAGCGAGATGGTTTGGTTTAGATGGAAATAAGAAACCACCTTTGGAAGGAAGGAGGGGACAGTGCGTAGCTGTATGGATCCCGGTGTGAATCTGAGGAACGGTTCCCGGCAGGATAGAGCTTGAAGTTCGGAGATGCGACTGGCCGAACATATTGCCACTAGGAACGCAGTCTTCAAGGTCAGGAGCCGTAGGGACAGACCGCGTGTAGGTCCGAAGGAAGCTCCCGCTAGGAAGTAGAGTACTAGATTGAGATTCCATAGGGGTACCCGTGGTCGGATTTGCTTGACCCCTCTCAGGAAGCGGAAGACATCTGGATGGGAGGTAGTCCTGCAGGAATTCCAGGATCATGGGAATTTTGACTGTCCGAAGGATGTCACGGTCTTCACACCAGGCTTTGAATATTCTCCATATTCGTATGTAAGTTAAAGATGTGGAAAACTTGCGTGCTCAGAGCAAGGTGTCAATTACTGCCCTCGAGTATCTGCTGTTCTTCAGGCGAGTCATCTCAATGGCCAGTCCGTAAGAGAGAATAGAGTTGGGTCTTCGTGGAGGATCTGACCTTGCTGGAACAGGTCCCTGTGTGGAGGTAGACACAGGGTTTCCCCACCAGAAGTCTTCGCATGTCTGCGTACCATGACCTTCTTGGCCAGTCCGGGGCCACTATTTATTTATTTTATTTATTTAAACTTTTTTTATACCGACCTTCATGAAAAATATCATATCAAGTCTGTTTACAATGAACAGTGTGATAAGAAACTTTAACCTTAACATAAATAAGCATAAACAAGTTGTAGGAAAGTTACAATAAAACAGGGGTAAAGGGTAGAGGAGAAGAATGCGCTAGAGGCACTAGGAGTACTAGCACTAGGATGCACTAGGAGTACTAGCCCCCTGTGGTGTTCTATCTTGAGGATGATTCCGCTCATTAGAGGCCATGGAGGAAAGGCGTACAAGTAGGTCTTCCTGTGGCCAGGTTTGGATGAGGGCGTCGATCCCCTGAGATTGAGGGTCTCGTCTGCGACTGAAGAACTTGGGAACTTGGGCATTGGACCAGGTTGCCAGAAGATCCATGGCTGGGGTTCCCCAGAGGTCTATCATCAACTGGAAGGCTGTGGCCGACAGCCTCCATTCCCCTGGGTCTAGACTTTCTCTGCTGAGGTAATCCGCAGTGACGTTGTCTTTTCCTGCGATGTGAGTGGCCGAGATCCCTTGCAGATTTGCTTCCGCCCATGTCATTAGGGGATCTATTTCCATGGACATCTGTTGGCTTCTGGTTCCTCCCTGGTGGTTGATGTAGGCCACTGTTGTGGCTTTGTCCGACATGACTGACAGCTTCTCCTTGGAGTCTGACTGAATTGTAGGCAGGCTAGTCTGACTGCCTGGGCTTCCAGTCGGTTGATGTTCCATCCCAATTCTTCCTTGTCCCATTGTCCCTGGGCCATCAGTTCCTGACAGTGGGCTCCCCTCGCTCGTAAGCTCGCATCCGTGGTGAGCAAGAGCAAGGTTGGTGAGGATAGTCTTACTCCCTTGTTCAGATGGTCTTCTTGTAGCCACCATAGGAGCTGGGTCCGTACCTCTGCCGGCAACTGGAGGCGGACGGTGTAGTCCTGGGACATCTGGTTCCATCGTGACAGGTTGATGTCATGAGTCCAAGACTTGGAGGTAGTCCCATACCGTGGGGTGAACTCTGTCCAACGGTTTTCTCAGCTGGTCCATCAATTTCCTTCTCCTTGCAACGGGAAGGACGACCTTATCCTGTTGGGTGTCGAACCGGACTCCCAGGTATTCTAGAGATTGGGAGGGCTGCAGGCAGCTCTTGGTTGTGTTGACGACCCACCCAAGGTTTTGCAGTAGGTTCTTGACTCTGGAGGTCGCCTGATGGCTTTCTTCTGGAGATTATGCTCTGATCAGCCAATCATCCAGGTACGGGTATATGAGGATTCCTTCTTTCCTCAGTGTTGCTGCCACTACCACCATGATTTTGGTGAACGTCTGAGGGGCAGCGCTCGGAACTGGTAGTGGTGTTCCATGATCACGAAGCATAGGAAGCGCTGGTGGTTGTGATGAACCGGGATGTGCAGATAGGCTGACAGATCCAGGGAGGTCAGGAATTCTCCCAGCTGTACTGCCCTTATGAACAAACGTAGGGTTTCCATGTGGAAGTGTGGTACCCTCAGGTAGCGACTGACAGACGAGGTCTAGGATGGGCCGGAACGTTCCCTCTTTCTTGGGGATGATAAAATAGATGGAATAAGTGCCCAGTATTTTGTTGGTGCTTGGGCACTAGTGTTATAGCCTCTAGGGAGAGCAACGTTGTCAGTGTGGTTTCCATTGCCGTCCTTTTGGAGGAGGAGTGGCAATGGGATTTCACAAATTTGTCTGGAGGAATGCTGTGGAAGTCCAGATAGTATCCCTCTCGAATGATGGTTAGGATCCGCTTGTCCGACGTTATCTCGACCCATCTTTGGTAGAATAGGGCAAGCCTGCTCCCTATGGCTTCTTCCTGTGGATGGGTCTGTTTGATTCTCATTGTGGCGTGCGGCTGGGGCCTGGACCTGAGCCGGCTCCCCTCTCATTGTGTTTGTTCAGAAAGGACTGGCCCCTGCCTGCGGGGCGAGGCGCTTGGTATGTATTCTTGTACGGTCTAAAGCGTTGTGATCCTCTGCCCTTGGATGTTCAGGGAGAGGGATGACGACTTCTTTTGTTCTTGTCCTCCAGTAGCCGAGGTACTGGGGATTCGCCCCATTTGTCGGCTAACTTCTCTAGTTCACTTCTGAACAGGAGGGCTCCTTTAAAGGGCATTCTCGTGAGCTTAGTCTTGGAGGTCGCATCGGCTGGCCAGCTTCGGAGCCAGAGTTGCCTTCTGGCTGCCACAATGGATGAGATGCCCCTGGCTGAGGTGCGCACCAGGTCTGACATCGCATCCGTGAGGAAGGATATCGCTGGTTCTAATGTTTCAATGGGCATGGTAGCGTTCCTGGCGAGTGATAAGCAGGCACGTGTCACCATGACACAGCAGGCAGAGATCTGTAGTGACATAGCTGCTGCATCAAATGACTGTTTAAGGATGGATTCCTGACGTCTGTCCTAGGCATCCTTGAGTGCAGCTCCTCCTTTGACTGGAATGGTAGTGCGCTTTGTGACAGCGCAGACCATGGCATCCACTTTGGGAAACACCAGGAGTTATATGGCTGAGGGATCCAGTGGGTATGGGGCTTCTAGGGCCCGTCCTCCCTTGAAACTGGCCTCCGGAGCATTCCATTCCAGGTCGATCAGTTGTTGTACGGCTTGTAGCAACGGAAAATGGCATGAGGCCTAAGAGCCCGACCAGAAGAGGTTCCGCTTTGGTTCCGCTGTGGCACTTGTGCTTGGGATGGCCAGTTCCTTCAGGCTCAGAGACACGAGGTCTGGTAACTTGTCTCTGGAGAAGAAATGCATCATGGTACGGTATGGTTCCATTCCTGGAGGGATTTCTACATCCTCCAGGGAGTCTGGTTCTTCCTCCAAGGTGTCCGTGTCCCCTAAGAGGAGGCTTTTGTCCGGAGGGGGCACATCTTGGGGAGGCCGAGGGGCCTGGAAGGCTTTGGTCTTCCAGTGGAGGCTGTGGCTGTGTCACTGGTGGCGATTGTGCCTGGACAAAGGTTTGCAGCCCTTTGAAGAATTCTACACAGGAAAAGGTTCCAGGGTCCATATTGATGCCAGTGGCGTTCCGAGGGGCCCAACTGAGAAGGGGCCGAGCCGGGGATAGAGAGGTCCAGTACTATTGTTGGTGGAGCCGGATTCCTCTACTGGCCGGGGGGCGCCTTGTTGTTGTTCCCCCCAGGACCGCCTCGAACTGTAGGCACAGGGCAGAGTCCTCCTCATGTTGCGCAGCTCTTAGGTGGCAGGCTGTGCAGAGGACTTGTGACTTGGCTCTCTTGGCCGGTGGTGCCATGGTTTGGATGAGTAGGGTCGTTCAAGACTGGTCTGTGCGTTTATATGCGCGCACCGGGCGGCTTAGATATGCGTTCTGGGGGCGTCGACAATGTGCGTGCAGGCCGCCATGTGCACTTACGGAGATGCGCGCGCCGCTGTGCGCACAGGCTTATCTTGTGCGCCCGATGCCATTGGGCGTGCTGCTATGCGCCCGGCACCCTAGTGCACCCGGCACAGATGCGCACACCGCTAAGCGTACAAGTAGGTTATGCACCTGGCTCGCCACTGTGCGCATGGCTCAGTTAAGCGGACAGCACGGCAATCTAGGGGAGGAAATGGTACAGATGACCACGTGGGCAAAATGGCGGACCCCACCCCCACCCCCGGAGGGTCTCCACGTCGGAGCACCCTTGTACCAGATCGGGGTCTAGCCCATATGGAGCTGATCAACCCAATAGGACAGACACCAGCTGGCGATCTGTGCAGCATTCCGAGCCTGGGAGGCCGGAGACTTCAAGAAAGTTTTCTACCTTACCTTGTCTCTGTGTTTCCCGGTCTCGGGCCGGGCAGTCTCTGGCTGCGGGGGGAGAGGGAAAGTACCTTCACCGCCGCGCTTGGTATTGCACCCACTGCCTCTCAGCCACTACCGTTCCTGGGGACTAAGTCCATGCCGGGAACTGGCTACCGGACCAAGGCTTACCTCTGAGGGATCTCGGAAATCACCTCAGGAATTCTCGACTGGGGAAGGGACCCTTAGGTATCACCGCAGAAGAGCGGGGCTCGACTATAGAGGTAAGATTACTTATTGGTTTTGGAATTTTTCTTCTTTGGTTTGGATTTTCTAACACTGTGCAAGCGTGTGTATAGTCCCGAACTGCTAAGGAGACAGAGAAATACTGAAGAGCAGAGCTTCCTGCACGGGTATATGTAGTGCTGACATCAGATTGAAATCTGATTCAGTCTCCAACTGCTATCAGGAGCACACTATACCCATTGGTCCTGAGTCCATCTGCTACAAGTTAGGAAATTTCATTTTTTCCTTCAGAACCGTGGGGTGTATACCATCTAGTCCAGGTGATTTACTACTCAAGTTTGTCAATCAGTCCTACCACATCTAGGTTCGCCATGATTTGGTTCAGTTCATCTGAATCATTACCCATGAAAACACTGAAACAAAGAAATTGTTTAATCTATCAGCGATGGCCTTATCTTCTCTAAGTGTCCCTTTAACCCCTCTGTCATCTAATGGTCCAACTGACTCCCTCGCAGGCTTTCTGCTTTGGATATATTTTTAAAAGTTTTTACTGTGAGTTTTTGCCTCTATGGACAACTTTTCAAATTCTCTCAGCCAGTCTTATCAATGTCTTACGTTTAACTTGCAAGTGCTTATGCTTTATCCTATTTTCTTCTACTGGATCCTTCTTCCAATTTTTGAATGAAGATCTTTTGGCTAAAACAGCCTCTCACCTCACCTTTTAACCATGCCGGTAATCGTTTTGCCTTCCTTCCACCTTTCTAAATGTGTAGAATACATCTGGAGTGTGCTTCTAGGATGTTTGGTTTTTTGGTTTGTTTTTTTTAAACAATGTCCACGCCTCTTGCACACTTTTTACCTTTGTAGCTGCTTTTAGTTTTTTTTCTATTTTTCTCATTTTATTAAAGTTTCCCTTTTGAAAGTTTAGCGCTAGAGCTGTAGATTTACTGTCCCCCTTCCTGTCATGAATTCAAATTTGATCATATGTTCACTATTGCCAAGCAGCCCCACCACCGTTACCTCTTATCAAACCCTGTGCTCCACTAAGAATTAGATCTAAAATTGATCCCTCTCATTGATTCCAGAACCAATTGCTCCATAAAACTCATTTATTCCATCCTGATGTCACATTTACCCAGTCAATATTAGGGTAACTGAAATCTCCAATTACTGTACTACCAATTGTATTTGTATAATGTTGTGGGATAAAATAATTCATTAACACAGCACGATGTGCTCTAAACAATGTCTACACTTCACTGGGTAATGGCAATGTACTATAGAGGCCACATCATGATCTTTTAATGCGCTGTATGTATTATTGGCCATTTAAATCATTTGTCATTTCAAAGATCAAGGTCATTTAAAGATCCACCAAAATATACAATGCTACAAAAAAATTAAGGTGATTTCTTAAAATAAACAATTATCTGAACCAATTTTATCAATAAATTTTGATTCTTAAAGAATAAATATAAACAAAGTGAAAAATCGGTGCAATCATATTCACTCCACAGACAAAGTTTTGTTGATGGCAGGTGACAATGATTACACTCCATAAAAATACATGCAAAAGTCTTCTTACAGAATATAAATGACAAATAAAGACCAAATGGTCCATCCAGTTTACCCAGCAAGTTGCTTTTGCTAGTAAATGTAGTGCCTTGCAAGTTACCCCTTGCCTACTCTTAAGGATAGGAGTAATTACCGCTCTGTGCGGGTTACTGCCTTTTAGAAGAGTTACACCTAATATTAAATAACTTCATTTTTAATCTCTAACCCAGTGGTTCTCAACCTTTTTTCTGTTGGGACACAACTGACAAATGGATCTCACATGCGTGACAACACATGACCGTCACGGGGCTAAATATAAACATACTTTGTATCCACAGGAACACCCCCCCTCCCAGCAATGGGTGCAGAGCAGAACTAGGGTATTACCCATTTAACTTACCACAGAAAAAAAGATGTTCTGGTGTCATCTCAGTAACAGCAATACTAATTACTACCAGGCGAAATAGCCCTACTCACATACAACCTTTACCACATACAGAAAGACCACAAATTACAAATATGAAAACAGAAACCAGAAGGGAAACAAAAATATCCACTCTGCATGCAATGCAAAACTGGGGAAATAGAAACAAATATAGTACCAAACATATTCCCAGAATCTGTAATAATGCACACAAACTAATTTGCACAAAGTTACACCTGTATTATGGAACACACTCAAACATTAATAACCCTAACTATGAAAAAGGCAACACTACAAATATTACACCAGGCCCTAAACATCAATACACCTCCTAGTAGGAAAACAGAACAAGCCAAGCTGTTATAGACCCCTACACAGAAACTACAAGCTTGCAGAATACTCTTACCTGGGTTACACATGCAGAATACAGACTAATTAAAAACAGAATTAAGTGACTATAAAGTTAATGTTTTTGTTTATCCATTGTTGTACTGCATACACAGAATGGCTTCTTGCGGTTTCCAGTTCAGTTTTTGTTTGTACATTTTTAATTATATATTCCTCAAGACTTAAAATAAATGAAAAACAATATTAAGAACAAATGTTTGAAAACTGTATAGAACGTACAATAACTAAAGATTATTAAAAATTCTCCAAACATCAATAAAATATTTCAAAACAGCAGACATCACAATTTGAAAGTAAAGGAGGCGGCATCAGGCAATTTGGGAGTTATTCTAGACTTAAGTCTATCAATGAAAAGTCAGATGAAAAAAGTAGCTAATCTAGCCTTTTTTTTAAACTTGGGTTAATGCGCCCTCTAAAAAGCTTTCTACCAACTGACAAATTTCAGTTACCGAATTTTCCGGCGTATAAGACGACACCCCCCCCCCCTTTTTTATACATATTTTTAAGAAAAAAATAATTTTACACTCAAACAGGAGCAACCCTATCTATGAAAAGGCAACACTACAAATACCGTATATCAGGCCCTAAAAAACCAATACACCTCTTATTAGGAAAACAGAACTAGCAAGCAGCTATAGATCCCCACACAGAAATAATTGTAAAACTATACTAATAAGCAGAATAAATGTTTCAAAACAGCTATGAACAGAATAACATCCAACAATTAAAAACTCATAAAAACTATTAAACATTCTCCAAACACCAATAAAATATTTCAAAAAAGCAGACATCACATAATATTAAATAATTAAAATGGCAGTCAATCAAGAAAAATAAACTTTAAAAGCCACCTTTACTTATCCCCTCCAGCAGCTCTCCTACTCCTCTTCCATGCAGGCCGTAGCACACACCAGAAGCAGCAGTAATGGCTAAGCTCTATACTCATGGTCCTCTTCCTTAGGGCCCATGTCTCTCACACACACACACACACCATACCAGTCATGCCCCCATGACCAGTTTCTGTCTCACACTCCCCAATCATTTCCCAAACAGTCTTTGACACACACACCAGACACCTTCCTGAACAGTTTCTCTCATGCCATACACACACACACAGGCTTCCCACTCCCGTGTTCTGCTTACCTTACATATACGGGCTTCTCACTCTCATAATCACTTTCTCTGTCTCACACACACACCAGTCTCTCTCTCATTTCCATGCTTGCTCTCCACGTGCACAGGCTTCTCATTCCCTGAATCATATTCTCTCTCTCACATTCACACACCAGTCTCTTTCTCTCACACACACCGTCACCTTATCAACAGTCTCTCTGTCATGCACGCACACACACACACAGCCCTCCTGCTCCCATGCTCTCTCACATAATCAGGCTTCTTACTCCCATGCTTTCTCACATACCCAGATTTCTCACTTCCATGCTTTTTCTCTCTCACACACACATCAGTCATCTCTCTGAGCAGTCACTTTCATTGTCTCTCACATATACACACACACATGAGCTCGCTGACCAGTTTCTCTCAATCACACACATGCTCTCAATCAAATGCATTCTCTCACTTACACACAGGCTGGCTGCTTCTCTCTCTCTCTCACTCACTTCCACTCCCCCCCCCCCCCCCGAGCACAAATAGTAGCTGCAGCAGCCTCCTCCTCCAGCCCCCGCAGGCCAAGAAAGAAGAAACCCATCGGCCGCGGGAGGCTCATGCTGCTGTCTCCTTTCCCGATTACCAGCTCCTTCGACTGCTCGGGGGCCAATGCTGCTGTCGCCGCTGCTATTTTTTCACACGGCACGGCTCTTTCTTTTTCCCGCGCATCACTTCCTGTTCCGGTTCAAAGGGGGGGGGGGCAGGAAGAAGAAAAGGCCAGCCGCGGATGCCACAGCTTTTTTTTTTTTTTTGCACCGCTGCCGTTCCCGCTGGGCTTGAACGTGCTGATAGCCCAGCGGCAACGGCAGTGCAGTGTGCGGGAAGGAGAAAGCCGTGCCGCATGAAAAAATAGCAGCGGCGACAGCAGCATCGGCCCCCGAGCAATCGAAGCAGCTGATAATAGGGAAAGGAGACAGCACCATGAGCCTCCCGCGGCCGATGGGATTCTTCTCTCTTGGCCTGCGGGGGCTGCAGCTACTATTTGTGCTTGGGGGGAGAGGAAGTGAGTGAGAGAGAAAAGCAGCCAGACAGCCAGCCTGTGTGTAAGTGAGAGAATGCATTTGATTGAGAGCATGTGTGTGATTGAGAGAAACTGGTCAGAGAGCAGGTGTGCCCTATATGATGATACCCGGCGTATAAGACGACCCCCGACTTTTGAGAAGATTTTCTTGGGTTAAAAAGTCGTCTTATATGCCGGAAAATACGGTAGTTGTTCAAGCTATTGTGTTACATCATCTTGACTACTGCAGCTCCCTTTATTTAGGGACTCTAGGGACGGTAACTTTCAAAACTGGCACGCATGCGCTCATTTGGATGCAAACATCAGCCCTTGCCCAGGTAACGTGGTCTATTTTATAATATGCGCGCATATTATAAAAGACTAGCTGCACACACACCTTCCTCATATTTTAACAGGATGCGCACAAATCCGTAAATTGGGGAATTTTAAAAAGGAAGCGCATCAAACATCATTCCCAGTTTTACCAGTTCATCCCCAGTTCGCCCAGTTGAGATAGGTCCTCCAACTCTTCCTGGATTGATAGCCTTCACTCCCCCCTGATAGGCCCGACCCTTAAAACCCCGCAGAGTTGCCTTACTTTCTTTAAATTTTTAACTTACAAGGCATCCATAGCAGAAGTAAAGTTACATAACAGTTGAATATCCATACCTCGCCCTTTTTGAAAACTTTCTAGATATGCACATATCTCCTGCAGAACGCACATCTTGGCAGCTTTTAAAATGCGTTCTGTGAGTACAAGCCTGACTTCTTTGCACATCCTCTAATTAAATGTGTACGTTGGATTTTTTTTAATTCACCTCCAAGTATTTGCAGCAAGTATTACAGCTAGTCCAGAATTCAGTAATTCAGTTAATTTTTAATCTTTTATGGGGTGTAAAATGTGAAACCTTATGTGAACAGTTTACACTGGCTCCCTATTGCTCAGTGAGTACAATTTAAGATGTTTTCGATAATGCACAGGATTTTTTTTTCTAATTCATTTACAACAAAAAATTCAGGACTATGTTCCTGCGCGTTTGCTTCATTCTCAGTCTCAAAAATTAGTAGCATCAAGTCATAAGGATTATTCCCTGCAGAGTAAGAGCTTTTCTTTAGCTGCACCACCAGTACTCTGGAATAAGCTGAACATAAGAATTGCTTTACTGGGTCAGACCAAGGGTCCATGAAGCCCAGCATCCTGTTTCCAACCGTGGCAAATCCAAATCACAAGTACCTGACAAGTACTCAAACATTAGATAGATCACAAGCTACTATTGCTTTTTAATTACCGTCAGTCTGTGGATTTATCCTCTAGGATAAATCCATAAATTGCCACTTGTATTGCACAAGGAAGAAGGCTGAAGCGTTTTTGTACAGGCATTTGGGTAGCCAGGGAGCCTCTGTTCATGTTTGGTTTTTTGTTGTTTTTTTTTTAAGATGTTATACTTGTTTTGTGCATTATTGTTGTGAGTTTTGAGTTTGGTGCCTTATTATGTATGTGAAATTCATAATCTATGCTGAACCTCTGGTGGATTTGCAGAATAAGATCTGTAAGTAGACATTTTACTTTAATAAATGAAAATATTTACCATATTTTACAGTTAAAGCATATTTCACATATTTAATACATTATGTACACAAGTTTTGAGACTCTAGAAAACAAACATGGATATAATTGTTGCAAAATTTAGTGCATCTGACATGTATTTGTATTTAGTGGTGGTAAAAAATAACTACAATAAATTTTGTATTCAAATATAAAACTCAGTTTGAAATTGTTGGATGGGCTATTTGATAGTCATGGGGAAACACAAGAAATGTTTTTGATCTTAATCATAATTTGGGGGGGGGGAAAGACAAAATGAAATCTGAACTACATTAAAACTGAGTTGGCAACTGAAGCATAAATCTCACTGAGTAATAAGTATCACATTTATTCAAAGATTTCATGTCAGATTTTTCCAACACATTTAATTGCTCTGTTAGGTCCTCGTTTCCATACGAATGAAAAGGTCAGTGTAAATGTATAACTTCCAATTTAATATAAATATTTAAAAAAAATCTTTAGCATTCTTTACAGTACTCTTCTCCAATTTTTCCTCACACACACACTATTAGCATAATTTATTATTCAATGATATGTTGAGCCACACAAACAAAACACCCTCTCCCCTCTACATACACAAACCCATGAAAATAGGGGGAATTAACAGGATCTAATTGATTGCAATCACAGACTTCAGTCAGTTTGGCTATCAAGAAAAAAATGTTGCGTCCAAAACTATATCAAGAGCTTTTTTTTTCCTCCTAGAAATTATCTTATGATTACAGTAAAATAAACACCACCTGCAGAAACATTCCGTAAGACAGGGTTGATAGCAGCAATTTTCAGCCATCTTCTAGGGAAACAATTTATATAGCATAATCAAATAACCACCCAAACGGATAAAAAACAGAACATGGAACATATAGGCCGGAAGGCAGCAATGTATGAAAGCCCATATGGTATAGACAAGGTAAGACCCCGAAGGTTGAGGAAAAGAACGAGAAGGCAGGATGGCCACAAGGCAAGACAGGGATAGGCAGGGCCGGTGCAAGGAGATTTGGCGTCTTAGGCAAGCCTTCTCCCTTGCGCCCCCCCCCCCCCACCCCCCAGTCTCGGCCCCGACTCCTACCTCATTCTCGATCACGCCCACTGACTGTGTGGTTTTCTGGGTCGCGAGCAGGTTGGGCACTGCTTGGGGCCTGCCAAATCTCCACTCCTCTTTGCCACCGCTTGCGGCCCCATATGACTTGCACCCAATGGCGCACCAAGGGTCTCCGGCACCCGGGGGCCAATGCATTTGTGTGCCTCTCCAGTATCCCCCCCGTAATCCTTCTTGTATTAATGCTTAAAGTCACAGAAAATCTGTGGTGTCTCTAGACAAGAATTTTTTGGGGGGGAGCCAAAATGACATTTCTTCATCACACCCACCTCTATAGCATGGATCCTGTTTTAAAATTGGTTATAAAAAAAAAAAGTATTAATAAAGTCCAAAGGGTCTTCTGCATAATTTTAAAAAGCTGGCCAGTTTCACACTATAAAATTATTTGATAGCCTCATTCAACTAATTCTACATGGCTATGAGAGTGAAGTCTGGAATATATAGGAAGGGACAGAATGTCAATATAAATCGTGCACCTCCAGTTCTCTAACTGTGCATCCACTGAAATTCCCCAAAACAATGGAGCTTGGATGTTTCCCTTACAGCTCATCATACTAAAAGATATTTTCAAATTCTTGTGTCACCTCACAGTAACAGCAGCACAAACACCTTCCACTGCCAGACACATTGTGAACTAACACAAAACCCCACAAAAAAAGACACTCAAAATCTATACTGCCATCCCATAACATTTATTTAATTTTTTTTTTTAATTTTTTTTTTTTTTATATATACATAAATTTTATATCATAATAGTAATAACACCAAGGACTTAAACAATAACCCTACCTGTGAATAAGCAAGGGTAAATATTACACTGGGTCCTAGGATAACAATACACCACCTACTGAGGAAACAAACCTGATTGCCATAGATCCCTATACAGACACTACATGCTAGCAGAATCTCTCATCATGGTCACACACAGAGCAGAGACAGACCCTCACCAAATACAGAATACAAAATAAAGGAACACAAATAAGAAAAAACTGAAATGGAAACCCCAAGAAGCCAGACTCTGTATTAACAATGGAAAAACAGAACCACCATTCCTCAGAAAAATAAAATCAGGAAACAAAGCATTAGTTTTAATAGTAAAACCATACTAATAAAAGAATATTTTAAAACTACTGATAAATAGAATTTCTATTAATTAAAATCATATACATTTTTTACAATTTCTCAAACACCAATAAAATATTTCAAAACAGCACATATCTCAAACACAATAATTAAAACTAATAAGGATTTTAAAAAGCCCCTACTGTCCATACATGGGAGCTCTTGATTTCGTCACCCTGATATTGTCGACGATTAGGAGGTTATTCTCTCTCACACACACTCACATGTCCATTCTCTCACACACATACACTGTCACATACATACACATTCATGCTCTTATACCCACCATAACCTCTCGATCTCACAGACACTGACACACTCTCAGGCTGTAAGATACTCTCTCTCCCTCTCCACACCCCCCCCCCCAAACACACACACACAAGCTCCCAGTCAATCATTCTCACACTGAACCCCAGGCAGGCTCCCATTCATTTTCACACCACTCCCTCACCATCTCCCAGGCATGCACACATTCATTCTCACACACACACATACACCACACACAGGCAGGCACCTATTCTCACACATACAAACCCCAGGAAGACACCCATTCATTCTCATACACAGACACACCCTCAGGCAGGCACCCATGCATTCACACACATACACCCCCCAGGCAGACTCCCATTCATACACATGCACACACTAAAGGCAGAGACACCTTCTCTCTTTTGCAAGCAACCTCAGAGCCTCTCTCATTCCTCTTCCGCGAGGCTATTGGAGAGGTGCTGATTGCTGCTACTGGCACTGAAGCCCATTCTGCTGCCTCCTCTGTGCAGGCCCCATGGGTTTCCAGTTCCTCCATGCTGATCTCGTACATTGTGAGAGCTGCATAGAGAAAGTGCTACTCTTGCACATTCCCATAGATTACATGTGCCAATCAGTAAAAAGTAATTTTTTTTTTACATTTGCTGTCCGATCTTAGTTTTCTAATCGGTTGGTCACAGGCTTTTTTTTTCCACCTTCCCTTTCTTATTTTTCTGCCAATTCCTTTTATATTGTCTTTTTTTCTATTTCTTTTCTCTCCATCTGTCTTCTTCCCTCAAACAGTCAGGTTCTCATTCTCACATGCTTTCTCACACACTCTCACATGCTCTCTCATACAATCATTCATACAC
This sequence comes from Rhinatrema bivittatum, assembly GCF_901001135.1. Classification (NCBI taxonomy): domain Eukaryota; kingdom Metazoa; phylum Chordata; class Amphibia; order Gymnophiona; family Rhinatrematidae; genus Rhinatrema; species Rhinatrema bivittatum. The sequence goes on from NC_042618.1 coordinate 255,786,850, forward strand.
ACAGTCTCTCACTGGCACATGCTGTCTTGCTCAAGCACAGGCTCTCACTGTCACATGCTGTCTCTCACACACACAGAGGCTCACATGCTGTCTCTGCAAACATTCAGGCCTTCACTCCCACACACAATCTCTCAACTCATCTCATAAACGCAAACATACACACTCTACAGGCCCTCTCTCACCTCTGGGCCTCCTCTTCATGGGTCACCACAGGATGGGCTCTGCAGTGGCCCTGGTCTTCTCAGGCCGCGCTGCTCCTCTTTTGCACGTTTAGACGCGACCTTTTTCTTCGGGCCATAGGGACATGAGCACCACCCCGGCCCTGCTGATCTTCTTGCTGTGTGTATCCGGCACACAGCACAGCAGTAGTTCACCGCTCAGCCGCCAGTGGGCTGAGGTCCACCGGAGGCTCGGCGCCCCCTAATGCTCAGTGCCCTAGGCAATTGCCTAGTTCACCTAGTGCTTCCACCGGCCCTGGGGATAGGCCTGGGTAGGCAGCAAAAGCAACAGTGGCTAGGGCAAGAAGCCAAGGGTGACAATGTGGAATCATTTTGGATTTGGTAGGCAGAGGTATATAGGGCTGGAGCCTGGGTATGGTGCATGCAGGGAGGGGGAGTTTGGCAGGGCAGTTGGTTAAGTTCACCGAGGGCTCCTGGAGGCTGTTCCACAGGCTGAGCTTGCTGACAGGGCAGCACAGAATAAAGCTTCAAAGATACCTCTGCTGGCAGGGAGGTGACATAGTCAGGATAAGATGAGGCTGTGTAGCAGGTGAACCACCACATTTAAGGGTTGGTTTTTTTGGGGGGGTTTTGTTTTTAATTTACACAAGGTTTGTAGAAATTGAGTTCACTCATTATGAGGTATTGTGTGTAGATTGGGAAGGGAAAAACTGCATATTCGTTTTATAATAAGGCTGTAACAAAATATAGAAAAAGTGAAGGGGTCCGAATACTTTCTGAATGCACTGTAAATAGGAAGGGATACACTGGAGTCAAAACATTTGATTATGAAATTAAATAAAATTTAACTTGGTATGTATTTTGAAGTGCCTGTGGGTATTTAATGGGTAAAGGACTGATATGAAGAGGTGCATGGGGATAAACAGCACAGAGTAGCAGTTACTACCCTTAACAGAGGGCATGGGGATTACTACCCTCAACCAATAGCCTTGATGCTCTTGACACAACTGCAACATCCCTCCCTGGTTTGACGGCAGGTGGGGGGAGGTGGAATTGGAAACAGGCAATAACATGGGCCCTGATTTTTACTATCTGGAGTACATAGGAAAATGCCATACTGGGTCAGACCAAGGGTCCATCAAGCCCAGCATCCTGTTTCCAACAGTGGCCAATCCAGACCATAAGAACCTGGCAAGTACCCAAAAACTAAGTCTATTCCATGTTACCATTACTAATGGCAATAGCTATTCTCTAAGTCAGCGATTCTCAACCGGTGTGTCGCGACACACTAGTGTGTCGCCAAGCACCGGCTGGTGTGTTGCGTGCTCCCGGTCTCTCCCGCTGCTCTTTCTTCCCTGCTGCCGTTGCCGCCAGGCTATCAGAACGTTCAAGCCCAGTGGGAACGGCAGCGATGGTAGAAGCAGTGGCACCTGCGGCTGGCCTTTTCTTCTTCCCGCGCCCCCCAACCCCGTGACCCGGAACAGGAAGTGATACGCGGTGCGCGGGAAGGAGAAAGACCATGCCGCTTGATAAAGTAGCAGCGGTGGCTGCAGCATCGGCCCCCGAGCAATTGAAGCAGCCGGTAATCGAGAAAGGAGACAGCAGCATGAGCCTCCTGTGGCCGATGGGATTCTTCTTTCTTGGCCTGCCGGGGCTGGAGGAGGCTGCTGCAGCTACCATTTTGGGGGGGGGGGGGGGGAAGAGGAGGAAGTGAATGAGAGAAAGAGAGAGAAGCAGTCAGCCAGCTTGTGTGTAAGTGAGAGAATGTATTTGATTGAGAGCATGTGTGTGATTGAGAGAAACTGGTCAGAGAGCTGATGTGTGTGTATATGTGAGAGACAATGAAAGTGACTGCTCAAGGAGATGACTGATGTGTATGTGAGAGTGTGAGACAGTCAGGGATGTGACTGATGTGTGTGTGTGTGTGTGAGAGAAAAAGCACGGAAGTGAGAAATCTGGGTATGTGAGAAAGCATGGGAGTAAGAAGCCTGGTGTTGTGGGGGGGGGTGTGTGAAAAAGCATGGGAGTGAGAAGCCTGATTATGTGAGAGCATGGGAGTGGGAAGCCTGTGTGTGTGCATGCATGAGCAAGAGACTGGTTGGTAAGGTGACTATGTGAGAGAAAGAGACTGGTGTGTGTGAATGTGAGAGAAAGAATGTGATTCAGGGAATGAGAAGCCTGTGCAGTGGAGAGCGAGCATGGAAATGAGAGAGAGACGTGTGTGTGTGTGTGTGTGTGTGTGTGTGTGTGTGTGTGTGTGTGTGTATAACAGAGAAAGTGATTATGGGAATGAGAAGCTTGTGCATGTGAAGAGAGTGAGCATGGGAGTGAGAAACCTGGGTGTGTGTGAGACACAGATTGGGAGGGAGAAGCCTGTATATGTAAGACAGAGCATGGAAATGGGAAGCCTGTGTGTATATGCATGAAAGAGATCAGGTGACTGGTGTGTGTTTGTATGTATATATGTGTGCGTGTGTGTGAGAGAGAGAGAGAGAAAGTGATTATGGGAATGAGAAGCCTGTGCATGTGAAGAGTGAGCATGGGAGTGAGAAACCTGGGTGTGTGTGTGACAGCATGGGAGTGAGAAGCCTGTATATCTGAAAGAGAACATGGGAGTGGGAAGCCTGTGTGTGTGTATGCATGAGAGAGATCAGGTGACTGGTGTGTGTTTGTGTGGGTCTGTGAGAGAAAGAAAGTGATTATGGGAATGAGAAGCCTGTGCATGTGGAGAGAACAAGCATGGGAGTGAGAGACTGGTGTGTGTGTGTGTGTGTGTGTGTGTGTGTGAGAGACAGAGAAAGTGATTATGAGAGAGTGAGAAGCCCGTATATGTAAGTAGAACACAGGAGTGGGAAGCCTGTGTGTGTATGGCATGAGAGAAACTGTTCAGGAAGGTGACTGGTGTGTGTGTGTCAAAGACTGTTTGGGAGATGATTGGTGTGTGAGAGACAGAAACTGGTCATGGGGGCATGACTGGTATGGGTGTGTGTGAGAGACATGGGACTAAGGAAGAGGACCATGAGTATAGATCTTAGCCTCTACTGCTGCTTCTGCTGTGGCCTGCATGGAAGAGGAGTAGGAGAGCTGCTGGAGGGGGTAAGTAAAGGTGGCTTTTTAAGTTTATTTTTCTTGATTGACTGCCATTTTAATTATTTAATATTATGTGATGTGTCTGCTTTTTTTGAAATATTTTATTAGTGTTTGGAGAATTTTTAATAGTTTTTATGAGATTTTAATTGTTTGATGTTATTCTGTTCATAGCTGGTTTGAAACATTTATTCTGCTTATTAGTATAGTTTTACAATTATTTCTGTGTGGGGATCTATAGCTGCTTGCTAGTTCTGTTTTCCTAATAAGAGGTGTATTGGTTTTTAGGGCCTGATTTAATATTTGTAGTGTTGCCTTTTCATAGATAGGGTTGCTCCTGTTTGAGTGTATTCCATAATACAGGTGTAACTGTGTGCGGATTAGTTTATGTGCATTACTACAGATCCTGGGAGTATGTTAGGTCGGTTCTGTGTGTTACCGAGATGAGATATTTTACTAGCATGTAAGCGTTTTATCAGTCTTATTTGTTGTTTTTTCTCAAGAGGACATGCATTGGTGGTAAACTGCTGTCTTTTCATAAGTAGGGCTATTGAGCCTGGAAGTACAAGGAGTTTGAGTTGCTGTTACTGAGATGACACCAGAACATCTTTTTTGTAGGGTGAGTTGTATGGGGAATGTCAATGTTGCTTTACATCCATTATTGTGGGTCAGGGGGGTTCCCGTGGATGCAAACTGTACTCTTACATCTAGCCCCATGACAATCATGGGTCAGTGTGTCACGCATGTGAGAACCATCTGTCAGGTGTGTCCTGACAGAAAAAAGGTTGAGAACCACTGCTCTAAGTGAACTTAATAGCAGGTAATGGACTTCTCCAAGAACTTCTACAATCCTTTTTTAAACACAACTATACTAACGGCACTAACCACATCCTCTGGCAACAAATTCCAGAATTTAATTGTGCATTGAGTAAAAAAGAACTTTCTCCGATTAGTTTTAAATGTGCCCCATGCTAACTTCATGGAGTGCCCCCTAGTCTTTCTACTATCCAAAAGAGTAAATAACTGATTCACATCTACCCGTTCTAGACCTCTCATGATTTTAAACAGCTCTATCATATCCCCCCTCAGCCGTCTCTTCTCCAAGCTGAAAAGTCCTAACCTCTTTAGTCTTTCCTCATAGGGGAGCTGTTCCATTCCTCTTATTTTGGTAGCCCTTCTCTGTACCTTCTCCATCGCAATATCATCTTTTTTGAGATGCGGCGACCAGAATTGAACACAGTATTCAAGGTGCGGTCTCACCCTGGAGCAATACAGAGGCATTATGACATTTTCCGTTTTATTCACCATTCCCTTTCTAATAATTCCCAACATTCTGTTTGCTTTTTTGACTGCCGCAGCACACTGAACCGACGATTTCAATGTGTTTATCCACTATGACGCCTAGATCTCTTTCTTGGGTTGTAGCACCTAATATGGAACCCAACATTGTGTAATTATAGCATGGGTTATTTTTCCCTATATGCATCACCTTGCACTTATCCACATTAAATTTCATCTGCCATTTGGATGCCCAATTTTCCAGTCTCACAAGGTCTTCCTGCAATTTATCACAATCTGCTTGTGATTTAACTACTCTGAACAATTTTGTGTCATCTGCAAATTTGATTACCTCACTCGTCGTATTTCTTTCCAGATCATTTATAAATATATTGAAAAGAAAGGGTCCCAATACAGATCCCTGAAGCACTCCACTGTCCACTCCCACTGAGAAAATTGTCCATTTAATCCTACTCTGTTTCCTGTCTTTTAGCCAGTTTGCAATCCACGAAAGGACATTGCCACCTATCCCATGACTTTTTACTTTTCCTAGAAGCCTCATGAGGAACTTTGTCAAATGCCTTCTGAAAATCCAAGTATACTACATCTACCAGTTCACCTTTATCTACATGTTTAACTCCTTCAAAAAAGTGAAGCAGATTTGTGAGGCAAGACTTGCCCTGGGTAAAGCCATGTCTTTCTATATGTTCTGTGATTTTGATGTTTAGAACACTTTCCACTATTTTTCCTGGCACTGAAGTCAGGCTAACCAGTCTGTAGTTTCCCGGATCGCCCCTGGAGCCCTTTTTAAATATTGGGGTTACATTTGCTATCCTCCAGTCTTCAGGTACAATGGATGATTTTAATGATAAGTTACAAATTTTTTCTAATAAGTCTGAAATTTCATTTTTTAGTTCCTTCAGAACTCTGAGGTGTATACCATCCGGTCCAGGTGATTTACTACTCTTCAGTTTGTCAATCAGTACGGACATGTAGACATAAGGAAAAAAGCACAGGACAGCTTCTACAGCCATGTCTCATGTCCCAAAGCATAGAAAATCGAGAAGCGTTGTCTGAATTCAAGAAGGGTCTTCACCCAGTAAAAATGTTGCTAGCAGTAATTTGTTATGGGTTTGACAGTTGCTTAGTTTTGATTGTAAATATTGCTACCCTTATTATAAGGCTTGGAGCTAACTGCATGGAGCAGCTGTAACTACCCTTAAGAGAAACAAGGGGTTATCCTGCATGGAGTGGCAGATACTACCAAAAGAAGCTTCGGGGGTAGACAGGATGGACCCATCTTGTACTTTTCTGCTGTCATTACTATGCTACTATATGCCTGCTACCAACAATTCTGCACACCTCTGAACTTGTCCTCACTGTGGGCTTCATTTAAGGCAATAGAAAAAGTTTCCAGAAAGTGTCTTGCTGGAATTAGCTTGTGGATGGAAGACAGACTAGCAGGGGGGTCTATCAGGTCCTTAGTCTGCTGTGATAAGCCAGGAGACAGGAAGAACTAAAGCTTCTTGTGACCAGCTAAGTAAAAAGGTTTAACTTAACAAGCCAATCTGGGGAAGGGTCTTTTGAAACTCAATTGCAGATACAGGGTCCTGAGAACAACCTTCACCAACAGGCTGATTCAGTAAAAGTCACGGGGGAGCGAGCGCCTGCTCTCCTGTCCGCGCGATTCGGGGGGGGGGGGGGGGGGGGGGGGGGAAGAATATGGTAATGAGGGCCCACGGTAAAAACAGGCGCTAGGGACACTAGCGTACCCCAAGCGCCTCCTTTTTGACGGGAGCAGCGGCTGTCAGCGGGTTTGACAACCGACGCTCAATTTTGCCGGCATCTGTTCTCGGACCCGCTGACAGCTACGGGTTCGGAAAACTGATGCCGGCATAATTGAGTCCATCTTCTGACCCGCGGGCCGCCGACCGATTTAAATTTTTTATTTTTTTTTAATTTTGGGGCCTCCGACTTAATATCGCTATGATATTAAGTCGGAGGGTTACAGAAAAGCATTTTTTTCTGCTTTTCTGTACACTTTCCCGGTACGGGCAGGCATTAATTTCTGAAAGTAAAATGTGCGGCTTGGCGCTATTAGTTTCAGAGTGGGGGGGAGGTTGGAAGCGCGTTTTCGACGAGCTATTACCCCTTACTGCAGAGCTTTCCAAACTTTTCATGTTGGTGACACTTTTTAGACAAACAATTTCGGGACACAGTAATTCAGTCTACTAGCAAACCAGAGGTTAAAGGTTAAACGAACAAAATGTATTTCGACAATTTACGTATGTTTCCTTAAATATATACATAATAATGTTTCACGACACAACCTCTTGTGAAAACCTTTCATTTTATTAAAAATATATAATATTCCAAGATTAATATTGTTATAATTTATGAATAACAATAATAAAAGAAAGTTATTGTGTTATTCAATTTACCTCTTTAATGAGATATGAGCTTGATGGGATGAACACAGCTTTTGAATATTTGGTGTTAATAAAGTCCAAAGGGTCTCTGCGTAATTTTAAAAAGCTGGCCAGTTTCACACTATAAAATTATTGATAGCCTCATTCAACTAATTATATATGGCTATGAGAGTGAAGTCTGGAATTTATAGGAAGGGACAGAATGTCAATATAAATCCTGCACCTCCAGTTCTGTAACTCTGTGCATCCACTGAAATTCCCCCAAACAATGGAGCTTGAATGTTTCCCTTACAGCTCATCATACTAAAAGATATTTTCAAATGCTGGTGTCACCTCACAGTAAGCGCAGCACTAACACCTTCCACTGCCAGGCATTTTGTGAACTAAAATAAAACCTCGCAAAAAAAAAAAGACACTCAAAATCTATACTGCAATCCCATTGTAACATAACAGTAATAACACCAAGGACTCAAACAACAATACCCCTAGCTGTGAAAAAGCAAGGGTAAATATTACACTGGGTCCTAGAATACCAATACACCACCTACTGAGGAAACAAAACAAACCAGATTGCTATAGATATCCCTATGCTAGCAGAATCTCTCATAATGGTCACACACACAGAGCAGAGGCAGACCTTCACCAAATACAGAATACAAAATAAAGGAGCACAAATTAGACAAAAACTGAAATGGAAACCCCAAGAAGCCAGACTCTGTGTATTAACAATGGAAAAACAGAACCACCATTCCTCATAAAACAAATAAAATCAAGAAACATAAAGCATCAGTTATAATAGTAAAACCATACTAATAAAAGAATATTTTAAAACTACTGATAAATAGAATTTCTATTAATTAAAATCATATACATTTTTTACAATTTCCCAAACACCAATAAAATATTTCAAAACAGCACATATCAAACACCCAATAATTAAAACTAATAAGGATTTTAAAAAGCTCCTGCTATCCATACGTGGGAGATCTTGATTTCCAGTCACCCTGATATTGTCCAGGATTAGGAGGTTATCCTCTCTCTCACAGACTCACATGTCCATTCTCTCACACATACACTGTCACATACATACACATTCATGCTCTTATACCCACCATAACCTCTCGCTCTCACAGACACTGACATACTCTCACTCTCTAAGACACTCTCTCCCCTCCACACACACACCCCCCCCCCCACACACACACACACACACAAACTCTTACTCCCCTGGATTTTCTCATACATACTCTCTCTGGCTCCCTCACATACACACAAACACACCCCCCCCCAGGCAAGTTCCCAATCATTCTCACACAAACACACCCCGCCAGGCAAGCTCCCAGTCATTCTCACACAAACACAGCCCCCCAGGCAAGCTTCCAGTCATTCTCACACCACTCCCTCACCATCCCCCAGGCATGCACACATTCATTCTCACACACACAGACCCCCAAGGCAGGCACCAATTCATTCTCACACACATACACCACACACAGGCAGGCACCTATTCTCACACATACAAACCCCAGGAAGACACCTAATCATTCTCATACACAGACACACCCTCAGGCAGGCACCCATGCATTCACACTCATACACCCCCAGGCAGACTCCCATTCATACACATGCACACACTAAAGGCAGACCCCCCTTTCTTTCTTTTGCCAGCAACCTCGGAGCCTCTCTCATTCCTCTGCTGCCACTGTCACTGATGCCGCATGGCTATTGGGGAGGCGCTGATTGCTGCTATTGGCACTGAAGCCCATTCTGCTGCTGCCTCTGTGCAGGCCCCGTGGGTTTCCACTTCCTCTATGTTGATCTCATACATTGTGAGATCCGCATAGAGAAAGTGCTACTCTTGCACATTACCAAAGATTACATGTGCCAATCAGTAAAAAGTAATTTCTTTTTTTTTTTTTACCTTTGCTGTCTGAACTTAGTTTTCTAATCGGTTGGTCACAGGCTTTTTTGTTCCACCTCCCCTTTCTTATTTTTTTGCCAATTCCTTTCGTATTGTCTTTTTTTCTATTTCTTTTCTCTCCATCTATCTTCTTCCCTCAAACATTCAGTCAGGTTCTCATTCTCACATGCTTTCTCTCTCACGCACACAGGCTCTCACTCTCACATGCTCTCTCATACAATCATTCATACAGTCTCTCTCTTGCACATGCTGTCTGACTCTCACACACCCAGGCTCTCTCACTCCCACATGCTGTCTTGCTCAAGCACAGGCTCTCACTATCACATGCTGTCTCTCTCACACACATACAGGTTCTCACATGCTGTCTCTGCAAACATTCAGGTCCTCACTCCCACACCCAATCTCTCAAAGCACCTCATACACACACTCTACGGGCCCTCAGCCTCTCTTACCTCTGGGCCTCTTCACGGGTCGCTGCAGGACAGGCTCTGCAGCGGCCCTGATTTTCTCGGGCCGATCGCGGTAGCAGCGGCCCTGATACCGGGCCTCCTCCTCGCGCACGCTGTAACAACGCTGCTCCTCTTCTGCACGCGGCTGATGCTCCACCCCCTTTCTGCCCGTGCGGCTCCGGCAACATTTTCCTTCTGGGGCCGCGTGGGCAGGAAGGAGGAGGAGCATCTGCACGTTTCGACATGACTTTGTTCTTCGGGCCGTGGTGAGGTGAGCTCCACCACAGTCCTACCGATCTTCCTGCTGTGGGTCTGCGGCACACAGCACAGCGATTCTTTACTGCTCAGCCGCCAGTGGGATGAGGTCCATCGGCGGCCGCATTGGCTCCCACTTGCCGGTGTATCACGTGCACCAGGCTTGCGCGCCACACACTTTGGAAAGCTCTGCCTTACTGTATAAGAGGTAAAGCTAGCGCGTCAAAAACGAGCATCCAAACGCAGGCTAACAGTGTGCTCCACCGGCGCTCTGTAAGGAACTGGGAAAACTTTTGGGGAAAGGGGAGACTTTTCCAAAAGGATGGGCTCCACCTTAACCAGAGTGGAATCAAGCTGCTGGTACTAACTTTTGAAAAAGGAGATAAAGCAGCTTTTAAACTAGAACAAGGGGGAAAGCAGACAGTCACTCAGCAGTGCATGCTTCAGAGAAATGTATCCTTTAAGGATACTAATGAAACAGGAGAGTTAAGGCATCCCAACAGAGAGGTTCCATTAAAAGCAAACATAGTTCATATGCCTATATGTAAAAATTCACCAAAGCTAATGAGTTCAGAATTATCCCAAACAACTGAAAAGCAGGTTGTTAATACAAACAAAACACACACTTTGAAATGTCTGTATGCCAATGCCAGAAGTCTAAGAAGTAAGATGGTAGAATTAGAGTGTATAGCAGCAAATGATGAGATTGACATAATTGGTATCACAGACACTTGGTGGAAGAAGGATAACCAATGGGATAGTGCTATATCAGGGTACAAATTATATTGCAATGATAGGGAGGATCAACTTGGTGGGGGTGTGGCACTTTATGTCCGAGAGGGTATAAAGTCCAATAGGATGAAGATCATACAAGAGACTAAATGCTCAGTAGAATCTCTATGGGTAGAAATTCCATGTGTATTGGGTAAGAGTATAGTGATAGGAGTATACTACCGTCCACCTGCACAAAATGGTCAGACAGATGATGAAATGCTAAGAGAAATCAGGGAAGCTAACCAATTTGGCAGTGCAATAAAAATGGCAGATTTCAATAACCCCAATATTAACTGGGTAAATGTAACATCAGGACCTCCTAGAGACAAAGTTCCTAGATGTAATAAATGACTGCTTCATGGAGCAATTGGTTCAAGAACCAAACAAGAGAGGGAGCTATTTTAGATTTAATTCTTAGTGGAACGCAGGATTTGGTGATAGAGGTAACGGTGGTGGGGCCAATTGGCAATAGGGATGTGAATCGTTTTTTGACGATTTAAAATATCGTCCGATTTAAAATATATCGGACGATATTTTAAATCGTCAAAAATAGTTAGAGGCGATATTTAATAGGAATTCCCCCGATTTATCATCAGAAATCGTAAATCGGGGGAAGGGGGAGGGGGAAGGGGGAGGGCGGGAAAACCGGCACACTAAAACATCCCTAAAACCTACCCTGACCCTTTAAAATAAATCCCCCACCCTCCCGAACCCCCCCAAAATGTCGGTGCTACCTTTGCCCTGTCATATGACAGGGCAAAGGTAACGTCGGCGCCATTTTCTATCAACGCACTCGTGGCCCGAGAGTGGAAGATCACAACGGGACCCCCCACTGGACCCCGGGTAATTTAAGACATTTTGCGGGGGTTCGGGAGGGTGGGGGATTTATTTTAAAGGGTCGGGGTGGGTTTTAGGGATGTTTTAGTGTGCCGGTTTTCCCACCCTCCCCCGATTTACACGATATTTTAAAAAACAAAACCGCGACGATCCGATTCCCTCCCCCCCCCAGCCGAAATCGATCGTTAAGACGATCGATCACACGATACACATCTCTACTTGGCAACAGTAATCATAACATGATCAAATTTAAATAACTGGAAGGGGACAATAAGTAAATCTGCAGCTCTAACAACTTTCAAAAGGGGAACTTTGATAAAATGAGGAAAATAGTTAGAAAAAAACTGAAAGGTGCAGCTGCAAAGATTAAAAGTGTTCAACAGGCATGGACATTGTTTAAAAGTGCAATCCTAGAGATGCAGTCCATATGTATTCCACACATTAAGAAAGGTGGAAGGAAGGCAAAACGATTAACGTCCTGGTTAAAAGGTGAGGTGAAAGAGGCTATTTTAGCCAAAGAAAACATCTTTCAAAAACTGGAAGAAGGATCCATCTGAAGAAAATAGGATAAAACATAAGCATTGTCAAGTTAATTGTAAAACATTGATAAGACAGGCGAAGAGAGAATTTGAAATGAAGTTAGCCATAGATGCAAAAACTCATAATAAAAGCTTTTAAAAATATATCCGAAGCAAGAAACCTGTGAGGGAATCTGTTGGACCATTAGATGACCTAGGGGTTAAAGGGGCTCTTAGGGAAGATAAGGCCATTGCAGAAAAGACTAAATGAATTCTTTGCTTCCATGTTTACTAATGAGGATGTTGGGAGATACCAGGTGGTTTTCAGGGGTGATGAGTCAGACTAACTGAACAAAATCACTGTAAGCGTGGAAGATGTAGTAGGCCAGATTGACAAACTAAAGAGTAGCAAATCACCTAGACCGGATGGTATGCATCCTAGGGTACTGAAGGAAATCAAAAATGAAATTTCTGATCTGTTAGTTAAAATTTGTAAACTATCATTAAGATCATCTATTGTACTTGAAGACTGGAGGGTGGCCAATGTAATCCCACTATTTAAAAAAGGCTCCAGGGGCGATCCGGGTAACTATAAATCAGTGAGCCTGTCTTCAGTGCCGGGAAAAATAGTGGAAACTATTCTCAAAATCAAAATCTTAGAGCATATAGAAAGACATGGGTAAATCCATGTTGACTGTGTTCCATTAAACCAAGGGAAGTCTTGCCTAACAAATCTGCTTCAATTTTTTTTGAAGGGGTTAATAAACATGTGGATAAAGGTGAACCGGTAGATGTAGTGTATTTGGATTTTCAGAAGGCGTTTGACAAAGTCCCTCATGAGAGGCTTCTAAGAAAACTAAAAAGTCATGGGATAGGAGGCAATGTCCTTTCGTGGATTACAAACTGGTTAAAAGACAGGAAACACAGTAGGATTAAATGGTCAATTTTCTCAGTGGAAAAGGGTAAAACAGTGGAGTGCCTCAAGGATCTGTACTTGGACCGGTGCTTTTCTATCTCTCTCTCTATATATATATATATATATATATATATATATATATAAAATGATCTGGAAAGGAATACGATAAGTGGGGTTATCAAATTTACGGATGATACAAAATTATTCAGAGTAGTTAAAATCACAAGTGGATTGTGATACATTACAGGAGGGACCTTGCAAGACTGGAAGGTTCTGCATCCAAATGGCAGATAAAATTTAATGTGGGCAAGTGCAAGGTGTTGCATATAGGGAAAAATAACCCTTGCTGTAGTTACACGATGTTAGGTTCCATATTTGGAGCTACTACCCAGGAAAAAGATCTAGGCATCATAGTGGATAATACTTTAAAATAGTCGGCTCAATGTGCTGCAGCAGTCAAAAAAGCAAACAGAATGTTAGGAATTATTAGGAAGGGAATGGTTAATAAAACGGAAAATGTCATAATGCCTCTATAATCGCTCCATGGTGAGACCACACCTTGAATACTGTGTACAATTCTGGTTGCTGCATCTCAAAAAAAGATATAGTTGCGATGGAGAAGGTACAGAGAAGGGCAACCAAAATGATAAAGGGGATGGAACAGCTCTCCTATGAGGGGAGGCTGAAGAGGTTAGGGCTGTTCAGCTTGGAGAAGAGACGGCTGAGGGGGGATATGATAGAGGTCTTTAAGATCATGAGAGGTCTTGAACGAGTGGATGTGACTCAGTTATTTACAGTTTCGAATAATAGGACTAGGGGGCATTCCATGAAGTTAGCAAGTAGCACATTTAAGACTAATTGAAGAAAATTCTTTTTCACTCAACGCACAATAAAGCTCTGGAATTTGTTGCCAGAGGATGTGGTTAGTGCAATAAAGTGTAGCTGGGTTCAAAAAAGGTTTGGATAAGTTCTTGGAGAAGTCCATTAACAACTATTAATCAAGTTTACTTAGGGAATAGCCACTGTTATTAATTGCATCAGTAGCATGGGATCTTCTTAATGTTTGGGTAATTGCCAGATTCTTGTGGCCTGGTTTGGCCTCTGTTGGAAACAGGATGCTGGGCTTGATGGACCCTTGGTCTGACCCATCATGGCAATTTCTTATGTTCGTATCTCCTCAATGCTCATAATCACTTCAAGTAGCAACTCCAAAAACCTCTCTTTCAATACCAGACTCTCATGTACCTATTCAAACAAAAGGTACACAATTCAATACACACCATACGACAGACTCCAAGTACATCAAGTTGACAAAATTCTATCTATTTCTCAGCTCTTCCTTGATGTTAATGTATGTTGTGTGAACTAGAAAATTGAGACAACAGTTTTTGTGAAAGAAACAGACAGGAACTCTATCCTCCATTTTGAGAGCTTCCACCCTAGGCGGCTTAGAGAGTGTCCCTGTAGGTCAGTTCTTGAGGTATAGGAGAATTTGCTCCTCAGTTACTGAAAGTAAGGTAAAGGCAGACTTTTTATGTTAGAAGTTTCTTATACGAGGTTACCCTAAAAAATGTGTAAAATGTGCATATAAAAAGGGGGTTATATGCTCATAGGGAGAATTTGCTTTTGAAAGCTAAGAAAGATCCATTGGAGAGAATTGTTTGTTGTCTCCCATATTCGGCTAGATGTGTGTCCATTAGAAAAATTAGTAGACATTGGATATTACTCAATACTATTCCGGTGTGTGAAGAGCATCTGCTTTTTCTAAGGGTCAAAATTTAAGAGCTAAAGTGACTAATAGGGATGATAGACAAATCTTAACATTGGTTGCCGATTCTCCATTGGTTGCCGATCTCCATTGGTTGCCGATTCATTTTAGAATCCTCTTCAAATCTCTTTCCATAATACATAAAACCATTCATCAACACTCCCCACTCGACTTACAAATCCCTTTCCAAAAGTATAACTCCTCCAGACCAACCAGAGACGCACTCAGAGGATCCCTCCAAGTACCCCCAGCCAAAACTACTAAACACATCACTCTAAGAGATCGGGCCTTCTCAACAGCCGGCCCCCTTTTATGGAACTCCATCCCACCAGACCTCAGACAAGAACCCAGCCTCCCAATCTTCAGGAAAAGACTTAAGACCTGGCTGTTCAAAAAAGCATTCCCGGACACTGATTAACCCTTGCAGCCTGTTGAACTACCTCCCATTGTAAAAATGTTAATTTAATGTAAATATCTTTATCTAATGTTATCCTCTCCCTTTCTTCTCTACTCCCAGTTCTAGTACCTTGTTATTTGTAACTGCTTCCTCCTCACTAAAAGGTTACTCATTTGTTCTTTGTACACCCCTGTTCTATGTAAACCGGCATGATGTGATTGTATCATGAATGCCGGTATATAAAAATTTTAAATAAATAAAATAAATAAATAACAGTGGACAAAGGATGAATACCTAGGGTGTTCATTGTGCCCCAATAGATTGAAGTTGCGGAGTTATCAATATATTTATTTAACACTTTTCTATACCGACCTTCATGGTTAAAAGACCATATCAGATCGGTTTACATCGAACTGGGGGACTGAACCAAAGACAATAGTATAAAACAGGAAAACACAAAGTTACATTCAACAAGGAAAATAAAACTTGGAGGCATAGACTGCTGGAAGAGAAAAGGCCTAGGAACACAGAAAACAAGTATAAATGATTGGTGAGTCAGGGGAGGATCTTATTGGAAACTTCAAGGAGGTACGGAGATCCATAAAAACCTCGGCTAATGTGTATCAGGGGGATCTGAGAAGGCTTGGCGGAAGAGCCAAGTCTTAAGTTTTTTTTTGAATGTTGAGAGGCAGGGTTCCATTCTGAGGTCGGAAGGGATATTGTTCCAGATGGCTGGGCCTGCTGTCGAAAATGAATGATCTTTGGTCGAGGTGAGGTGAGTTGCTTTTGTGGGAGGGGCCTGTAGAGTTCCTTTATATGCTTCTCTAGTCGGCCTGTTGGAGATATGAAGATTGAGAGGGAATACCAGGTCCAGATATAGGTGATTGTAGATGGATTTGTGAATTAGAGTGAGTGATTTGTGAAGGATACGATACTACACTGGGAGCCAGTGTAAGTTACGGAGGATAGGTGATATGTGTTCTCCACAGTTGGTGTTGGTCAGGATTCTTGCCACAGCATTCTGTATCATCTGTAGGGGTTTGGTAGTAGAGCCGGGGAGACCCAAAAGGAGAGCGCTGCAGTAGTCTATTTTGGCGAATAGCAAGGCTTGCAGAACTGTCCTGACGTTGTGGAAGAAAAGAAGAGGTTTGAGTCTTTTTAGAACCTGAAGTCTATAGAAACAATCTTTGGTTGTGGTGTTGATCATTTTCTTTACGTTTAGGCGATTGTCGAGAAGAAACACAAGATCTCTAACATGGGTATGTGTGAGCTGGCTGTTGTGGTTGGTCTGAGGCAGTGGGTTGTCTTGGTTAGTGGAAATGACGAGGAGTTCTGTCTTCGATGCATTAAGAACCAGGTTAATACTGTTGAGGAGGTTGGTAATCGATTTTAGGCAGTTGTCCCAGTGCTTGAGTGATTTAGCAATGGATTCAGTTATCGGAATCAGAATCTGCACATCATCTGCATATAGGTAATGTGTTAAGTTAAGGTCTGTTAGAAGCTGGCAGAGGGGGAGGAGGTAAATGTTGAAGAGGGTGGGTGATAAAGAGGATCCTTGATGTACACCAAGTGAGGAAGAAGTTGAGGGTGATTCTTTGTTGTTAATTTTAACTTTGAAGCTTCTATTGCTGAGGAAAGACGTGAACCAGCTGAGGGCAGATCCGGAAATACCTATGTCTGCCAGTCTGTTCAGGAGGATGGAGTGGTTGATGGTATCGAATGCCGCCGAAATGTCTAGGAGTACTAGAAGGAAGGAATGGCCCTTGTCTAGTCCCATGATGATATGGTCTGTCAATGAGATGAGAAGCGTTTCTGTACTACGGGATTTCCGAAATCCGTATTGGGATGGATAAAGGATATTATGTTCAAGATATTCAGATAACTGAGTATTAACTAATTTCTCGGTTAATTTTGCTAAGAAAGGGAGGTTCGAGATGGGACAAAAGTTAGCCAGCTCTTTGGGGTCTAAGTTGTGCTTCTTGAGGAGGGGTTTGAGAGAAGCGGTTTTTAAACTGTCTGGGTACCTCCCTTGGAGTAACGAGCAGTTTATGATGTTAGCTAGATGTCCCGAGATCATGTTAGGGATCAGTAGTAGCAGTTTGGATGGAATGCTGTCAGCTGGATGGCTAGAAGGTTTGTGTCTCTTGAGGAGGGATTCGATCTCACCGGGGGAGGTTAGCTCGAAGTTGTTGAGCTTGGATCCTGTGTGGGAGTGAGGGTTGGTGAATGTAGCATAGGGAGTAGCATTGGTGGGAAGGAGAGCAAGAGTATTCGTAATCTTCTGCTGAAAGAATGATGCCAGCGCGTTGGCCTTAGATTGTGCCTGTTCGTCGGGAATCGTCGGTAGGGATGGCTTAGTGATTTGCGACACATAAGAAAAGCGCTTTGGCGTCATATTGGTGATCATGGATTTTGTTGGCATAATATTCTTTTTTTGATTTTAGGATTGCTGTCCTGTAGTGATGTAAAGTTCCTTTGTATGTTGATAGCGTAGAAGAGTTGGGAGCTTTGCGCCATATGTTTTCGTTTTGACGAAGGATTTGTTTCATCCGTTTAAGCTCTGTGGAGAACCAGGGTTGGTTTCCTTTTTTTCCTGGGTTTATTATTTTGGATACTGCGGGGCATAAATTGTTAGCGACTGCTTCAGTAATATTATGCCATGAGAGGATGGCAGAATCAGGGTTGGATAGGTCTAGGTTTGCTAGTTCTTTCGCAAGGTGGTCGCTGAGTGTCTCAGAAGCACATGATTTCCTGAAGTGAATTGTAGAAGAGTGTTGCGGGTTGTGAGTTTGTTGTTTAGCGGAGACCTTGGTGGTTATCAGAAAATGATCTGACCATGGGACTGGAGTACAGGATGGAGTTGAAGAGCGTATAGGGAGAATGAGAATAGGGAGCCATACATATTGAAGGAGGAATAATCATGTACATCTAGGAGTCTCATTTATGGCATTATTTGCCCTTGCCAACTACTATATATTGGACACACCAAGCGTCAGATTTGAGCGCGTATTATTGAACATAAGAGTAATCTGAGGATCAAAAGAGAAGGGGCTAGGTTTGTGGCATACTGACACCAATTTAAACATGAGGTGGAACAGCTTCAATTTTTTGTGATTACCCAGTTGAAATCACATGTCCAAGGTGACATTACTAGTATGTTGTGGAAATTGGAACAGAAGTTTATTTTTTGGTGGCGTTCAGTTCAACCTTATGGCTTGAATGCTGGTGTTGATTGGGAGGCGTTCTATAAATAGGTATGTAAATGGTAAATTGGTTGCTATTCTGTCTGATGTGGTTGATTGGGGTTTTGAGTGGGTCTGATGAGGGTGTTCTTTGCTGGGGGGTTGAGTATGCATGTGAATGTAGTTTTTGTGATGTGTGGGGCTTACGGACATTGAGTATTGAAATTAGAGTGTTGCTGGGTCAGTAGAGGTGTATCGTGTATGTTTGGGGTGAGGAGATATTTGTTGTGCCTGAGATTGATTGGTTAGCTGAATGTGTGTTGAGGTACAGGGGTTGGATGTTTTGAAGACGTGATGAGATAGGTTGTGTCTTTAGGTTTCATTGGTTGGTCGGGTGAATGGTGTGTGAGATAGGTGGTTCAATGTTTGTGCTGGGTGAACATAAGAAAATGCCATACTGGGTCAGACCAAGGGTCCATCAAGCCCAGCATCCTGCTTCCAACAGTGGCCAATCCAGGCCATAAGAACCTGGCAAGTACCCAAAAACTAAGTCTATTACATGATGAGATAGGTGTTATGGTTGTGTCTTATTGGTTGGTCAGATGCGTGGTGCGTTTGGTTAATTCCATCTTAAAAAGGGAAGACAGACACCATGGGGTTACAATTGTAAGCTTCGAGCAGTTGGGCAGAAGGAAAGCTCTTTGTTGACGTTAAAACTGGTCGGTTTGATAAAAAATCTCTGCATATCTTTAAAAGTAAGGGAAGGATACGCCAAACTCATGACTCTTAGAAGATTCAAACCACTACTAACTAATAACTTCCAATCAGTGTTACAAGCTCTGATTTTCACGAGCACAGACTACTGTAATGCCCTTCTACTGGGTTTACCATACAATACAATAAGACCACTCCAAATACTACAGAACACTGCCACAAGAATTCTAACTGGGAAAATAAGGAAAAAAAAAAAAAAAAAAAAAAAAAGAGAGACCTTATCACCGAAACCCTAGCTGAACTACACTGGTTACCCATTGAACAAAGAATACAGTACAAAATCCTATGTACCATACATAAATTAATACATAACGAAAAAGCTGAATGGCTGAACACAGCCCTTTACATACACGTCCCTCACAGAAACCTGAGATCAGCAAATAAAGCACTACTAACTATTCCCTTGGTCAAAACAGCAAGACTAACCCAAGTAAGGGAAAGGGCACTTTCCTTAGCAGGACCTATACTATGGAACACCATGCCTGTAGAAATCCGCTTACAAAGAGATATTAAAACCTTCAGAAAAAATTTAAAAACATATCTATTTAAACAAGTATATCACAGAGAAAATGGAGAGTAAAATCCAAAGAGTATAGGATTCGGTCTGCAGAACACCCACACACATTACCCTACTCTATATGTGTATTGTATTTTTATATATACATACACACACTTTCGTTCACCAAAGGATAAGATATTATGACTAATCTATTTTAAAGCGGTCAGATAAGAATGGACATAATGTATCACACCCACCACTTAATATTTATGATGAAACTACATTACTGTAACCTGATGGCACCTGTTTAGTGGATTAAAAAACAAGACATCTACCAACATTAATATTTGTGCCTCATTGTAAACAGATGTGATGGTACCTAGCTTAACGGTATAGAAGAGATTTTAAATAAATAGATAAATGGGCATATTGGAAGGACCCTGAGCGAGAATATTGACAACGGGGCATATGGGAAGGATCCAACGTGGGATCAAGAAAAATTTGAAAATATAGGGTTAAAAGGATAATCTTGTAGAGTGGCTCTTCTGGGATTGTGATAATGTGGCACTTTAGAGTTTTATAAAGGGTGGGTGTGTGTATGTGGTGTGAATGTGATTAAGTGTATGTGGGATGTTTTATGATACTGTTTTTTGAACATTTTTCATATGTCCATATCTTTGGTATGTTCTCGTCATAAGTGATGTGAAAAACTGATTGAAAAGTGAGTATTTGTGTTGACTGCATATGTGGGTTTTTTTTATATTGTAATGATGAATAAAAATGATAAGTTATGAAATATTATGATGTAATGCTGACCCAGTATGGCATATCTTATGGTCTTATGTAACAGACTTCGGCTTATAAAACTTCAAAATAGGTAGAACAAAAGTGACATCAAGCTTTAGCCTTGGCTAAAATATAGCAACTAGACAATGCTTTTAGATACCATCCTTCACTTAGTCTACCCAGGGAGATGGGAAACTGCCCTAAATCTTTGCAAATATATTTCCAATATATTAATAGGATCACAGTCAATTACAGATTTTAAGAGTCTTTGTTCAAAAATGTCTAGAACTCTATATTATTACCCTGACCTTACTATTCACTACCATCTGTCAAACAGTTTTAAAATCCTGTGGTAACTTTCAGTAAGTCTCATGGCCTTCCCTTTAATTAAATATGGAAAGCATGCAAAACGTTACCACAGAGTTGCTGGTAACGTTCAACAGACATCACTAAACTTAAAGTTACTGGCTCTAAGATACACTGACTATCACATTTTCTTGCATCACAAACTACTCTTTACTGGCACATGAACCTAGGTCACTCTTGAAAACAGGTTATATTTGTATATTCTTAGGGAGATTTTGTTTTTAGATCATACTGATGTATACACCATTCTTGTACCACTCTACTTAGAAACATAGTGTGAAAAAAACAGAATCGTAAAGTTTGAGGTGTTTGAGAAAAGATCTCAGAAATAAGTTAAGATGAATTACATTGGATTAGACAGGTTACTTCTTGCTTTGGCCACTATACTGATGTAAAATCTGTTTGGGGTTTTTTTTTTGTTTTTTTGTTTGTTTTTTTTTTAAACATACACACCTTATAGGAGAAATTTTCAAAATTAGGCAGGAAGGTGCAAAGTCCACCGATACTGCTCCCCGGATTCTGCACCAATTCTCAAAGAGGAAGCATACACTTTCCCTTTGAAAGGTGCCCTGGGAAAAAGTACCCTAAGAAATTTGCCCCTGCTTTTTCCCTGAAAAATGCCACACAGCTTTGAAAATACAAAATTATGTGCATTGTTCCCTCCCCCGACCTAACTCCATTTCTGATTCCAGTTACTTTTAGGTGAGCTGTTTTATTCCCATGCATATTTGTACCTATATAAATAGATTAGGCAATTTTCAGACTTCCTATTTAAATAGGTAAATGGTTTTTGAAAATTGCCCCATTTCTTTCCCCACTTGTCTTGTTTACTTTTCCCATGCAATACCAAGGCATCGAGTATTCAGTGGGACTAGCAATTACAGCCACAGCCACCAGTTTCCTGCGTAAGATTCTGTGGCAAAGTTTTAGAAAATTCTGCGGAAAAGAGATGGGAGAATCACAAGCAGAGAAAAGGGGAGGGGACTGAAGGGGGCTTAGTGGGGGAGAGAAGAAAGAGTGTGATCTAGGACTGGAGATAGGGGGGAGGAAAATCCACTGCTCACACCTCTCCTCCCAATACAGATCCCCTTCAAACACACATTCCCTTCAATCTAACAGTATACTCTTCTCTCACTACCCCCTCCTTTATTTAAAACATTTCCAGACAGCTTCCCTGATCATCCCAGGTCACCCAAAGCAGCATACAATCCTTCACTGATTGCACACATCACACTGCTCCCCTCTCCTGATCCAGACAACTTAGCTTTAAGGTCATGGACAGCTGTAGTGCCTCAGGCCGTCATTCTCTTCTGTTGTACCATAATTTGAACTGCAGGGGACACTATACCATCTCTCAGTTTAATTTAAAAAGCTTCACATACCACAATCAGAGATAGCAAAGGTGGATGTAGCCCCAAGACACTGCACTACTGTCCTCCTCCCACTGCCAAGCCTAGACTGATACAAGCCACCACTACCAATTTGACCTGTTCCCCCATCCCCATACAGAGTTTCCCTCCAATTCTGTGGAAAAGGCAGAATTTTGCAGCCATTGCATCACAGAAGACCAGGGGCCATTATTAAAGCTTAAAGCTCTATGCCAATGACCTAAAAACTTACCTTTTCCATATTCTACAATATAAATATAAAATACTATTAATAAAGTGATTTTTACAGCATCTTGGTGGCAAGCACTGTACCCTGCCATGCAAAGAACCTAGGTTAGATTCCCAACTGAGGACTCTGCTTTCCAAGCTGATCAAGGTTGAGGATGATACAGAGGCAACTGTCACAGCCCGAGGGGAGGAATTCTTAAGCACTGCTCAGTGATACTTACGGGCCGATAAGTAAAAGCCGTGGGAGAGCACGGCCAAACCAGGGCTAAAGGTGCGCTCGGCTGAGCACACTTTACTGCATCGGCCCGTTAGTGGCCAGATTTAGAATCAATGCTAAGTGGTTTCTGGAAGGAGCCATAGTTTGTGGTCTATAGCTAAGGGCAACCAAAATAAGTGGCATGGAACAGATACCCTATGCGGTAAGGCTAAGTAATTTAGGGCTATTCAGTTTGGAGAAGAGACAACTGAGGGGAGATATGATAAAGGTCTACAAAATCAGGAAAGAACTTGAAAAAGTTAATGTAAACCTGTTATTTACTCTCTCAGATAATAGGAGGACTAGGGAGCACTCTATGAAGTTAGCAAGTTTCTCATTTAAAACGAATCAAAGAAAATTCTCACTCAGCACATAGTTAAGCTCTGGAATTTATTGCCAGAGGATGTGGTTAGAGCAGTTAGTGCAATTGGATTTAAAAAAGGTTTGGATAAGTTCCTAGAGGAAAAATCCATAAACTGCTATTAATAAGCAATAGAAGCTTGAGATTTATTTTGCCAGTTACTTGTGACTTGGATTGGCCACTGTCGGAAACAGGATACTGGGTATAATGGACCCTTGGTCCGACCCAGTAAGGCAAATTCTTATGTTCATTTCTGCAATAGCTGGGCCAGTTTAAGTGGGTGATATAAAAACAGGTGTTAAGTTCCCCGGGTGGCTGTAAATGAAGGCTCATGGCACCATAGCCCAATAAAGGTCAGTTAAAATTGTGTCGAGTCTAAAAAAGGAGCAGGCTGAAACTGCCAGATAAAAAATTACAATTTCTGAATATAGGATAAGTACAATAATCAAGAAATTTTAAAAAAACTTCTCTTTTGTTATGGTACAATGTATTTTTTTTCACAAATAATTTTCATGGTAGAGCATATCACTGGTACCCAATATTAATATTACCAGACAGGTCAATGACCTAACCAAAAATGTGTGCAGAAATTGTTTCTAATTTAAATTCACTGGTTCACATTAGATACTCTAAGAAAAAAACAGATTCATTTTTACATCTTTGCAGATAAATGGTTATTAACAAGAAAATAAACTACAGAAGAAAAAGATATCAAATATCTTTCCTTTATTAAAAAGACTTCCTCAAAATGTTTCTGGGTGGTTTGTTGAATTTCATTTCTAAATCCCAATTGTTTTGTCCCAAGTATGGTCATATTGTTTCAGCTTATGAAAGTCAATTCACAATAGCACAGAATGTCATCAGCTATTCAAAAATATATTCCATTATGACAGTACACTGCTTCACCTTTAAAATTGTTACATTTATTTATTTTATTTATTTATAACATATACCGACATTCAAATGAATATCACATCGGTTTACATACAACTGGGGTAACAACTTAACAGAAGGAACGGAAAATAAAAGTTACATCTAACAGGGGTTTCGAAGGAACAGGGATGAGAAAAGAAGGACAGGAAGACCTAGAAAGAGAAGAAATAAGGATAGATTGTCCATAATTATATTACATCACTTTATATTAATTTCAAGAGTCTACATGAGTTATTGCATTAATAATAAACATAGAACAATTGCCGTGGGCTGTATTTCGTTAACTGTTAGTATATTACAATTATATTACAATACTATCTCTATTAAACTGCTAGGTGGTGAGGGGTATGGTAAGATTAAGTGAAAGCTTGTTTATACAGCCAGGTTTTCTTGAAGGTTGTAGTACAGTGTTCTAGGCGTAGGTCAGGTGGCATCGAGTTCCATAATGATGGTCCTGCAATAGAGAGGGCTCTTTCTCGGGTGGAGGCGAGATGAGCAAGTTTAGGCGAAGGGGTTGATATAATTCCTAAGTAGGCGGATCTGGTTGGTCTGTTAGAGGTGATATACTGGAGCGAGTCGTTGAGCCAGTGCATCTCTTTGTGTAGGGTTTTGTGAATAATTGTTAAGCATTTATGCTGGATTCTGGCTGTGATTGGTAGCCAGTGGAGATTTCTGAGAATTGGGGTTATGTGGTCTGTTCTGCATGTGTTGGTGAGGATTCTAGCTGCTGCATTTTGCAGCATCTGCAGTGGTTTGATTATAGAAGAGGGCAGGCCCAGGAGTAGGGCATTGCAATAGTCTAACTTTGTAAATATGGTGGCCTGGAGGACAGTTCGGAAATCGCTGAGGTGTAAGAGGGGTCTTAGTTTCTTCAGTATATGTAATTTAAAGAAGCAGTCCTTGACTGTATTAGTGATGTGTTTTTTGAAGTTGAGATGGTTATCAATGTAAACCCCTAGGTCTCTGACCTGATGTGAGAAGGAGTGGGGGGGGATGAAAAGTAGTTCCGTTTTGGAAGCGTTTAGTGCTAGGTTGAGGTTGGTGAGGAGACTGTTGATTGCCTTGAGGGATTTATCCCAGGTATTGAGAGCATTTGCTATGGAGTCAGTGACAGGGATGAGAACCTGCACGTCATCTGCGTAGATGTAGTGTGTAAGACCTAGGTCTGCAAGGAGTTGGCATAAAGGTAGGAGGTAAATATTGAAGAGGGTAGGGGAGAGGGAAGAGCCTTGAGGGACCCCATGGGATAGCTTAACTGGGTTTGATTCGTAGTTGCCAATTTTGACCTTGTAGTAGCAGTGGTCCATGTCAAGTATTTAACAATTATCAAATGTAAAAAGCAGTCTTCATTAGAATAAGCAAACATCTTCCACAGTCCTTATAATAAGTTATAAGAATGTAAATGACAAGATTATGCCCCCACTTGAAAGACAATACTATATGAACTAAAATCAAGAACATAATTAAAAACAGACTATAAAATCATTAGTACAATCAAATTTCCATCTGCAAATGCTTAAGATTCTTTAGAATGCAGGCCTATAAAATATGAAAAGGGGATAATTTTAAAAAATGATCAAAATGATCATAGTACACAGATGTCATTTTCAAATAAAAGAATAAATCAGAATACAAACAAATGAATTAGATCACACATTTACATTCTGAATGAACAGACATGGCCTTTATTGCTTTTATTTAAAAGGATAACATGCACAAAGACTAAAATATAGAGGCCAATTGAAAGCCTCCCCATGGTGCTTGTAGTAATTTGCTATGGACTTTCCCTTTGAAAACCTTACAGCAGACAATGTCACAAAGATTCTTTACTCTTATGTACAAGCGCAAAGAACACAGGGTAAAGACCACGCAAGGATTTCAAAATGAAATCCTCATGCATGCTAAACCCCACCCTTTTTCCCCCACAGAGAGAAATTTGTGGAAGGAAGGAATTTTCCAGAAGGCCTTCTCAGAGAGTAACACTGTGGGGAACCTCTGAAAAATATCTCCAAAATGAACTTCAATACAAACAAATCCAGTGCTGCAAAACTATCAGAACCAATTGTACTAGCCTAGATAAATGTATACTTGACAGACTTGCTCTCCCTGAGAGTAGCAGGAGGTGCGTGCAGGTTCAATAACTGTTTTCCAATATAAATGAAAGCACTACAAATCACAATGATTTCTGGCCAAATCTCAGGTGTCCCAGAAAACACCATACCAAATATTTTCCCTCTCCCCTTCCTCCTCTCCCTCCCATTTGCTCTCCTCTCTCCCTCCATTTATTTCACCAAGCCCATCCTCCTCAGTCCACTGTTTATGAACACTACCACTGATTAACCAAAAGGGTCATGAGAGGAAGTACTTCCTGTCTACATCCTTTGCCTGCTGGCAAAGTAAAATTAGCACCAGCAAATCACTTGTTAGTTTTGAGTTTCTACTCATCCTTGGTGTACAAGGGAATGGAAATTGTACCTTTTAATACTATTCCATGACAAGGTAATTCAATCCTGGTTTTCTTCTATTTTAATACACTGGGATCCTTGTAGTGCACAGAAATAAAGATATGTCCAGTTGGAATGTAAAGCTTAATACTAAATTTTAAAGAAAACCAGTACATCACGAATTACTTTACTTGTTCCATGGTTTTAACTTTAAAAAAGTTGTGCAATGCTATTGGCCAAATGTGACGAACTAACATCGTAGGAGGCTCTCAAATATCAGTATAATTGGCCCATATCTTATCTACATTTGTGGCAATGAAGTAGATAACAAAAACGATTTTAAAAAACTCAAGTAGTGGAATGCTTGAAAGTAAAGATTTAAATCATAAGAGTCATTTAAGGTTTTTATACACAGGCATTCATAATACAATCACATCATGCCGGTTTTACAGTTGAATAGGGGGTGCAGAAAGCGAAAAAAAACTGGAACTAGTGCAGAGGAAATTGCAGTTACAAAAAACAAGGAGGATCAAACTGGGAGAGAAGCGAAATACAGAGTAGATACAGAAGTGATTTAACATCATGTAGAGTTATTTACAGATGGCTGGAGTGGCTGCATTCTTGAAGAGGAGAGGATAGGTCCGGAAAAGCTTGTTTAAACAGCCACGTCTTAAGTCTTTCGGAATGTTGGGAGGCAAGGCTCCTGCCGGAGATTCGGTGAGATGGAGTTCCAGAGTGAAGGTCCCGCTGTTGAGGACCTGTCTCTAAAAGTTATATGCCGAGTGAATTTAGTGTGAGGTACCTGGAGGGATCCTCTGTATGCTGCTCTGGTCGGTCTAGAGGCAATATGTTGGCTGAGCGGGAATTGTAGGTCGAGTCTGATAAGGTGGTGGATGGTTTTATATATAATGGTGATGGACTTGAAGATAATTCTGAAGTGAATAGGGAGCCAATGTAGGTTTTTTAGGATGGGGGATATATGGTCTCTTCTCCTGGTATTGGTGAGAATTCTTGCTGCCGCATTTTGGACCATCTGTAGAGGTTTGGTGTACGAGGATGGGAGACCTAGTAGGATAGCGTTGCAATAATCTAACTTAGAGAAGATTATTGCTTGTATCATCGCTCTGAAATCATGAAAGTGGAAGAGTGGTTTTATCCTTTTCAGCACTTGGAGTTTGAAGAAACAGTCCTTGATTGTACGGTTGACAAATGCTTTCAAATTGATCCTGTTATCTATTATAACTCCTAAGTCTCTCACTTGGGTGGACAGTGGGTAGGCAGGAAGAGTATTGATAGTGTTGCTGTTTTCTGGGGAGATAAGTAGTAGTTCGGTTTTGGCAGCATTTAATACGAGGTTTAGGCTTGCAAGAAGGTCGATTTTTTGGAGGCAGGATTCCCAATGTTCGAGGGTTTTGGAGAAGGATTCTTTATTTTATTTATTTATTTTATATACCGGCAACCGTTTGCACATCGTGCCGGTTTACAAGTAACTTATAAACAAGGAATATATAGGCGAGGCCTTTACAAAGAACAATATGTAACACAGTAACAAAGCAGATAACTAAAAAAAACTTGGGGAAGGAGGGATAGAGTCAAGAGGGGGGGTGGGGGAGGGTGAGAACAGATACATAAGGATAAGATATATACATGGATTTGAGGAGCAGATGGTATGTACACTGGTTATATATGGAATTGAGCGGGATCACTATCTGGACATCATCCGCGTAGAGAAAGTGTTTGAGTTTTAGCTTGGTTAGAAGCTGGCACAGCGGCAGGAGGTATATGATGAAGAGGGTGGGTGATAAGGCGGATCCCTGTGGGACTCCTACAGATGAGTTATGGTGGGGAGATTCTTTGTTGTGGATTTTTACTTTGTAGCCTCTGTTGTTGAGGAAAGTTTTGAACCAGGCAAGCGCCGTACTTGTTATACCAATATTCGAGAGCTGATTTATGAGGATGGAGTGGTTTACGGTGTCGAAGGCTGCCGAGAGGTCTAAAAGTATCAGGAGGAATGACTGACCTTTGTCGAAACCCAAAATGAGGTAGTCTGTCAGCAAAATAAGGAGAGATTCTGTACTGGAAGTTTTGCGAAACCCATACTGGGAAGGGAGTAGAATTTTATTATCTTCGATGTAGTCTGAGATTTGAATGTTAACTAGTTTTTCCATGATCTTAGCTATGAAAGGAAGGTTGGCGATCGGTCAGAAATTGTTTGGGTCTGTAGGATCCAGATTTGGCTTCTTTAACAGTGGTTTGCCAGTTTGAGTTCGTCCGGGTAAATTCCTTGGGAGAGAGCAGTTAATGATGTCCGCCAGCGTTTGTGAGATAGAGTCAGGGATTGCCATGAGATGTTTGGTGGGGATATGGTCTGAAGGGTGAGAGGAAGGTTTCATTTTCTTTAAGACTGACTGAATCTCTGCGGCGGTGGTGGGTTCAAATGAATGTAGTTGAATGGATTTGTTGTTGGATAATTGGTGTAGGCTCATGTCGGGGGTGGGGGGGGTGGAGGTAGGCAGCTGTGTTAGAAGATTGTCGATTTTGTTTTGGAAGAACAGGGCCAGTTCATCGGCCTTTGATTGTGCTTGATTGTTAGGGATGCCCGGTACGTTGATTTGGGTTAGGTTGGAAACAAAAGGCAAACAGCGCATTGGCGTCGAATACGAGGTCGTGGATCTTATGCAAGTAGAAGTCCCTTTTAGATCTAGAGGTGGCGGTCTTGTAATGGTGTAGTGCCAGTTTATAGGCAGAGAGTGTGCTTGTACAAGGGGCTTTACGCCATTTGCTCTCTGTCTGTAGCTTTGTTTCAGTTTTCCGAGTTCGTTGGTGAACTACGGTTGTCTTTTAGTCGCGTTGGTATTGGATTTTTTTTGTTATGGGGGGCATAGTTTGTTAGCTATGGATTCTGTGATGTTGTTCCAGGAGCAGAAAGCTGTGTTAGGGTTGGTGAGATCTATGCGAGAAAGTTGTGAGGTAAGTTGATTGATGAGGTCTTCGGAGGAGCAGGATCTTCTATATTGGAAGGATGGTTGGGGTGCGTGGTCAGTGAAGGTTTCATTCATCGTGAGCCTGGTTGAGATTAGTGAATGATCTGACCAGGGGACCTTCTTGCAATTAAGGGGAGATGACTGCTTGATGCCGGAGTTGACGAATATTAGATCCAATGTATGACCTGCTTTGTGTGTGGGTTTGTTGACTATCTGGTGGAAACCCAAGGCTGAGAGGGCAGTGAGGAAGGCTTCGCAACTAGGTGAGGGTGTGGGGTCATCTACGTGCAGGTTGAAATCTCCCAGGATTATTGCTGGGGCATCCAAATTGATAAGGGCTGTGATTATTTCGATAATAGGAGAAGTGCCTGTTTCCAGGAGGCCCGGGGGGGGGGGGGGGGGGGGAGCATAGACTAGTAGTATTTGAAGAAAGTCTGAAGTGAAAAGGCCGAATTCTAGTTTAGGATCAGATATGGCAGGTCGTTGATTGAATCAGAGGCCTTTTTTTTGTTGCTAATAAGATGCCCCCACCTCTTTTTTTCTGTCTCGGGAGAGAGAAGATGTCGTAGGTCAGTGTTGGCAGTTGATTTATTATTGCTGAATCTGTGGGTTTTAGCCATGTTTCAGTTATTGCACATATGTCTGGCTTGGCATCTAGAAGGTAATCCTTGAGGATCAGAGATTTCTTGGTAAGGGATTGCGCATTAACAAGAGTTAAGGAGAAGAGGGTAAAGCCTAGAAGTTGGGTGATTGGAGCGATCATGATTGGGGTGAGGGTTATTAGTGAGCGCTGTCGGGCTTGCCTGTTGGAATTTCCTGTAGAGGATGGGTAGCTTTGGGGGAATAAGGATCGTGGAAGCTGGGAATCTGCTGGCTTGTTGAGCCTGAACGAAGTGGACTGGCTGAGTGATTCGGAAGAAAGCTGGAGAGAACATGGGGGAAGAGGCTAGTAGAATGAAGAACTTCCGGAACGAAAGTTTGAGGGGGAGATTTTGAGTGCAGGCAGGTGAGAGTTGAGAAATCACTTTGGTGCTCCACGAAGGGGCGCACAAAGGGACCTGCTCCTTTGTCGCGCTCCTTCGACGCACAGCGCACAACGCCTGGCAGCCGCACAGGATTTAAAGGTCTCCGGGGCTGTCCCCCGATTGGCTGCCCCGTGGGCTCTGTGGATTGGCTGTCGGCCTGGAAGAGGGCCGGGAAGGTGGCGTCTGTCTCCGGAGGAGGGAGTGAGAGTGGTGCCTCGCGGTCGGTGATTTGATCAGCTTGGGGTAAGAGGAATGGGAAGAAATGTCTATAGTGAGAATACTGCACACTGAAGAATTATGATACTATGACACTCCTACGCTCACCTGGAAGCAGAAACCAGCTTAAAGGAATTGCCTCAAAAGCCAGACAAGACTAATTCAGTTGAATACACAAAAGCCAAACAATGATTACTTCAATACACATCTAAAAGGCTGACTGAACGCAATACAAATCTCAACCAATACAACAGCCTACGATTATTTAGTTTTTCTAAATATGGTTTTGATTATGTTAGTTTCTGTGAAACTAAAAATGTGTGTGTGTTAAGTGTATGATTGTTTATATGCTTGAAAATTTTATTATGTATGTTTATACTGTATATCGCCTAGGCCTGTCTGTGTTAGGTGATTAATAAATTAATAAATGAAAAAAATGAAATCTATATACAACATGTGACCAACTGTACTGCAGATACTTTAAAAACAAAAGATAGACATGATGACAGAAACACCAATAGGGATAAAAAAAGGAACTTCAGATTGCAAAAGATGCATAAACCCAAAACATAGTAATTACAATAGAAAAATATCAAATGATCTATCCATTTTGCTCAGCAAGATTCTTATGGTAGTATCTGCAATGCTGGGCAGGTTACCCCCTATGACACCTAGATCTCTTTCTTGGGTTGTAGCACCTAATATGGAACCCAACATTGTGAAATTATAGCATGGGTTATTTTTCCCTATATGCATCACCTTGCACTTATCCACATTAAATTTCATCTGCCATTTGGATGCCCAATTTTCCAATCTCACAAGGTCTTCCTGCAATTCATCACAATCTGCTTGTGATTTAACTACTCTGAACAATTTTGTGTCATCTGCAAATTTGATTATCTCACTCGTCGTATTTCTTTCCAGATCATTTATAAATATATTGAACAGTAAGGGTCCCAATACAGATCCCTGAGGCACTCCACTGTCCACTCCCTTCCACTGAGAAAATTGCCCATTCAATCCTACTCTCTGTTTCCTGTCTTTTAGCCAGTTTGCAATCCATGAAAGGACATTGCCTCCTATCCCATGACTTTTTAGTTTTCGTAGAAGCCTCATGAGGGACTTTGTCAAACACCTTCTGAAAATCCAAATACACTACATCTACCGGTTTACCTTTATCCACATGTTTATTAACCCCTTCAAAAAAATGAAGCAGATTTGTTAGGCAAGACTTCCCTTGGGTAGATCTATGTTGACTGTGTTCCATTAAACCATGTCTTTCTATATGCTCTACGATTTTGATCTTGAGAATAGTTTCCACTATTTTTCCCAGCACTGAAGTCAGGCTCACTGGTCTATAGTTACCCGGATCGCTCCTGGAGCATTTTTTAAACATTGGGGTTACATCAGGTACAATGGATGATTTTAATGATAGGTTACAATTATAGGCCATGCTGGTCTGACCCAGCATGGCAATTTCTTATGTTCTTAAATTTCATTTTTTAGTTCCTTCAATACCCTAGGATGCATACCATCCAGTCCAGGTGATTTGCTACTCTTTAGTTTGTCAATCTGGCCTACTACATCTTCCAGGTTAACAGTGATTTCGTTCAGTTCATCTGACTCGTCACCCCTAAAAACCATCTCCGGAACTGGTATCTCCCCAACATCCTCATTAGTAAACACAGAAGCAAAGAATTAATTTAATTTAGTCTTTCTGCAATGGCCTTATCTTCCCTAAGAGCCCCTTTAACCCATGAGTCATTTAACCCATGAGTCATTTAATGGTCCGACTCCCTCACAGCTTTCTTGCTTTGGATATATTTTAAAAAGTTTTTATTATGAGTTTTTGCCTCTATGGCCAACTTCATTTCAAATTCTCTCTTCGCCTGTCTTATCAATGTTTTTACACTTAACTTGACAATGCTTGTGTTTTATCCTATTTTCTTCAAATGGATCCTCCTTCCAGTTTTTGAAGGATTTTTTGGCTAAAATAGCCTTTCACCTCACCTTTTAACCATGACTAATCTTTTTGCCTTCCTTCCACCTTTCTTAATATGTGGAAT
Organism: Rhinatrema bivittatum; assembly: GCF_901001135.1. Classification (NCBI taxonomy): domain Eukaryota; kingdom Metazoa; phylum Chordata; class Amphibia; order Gymnophiona; family Rhinatrematidae; genus Rhinatrema; species Rhinatrema bivittatum. The sequence continues at coordinate 255,819,166 of NC_042618.1, forward strand.
ACATATGGACTGCACCTCTAGGACTGTATTTTTAAACAATCTCCATGCTTGTTGAACACTTAACCTTTACAGCTGCACCTTTCAGTTTTTTTCTAACTATTTTCCTCATTTGATCAAAGTTTCCCTTTTGAAAGTTTAGTGTTAGAGCTGCAGATTTACTTATTGTCCCACTTCCAGTTATTAGTTTAAATTTGATCATGTTATGATCACTGTTGCCAAGTGGCCCCACCACCGTTACCTCTCACCAAATCCTGCGTTCCACTAAGAATTAAATCTAAAATAGCTCCCTCTCTCCAGGAACTTTATGTCTCTAGCAAGTCCTCATGAACATATGGGACAACATGGAAATGGAGAATTTGACTAATCTCTAACCCTTCCTCACATAATTACATTCAGTACGGTGCGCTCAGGACGAGCGCACAGTTAGCTCCCGTCTGGATGCGCGTTTGACGCACTATTACCCCTTATACAGAAAGGGGTAATAGCGCGAGGAAAACGCGTGTCCAACCCCCTAAAAATTAATAGACCCCGCAACATGCAAATGCATGTTGATGAGCCTATTAGTTATTCCCGTGCCATACAGAAAGTAAAATGTGCAGCCGAGCTGCACACTTTACTCTCAGAAATTAACGCCTGGCCAAAGGCAGGAGTTAATTTCGGCTAGCACCAGGAAAGTGTATAGTGTAACAGTTGAATCTGCCAGTACACAGGACGGTGTGATTTTATCTGCAGATATTGCACTGTTTGTTATCTTGCTATGTGCTCTGTTCTCAATGGGGCTATTTAATCTGTGGCAGATTTGATTTACAAATGCTGTCAATCTGTATAGCTGTTATCAATGTTTCTGCAAAAATGCTGGTAAGTCATATACCTTTATATATATGAATGTTTTTTGTTAATGTTTTGATTTCACTCCCTTAGCACCATTTTTTGACATTGCCTCTATGTATGTTCCAGCCATGAATTTCATTTTGTAACTGTGCTTTGTGTTTTGCCTATATTGATTTGTCCTTTTATTTTAGATATTTGTTCCTCCCAATGTAGCTTATACAAAACAGTCTGTGTTGGGGGAACTCCTTATTTTGCAAAGTTTTAAACTTTCTATGCCATCAATAAAATTGAATTTTATTTTTGGACTTCATGGGTGGACAATCTATAACTTGCATTTCACACCATCTTTGTTGGATTTAGTTTGATTTCTCTGGGGAGTGCCTGCACTTCTGTAACTATACTTTAATCAGAGCCACCATCTCGAACTTTTGTCACTGAATATATTGTCCCCTGCATAGGACATATCTGCAAGACTATCATGCATGTTCTCTTGGAGGCTACTTGCACACAGCCACATAAGCCATCAGGATCCTATAGAAGTGGCTGAAGTTCTGGCCACAATGTCACAAGCTTTGTAAACTGAATGGATGAGCTGCTTTTTACATTTCTCCATGTCCCCCAATGCTTATAAGAAGTACTCCTGCTCTTGAGTACATTGAATCCATCAGAAAAACTTTAGCTTTCGCACACATTCATGCAGATGCTGAATGTGAACCACAATCCAGGCACTTAGCACCAACCCCTGGAAAATCTTTCCCTCCACACCCTTCCCAGGAAGCGTGTTGGAGTGATCACAAGTGCATTTAGTATGTTTCTGAACTGACTCCATATTATGAAGTAGTAGGTAATTTGGATTACCCCAAAACCTAGGAAAGCTTGGACCCTATATTTTAAATCTAGTTTATAGGCCATCAGAATGCATATCAGCAGAAGTGTAGGAGATATCGGATGTTTTTACCACTGTGTGCAACAAAATATGGGCACACTTGTATTCCAGATAAGCGATACAGCGGTGATGAACTTTGACCTGGGAAGCTATTTGCTCTGTCTGTAAGTTGTGTACTAAGGCCCCTCTAAGGTCTGTGTTTTTTCCTTAAACAAGATGATGAACTTTTGACTGAAAACAATCTAATCAGGTACAGGTCCCAAAGTCTGCCTGGAAACAAGAAATAACCAATCCAAGGAGGAGGGTTCATCAGACAGAAGGGCTCACAGATTAATTCTGCCCCAGCCCAAATCTGTTTGGAGACAAAAATAGTCTATCCAAAGGGCAAGCTCAACAGACAGGTTGACTCACAGAAAAACACGACATAGTAAGACAGCTCGCTAGTCAAGAGATTACTGGACCAGGCCAGACCCTGTTTTGGAGTCAACTTGTAGCAGGAGCAGTGAGATCCCTTCTCCCCTCAGATGGAAGAGGCAGCACTCTGAAATGAAGAAATGACCCCTTTTCATGCTCAGACTATGCATGAACTATTGCATATTCATGCCCTGACTGCTAAAAGCTGCAGTAGAGAGACAGACTAACACCTGAAGATGCCTGAGCCATGGCTGCCTACCCCTCCCCTATTACCAGCAAACCCACTTCAGCTTGCCTGATATTTCCCCATCTAAAGAGAATGTCCTGCCGGCTGTATCATGTGCTGCCATCCCAGGAACATCCTCCGTAAGCCACAGCATCTCCCACAGATCTGCAAACTGAACCTCAAAGGGTAAGAACTGATAATAAACATAATTAGATGATTGCTAACATACTTGAAGCAAGTTGAAATCTGATATATTTATGCTCATTAAGGTTATAGAGCTTTACTTAGTATAATCCTATGCTGTGTTAAGAGCACAGGATTATAAATCATTCTAAGTGGTAAACCTAAAATGTCTGAAAATAAAGCAGTCTGATTTTGAGAAACAGGTGTCCTTTCCTGGGCTTTCTGTATCACATATAAGGTAATAAATGGTAAGTTTCTATAGCACGGTCAATACCCTCCAGAGTTAAGGGGAAGGGAGGGGGGAGCCGGCAGTCTCCTTCCAGCTTTGTATACCCTTACATTGCCCACATAGAAGCCACTGAAGCATGAAGATATCAGATATAGGGACTTCCTCCCTCCCCCAATACTGGTGGAAAATGTCTTTGCCTGCTTATCCAAGAACTTGGAATAGCATAGATCTTCCAAAGTATGCTGAGGCAAGTCATGTAGGTGATCTGAAGGAATCGTAGCAGGATCTCTCTCCTCTCCCAAACACAGGAGGAACACTAACCCATCACCCTGAAGAGGATGAGGGTGACTGAAGGAGACATCCAATGTTTTGGAGGAAGAAATATCAGCTAAACAAATGAAGTCTGCTTCATCCTGACTCAGAAGGGGACTCTCCTGAATAAGGAGTATCCACCACCTCATACTAAGGACTCTCAATTCTGGAAGCTCTTGTGTAGAGGCATGCAATGGTATGGGGCCTTGGGAATCTCCAATATGTGGGAAAACTTCCTCCATCTTCTATAGAAGAGGTTCTAATTTCCCTCTCTGATCTTCAGGACTTGAGACGACAAAAAAACTTCACTAGCTCTGAATGCTGGGCCCTTATGGGCTGGGGAATCCTCTGTGCTGGAGATGGAGCACAGACATCTCCAGAAATCCACACTGGTTCATTATTATGAAGGGCATTCTGTACTTTTGCGAAGGAACTCTATGCCACTGTTGCTACTTCTGCTGCAGCAGCATACACCTACAAGGTGATCTGTGCTGTTTGTAATCAACAATTCCTGAACAGCACTGTTTCATGGATAGTGCTGGCTACACCTCCCACTATGCCCTAGCCTCAGTAGAGAGGCTCACAGGTTTACATGCTGTGTTCTGCTGTGATACAACACACCACCTTGGCATGCCACATCAAGTGGGACAACTGATATAGAGTATGAATTTTACAGCAAGAACATGGACAATGTCCCTTTTGGCCCCAAGTCTGGATAAAACAAATGGCATTGCACCATGGGAATCATCCACACTATGAAGGATTAAGAGACCTGTGCCAAGGTTATCTCCCATCAAGGTGGCATACTGTACAGACATTTTCTTCAGCTCCTAGAGGGATGGGCCAAAAGGGATCCCTTGTCTCATTTCAATGTTCTTCTTGGCACCTCCTCTGACACCGCAAAGCTGATCCAGGAACCAGCACAAGGGAGAAGCATCTTCCCATGCATATGATATCAAGATAAGGAGGAGGAGTCCCACCCTTAACTTCCTGCATCAATTGCCCAAATCCTCTTCAGTCCTAAAACAGAAGTGGCTCCTCTGTTCAGCCTCATGCTAAGGCATGGGGGTCTTACCCACAGGCACCTTCCTTATAGTATCTATCTTCCAGGTGGTCTGCTGTTGCACCCTAGAGCAGCAGGGCTGTAACAGTTGCCAGGATCAGGCAGCAACAACAGATGGCATGCATATCCATATATATTTCTCCACAGAAATGGTGGTGGATGCCTGGAATGCCCTTCTGGAGGAAGTGAAGAAGATGAAAACAGTCAATTTAAAGAAGCATGGAATAAAAACACTGGGGCTCTCTAGAGGACGGAAATAAGAAAAGCGTGCAGAGGGGTAACTTGCTGGTGCAGCGGTTGCTATCCTTAACAAAAGGCATGGAGCTTATTCTTAACCAATTTGCCCTGTTGCTTTTAATGCAACTACAATATTGCTCCCCACTTCCACTGCAGAGGAAAAGGGGAATAGGATACAGACAACCAAGAGGGCCCAACTTCTACGATTTGGGGTACTGATATGCAGGCGTAAGGGAGAAAGGGCAGGATTGCTTCTATGGACAAGTCCATAAGCAAATCATGTCAAACACTGTCTGAATTTTCAAGCAAGTTCATCACCCAGTAAAAAATTGTTGCTAGCTGCAATTTTTATGGGTATCATAAGGCTTGAGGATAACTGCACAGAGCGGCAGTTACTACCTTAAGCTTACGGGACAGACTGGATGGAACATTTGATCCTTTTCTGCCATCATTTCTATGTTTCTATGGACACCCAGTGCCCACAGATACAGGTCTTGAGGCCACTGAGCACGGGCTTCTTGGCCTTAGACTGCAACATAATCACTTTAATTTCTTTTTTCTGTTTTTATGGGTTTTTTTAAGAATGAAAATTTCTGTTTGAGGGGCTAAGACAGCAGGAAAAATAGAAGAAACAATGAGGCAGCAAAAAGGCACAAGACTAAAAGCAGGAAAAAAAAAAGTTTAGAGAAATGGTACATCTATGCAATAGCTTGAACAAAGACAGACTTAGGGGCGCACAAGACAATGTGCAACGTGTGGGGAAACTCCATGCATTCACATTAAAGTGTCTACTGAACTCAGCTGGGTTTTCAGGATCTCTCTAAGAAAGAAATAATTGCATACATAGGAGGTAGTACATTTAAATAAGTCTCATGTATATTCATTAGAGATCCTGAAAACCTGACTGGCTGGGGGGTGCTCCTAGGACTGATTTAAGTAACCATGCTCTAGCCAATTATGGCAAACATATGGAGTAGAATCACTTTCATAGATACATTTAAAAAAAAAACCCCACACACTCAAAGACAAACTAAAGCCGCCTTATACGAATAAAGCAGTATAAATACCAGTTAAACAGGAAACATGGTGACGCTCCTACAAACGAGTGAAGTAATCAAATTTGCAGAAGATACAAAATTATTCAGAGCAGTGAGACTGGAAAATTGAGCATCCAAATGGCAGATGCAATTTAATATGGATAAATGCAAGGTGATGCATATAGGGAAAAATAACCCATGCTACAGTTACACAATGTTAGATTCCATATTCAGAGCTACCACCCAAGAAAGATCTAGGCGTCATAGTGGATAATACATTGAAATAGTCTGTTTAATGTGTTGCAGCAGTCAAAAAAGCAAACAATGTTGGGAATTATTAGAACGGGAATGGTGAATAAAACGGAAAATGTCATAATGCCTCTGTATCGCTCCATGTGAGACTGCACCTTGAATACTGTGTGCAATTCTGGTCACTGCATCTCAAAAAAGATATAATTGCGATGGAGAAAGTACAGAGAAGGGCGACCAAAATGATAAAGGGGATGGAACAGCTCCCCTATGAAGAAAGATTAAAGAGGTTAGGACTTTTCAGCGTGGAGAAGAGATGGCTGAGGTGGGATATGATAGAGGTGTTTAAAATCATGAGAGGTCTATAACAGTAAATGTGAATCGGTTATTTACTCTTTCGGATAATGGAAAGACTAGGGGGCATGCCATGAAGTTAGCATATGGCACATTTAAAACTAATCTGAGAAAGTTCTCAATGCACAATTAAACTCTGGAATTTGTTACCAGGTGATGTGGTTAGTGCAGTGTTTAAAAAAAAGATTGGATAATTTCTTGGAGGAGAAATCCATTACCTGCTATTAAATTGACTTAGAAAATTAGTCACTGTTGATAAGTTGTGGAGGATTGGTTCCTCAAACTTCTCACATAGTTAAGATTTTAGGCGATGATCTTTTATTTTATCAGTAGCTAGGGCCAATATTCTTCAATGCTTTGAATGTGAATGTTAGACCTTAAATTTGAAGTGCAGGGAGATAAAGAGGGGAAGGCATATTCCCATTTTCTGCTACCCAAGAATCCAAAATGCTGCTGCCAAATCTACCTTCATTGTCTTAAGGTAGTCCTGTGTAGATGGCTTGTATTGTATTGTATGCCCAACTGTAGAAAGTGTTGGAATTTAAACCAGAGGAAAGCTTATGGTGGCGAGAGAATGCACTGGTACAGACCCTGACGGATGAAATAAAGTTGACATCCCCTGAGGAAAGACCTGGCGGTCTGAAACGTGGCCCTGTTGGGTGGAAGGTAACAATTGAATTCGCGTCTGTTTGGAATGTTTAGAAAGCACATATTGATAAAGTTTTAAGTGGTGGAGAACCATAAAAAACAAAACAAAAAATAACCTTGATATAAGAGGGTGTGTGTTTGGATATGTATGAAGTCACCATTGGAGACATTTGAAGATTTTTTTTTTTCTCACTTTTTGCATGCACAATACATAATTATAAAAAGGTTGGTGATTGTTAGCTCATGATTATAAAGCTTATGGACATTGCCTGGTGGTAATGGAAACATAGTAATATGAAACTTTCCACTCCTTTCAAAAATTTTTTGCATCTAAATCGCATGGTTATTGAATTGAGTTTGGTCAGACCAGAGAAATTAATGAAAATAATTAAGTGAGGTGATATAATTGAGTTGATCCCTCCATAAGATCAGTTTTATGTGGTATTTTGGCTTTTCAACTGTAGAAAGGGACATAGTTTTACTATTTGGATGGGCCAGAATGCTTTCTTAGTCACTATTGCTATTTGTCTCTCCAAAGTTAATGCATATCTGATGCCTCCTAAGCTGTTCACCTCATGTTGTCTGTGTATGGCGATATCATTGTAGGATAAACGCCAGTGACCCTAAACAAGGATGTGCCTCACTGAATTTGAGGCCTGCTGCTATGCACACAGACTGAATCAAAAAGTGCACACTAAGCAACACAAAGATGGAGTCTTCAGCCACATGATGATCTTAGCAATTTCATAGGAGACTCAATTCCCACAGAGAATGGAGAAATTACTTACCTGATATTTTCCTTAATGTAGACAAATGGACTCAGGACCAATGGGTTATGTGCTCCCCTGCTAGCACATGGAGATTGTAAGCAGTTTAATCTGCAGTAAAAAGTCGGGTCTTCACAGCAGGGTACAGAAGTTTGTTACCAATGCCGCTTTGTTTGATAAGTACCTTTCATTTCTATGGACATACCAAGTGGATTTATAACAACAAACCCGATGATTAGACATATTCGGTGGTGAGCATTTCACTTTGTAATGGGCTACAAATCCCATACTATCCTTAAGTGAATAAAATGTAACACAATTTAGTGGATACATTAAGCTCCCGAATGAGGCTTTTGTAAATATGACACATCATTAACATTTGGAATAACGTAGTATTTTTATTAGGATTGCTCTCACTTTTTGGCAGATGTGCCCTGGTTAAGATGGTGCTGGTGCCCAAACTCCTTTATCTCTTACATATGCTCCCCTGTTGGCTGACAGTGGGGGACATCAGTCGCCTACGCTCCAGCATCCAAAACTTTTTATGGCGGGGGAAACACGCGCGGCTAGCCTACGTGACTATGGAGTACCCGCGGGAGCGTGGGGGGCTTAATTTGCCGGACTTCCGGCTTTATAATGTAGCCTGTCAGCTTCTGTTCGTAGGCGAGTGGCTTACGGGGTCTTACCGGTACTGGGACGCTGGGATGTTGGATTGTATGACAACCCTGGCTCCCCCTGAATCTTATTCAAATGTGTGTGGAACAGCACCGAATTGCATGTTACCCCAAAGTATTGTTATCTCCCTGTGAAAGAGCGTGGCGATGGGTACGAAAGCTGTATCACCTGTCAGGAGTTCGGTCCCTGTTGATTCCCTTTTTGATTAATGTGGAATTTCTCCTGGGCTGCGACTGTAGCCCGGTGTTTCGCTCCTGGGCAGAGCACGGGGTGATGTTTGCTTTTCATATGTATGATCCTGAGTCCCGAACCCTACTGGACTTTGACACACTGGCACGGACTTTTCAGTTACCGGCAAAACAATTTTACGCCTTTCTCCAGGCCCGTCACTACCTGCTTGCTTTCGCCTGGACACTTCCTACGCTGGAGGCTGAGATAAAGTTTGCCAATACCATCTTTGACACTGCTTGCTTGGCAAACACTATTACAGGATGGAAAAAGCTTGGCCAGAAGCTTGGCGATACCGCTCCTATAAACCGCCTGGCTACCCGGTGGTCTAGAGTTCTGGCTTCCCCCATCACTGAGCGGCAGATGGCGAGCTGGTTTCAGGATCTTTATAAATTGCTGCCTGATTTGGGCCTCCGGGAGCTACAGCTTAAACTTCTGCACTGCCTTTATTACGATGATGTCCACCGGTTTAAGATGAAACTAGTTACGTCTCCTTGCTGCACTAAATGTGGTACTGCAGATGGCACACTGCTCCACCGGCTGGTTGATTGTCCGCTACTCCGACCCTTTTGGCAGGCGGTGTTGGCAGTGGTGGGGACCTGTATTGATGTTCCTCTCAGTGTCACCGGCTGTATGTTACTCACCTGTGCATCGCTTAGACTTTTGCCCGGCAGCCGAACCAGGGCTCGATTTGAGCGGGTGGCTGTTATGATGGCCTGCCGGATTATTCTAGCTGTTTGGACGGAGCCATTAGCCATGCCCACGATCGATGCTTGGTTTAGCAGGATGGCCTCCCTCACACAATTGGAAAGACTGGATTTTTGGCTGGCAAGAGGCGGCCGGACAAAATTTACTATGCCTGCTGGGCCACTTGTTTCAGTGCCTTCCCCAAATCTCTGCAAGATGGACTGAGTCTTAATGGTTACACCCTGCAATGGTCATCCGATGAGGGGGGGAGGGGGCGAGGGATGGTTAAGGTGTGAGTATGGGGTTCTCGGGGAGGGAGATACTGGTGGAAAAAGGAAAATCAGGGAAGGGTGGTATAGTGGGATTACAATTTGGCTATGTTATTATAGATGGTGGGATTTCACCTCTGTTATATGTTTCAAGTGCCTGTTTGGTATTTTGTTTACCACTTCCCTGTTAATAAAAAGTATTTTGAAAAAAAAAAAAAGAATTAGACTAATCTCTGTTTTTAAACATTTAGCAAGATGAAACTAACGTATTCCACTTGTCTTGTACATACTGGCATTAATTCCTTGATAGCGATGCCTGTGAATTTTCTTTCCTATATAAAGGGATACACTGATTATATACATACCTCATGATACATTGGTTCTTTGTACACATCACACATGCATTCCGCTGGCACCTGAAACATTCTGTAGTCAGCTGCAACCATGTGTCCAGGAGTTTGCTGGAGTTCTTGCTGGCCAACTCAATTTCATTCACAGCTTTTGACAGGATTTGTAAGAGATTCTGAAATATATTTTCTCCTGCCGTTTCTCTGAAACAAGAAAAAACAAAACATTTAAGATTACAGCCAAGCTTTGAATTCTGAGATGGCACTAAAAAAAACCCACAGAAAAATTTGCCAGTTTTCAGCTTGATTGACACATGCAGTATCATAAGTGGTTATCCTATAAGGTACTGCAACAATAAAATTATAAAATTGCTGCACAGTAAAGCAACAGAACTCGCAAGCATAATCCTCCTCTTCATGCTCTCCTGATGTACCCCTCCTTTTTCACCCCTCCCTGCTCTCTCACTTGAGTCATTAAGTTCATTGAAAATGTTCTCCTCACTATTCTGTTATTCAACTACTAAGAAAAAATGTTTACTGTTCACAATACTCTACTTTTCCCAACTACCATGTTAACGCCATTTGATTGTATGCTAATTGCATATTTTGTAAACCGTTATGATGGCTCTACCGAATAATGGTATATAAAATTCTACAAATAAATAAAATTAAAGCTGTTTTCATCCAACAGAAAATCATTTTTGTCAACTGGAGAAAAAAATAAAGTACAATAAAGTTATGCCCAGCAGTAAACCTTCAAGTTTTAAATACCACCCCCCCCCCCCCCCCCCCCGAGTCTTCCTAAATATTTCTGGAAGCAGGTAAAAGGCAGACAATAGGTCAAATACCTTCAAAGTATTCAGTCATTTACACAGTTTAGAAATTCTCTAGTACTGAAGTCTATTACACTGGAGAATTTTTCAGTGAATCTCTTACAAAAGGATTTCAGTTTTGACAGGTGCAAGTTGAATTTACTATACATAGCTCCTATATGCTTAGGGTGCAAACTGTCAACTTGCACCTCATCTCAGACAAAGCAGCAGTACTAGACCAAAAATTGTTTTAGATAACACAGCTAACAATCAAATCCATGCAAACAACTTTTTCATTAAGATTGTTAATTTCTGACAGACACTTTCTCCATGGTGGTGGTGGATACAAGGACAGTATCTGAAAGTATGGGATCAACACAAAGGATCTCTGTGCATTGTAAAGATGGATAGTTGGTGTGGTTGGGCAGATTTGATAGGCCATATGATCTTTGTTTGCCATCATGTTTCTATGTAAAATTATTACAAACTTTGGAGTCCAGATATATTTTTTCCCAAGATGGGAAAAACTTGATATTCAGAGTAATATAAATAGCATAGTTACTCCAAAAGGTTTGTCATTGATATCTGAGTGCTATATAAAAAGGTATGATAGGAAGTATTGGCCCTTTCATGTTTTTCTATAAATTTATCATTTTAATAATGTACACTATTTAACTTCTATAACTCATACCAAAAGTCAAAGTACACCAATGCATCCAGGTATATGATCAAAGCATATTTCATGTACCTTTTTTGCAGCAAATTGTAACTATACTTATGAGTTAAATATGTTGACAGGTAATAGAATTTTTTGCTCCATAAGACGCACCTAGGATTCAGAGCAGGAAAAAAAAAAAAAAAAGTGTGCTAAACCGGCTCTGTTCCCAGGCATCTGTGCATCTTATGGAGCAAATTAAGGTAGGGAATAAAATGTTTTTTTTGTCCCCATTCCCATCCCAACCCTTTAAATTGAATTAACTACAACCCCCCACCCTCCTGACCCCCCCCCCCCCCCAAAGACTTGCCAAAAGTCCCTGCACTCGGGCAGTCGGCTGCCAGTATTCAAAATGGCGCCGATGGCCATTGCCATTATGTCACAGGGGCTACTGGTGCCATTGGGCGGCCCCTGTCACATGGTAGGAGCACAAGATGGCGCCGGCCATCCATTTTTTTTTTATATTCACTCCATAGGATGCACAGACATTTCCCCCCCCCCCCCACTTTCGGGGAAAAAAAAGTGCGTCTTATGGAGCAAAACATACGGTACCTTGGTTATTATTTAGTGGAAAAGGAAGTGATTAAGTACAGAGGTTACCAAATCCACAACTGGTCTAAACTTTCAAGACACCCATAAAAGCTGATCATGACCAAGCGAAACACCTTGAGGTGATAAGTGTCTGATGATCTAAAGGTAGCGAAGCAGTGCAAAACGGCACTAAGAGTCAAAGGAAACATAGAAATGATGGCAGAAGAAAACCAAACTGCCCATCCAGTCTGCCCAGCAAGCTTTCACACTTTTTTTTCTCATAGTTATCTGTTACTCTTAGCCCTTATTTGTAAGTTTTTGGTTCTAGTTACCTTCCACTCCCACCACTGATGTAGAGAGCAGTGTTGGAGCTGCATCTAAGTGAAGTATCTAGCTTAATTGGTTAGGAGTAGTAACTGCTGCAATAAGCAAGCTACTCCCATGCTTATTTGTTTACCCAGCCTGTGCAATTCAGTCCTTGTTGGTTGTTCTCTGAATATAAATCCTCTTTTCTTCATCCCCCCTGCCGTTGAAGCAGTGAACGGCACTGGATATGTATTCCAAGTGAAGTATCAGGCTTACTTGGTTTGGGGTAGTAACCGCCACACCAAGCAAGTTACTCCCCCTGCTTTTTTGTGAAAGCAAATCCTTTTTTCCACATTTCCTCTTGCCGTTGAAAGGGATGCCAAACTGCATAGTGAGGCATAACTAAAAGGAAAAAAGGAGAAGTTACTACTTACCTGATAATTTCCTTTCCTGTAATAAGGGCAGGTCAATCCCAACGAGTAGATTATACATCACTTTAAGCAGATGGAGACTGAGCAAAAGCTGACATCACAGCTATATAAGTCCCACCCCAACATCAGCCTGCCAGTATTCTCTGGAAAAGCCAAACTATGGGCAAAACTGATTATACTTGAGCATTAACAGCCAACCATTCATGTTTCTCAACGAAAAGAAACACTGAGCTCAGCCAAAAAAAGGAACATATGTAGCAAACTAAGGACTGAAGAAGCCACTTACCAGTTTTCAATGAAGTACAGGAATCATACTCTGCATAGCTTGCCCGAACAAAGGCTACCCACAAATTTAAACAATCGGCAGCCAAGGGCAGGTCTGGGATTGACATGCTCTTACTAGAGAAAAGGAAGTTATCAGGTAAGTAGTAATTTCTCCTTCCTCAAACGGCAATTCAATACCAACTAGTGGGAAACACCAAAGCTAATCTTGAAATGGGCGGGAGACTGCCAGCCGTCCAGTCAATACTGCCCATGCAAGTGCAGCAATCTCCCTAGCCCTAACATTCAAGTGGTAATGCTTGGAAAAGTTATGGAAAGATGACCATGTTGCTGCTCGGCAAATATCAGCAGGTGACAAATGAAGTTCCACCTACGATACTGCCTGAGCCCTCGTGAAATGTAGTCTAATTGGTAAGGCACATAGGCTGCCATAAAGACTTCCTTAACCCAGCAGGCAATCGTTGCCGCATCACCAGTGCTTCCTGCTTACCTCCACCATAAAGAACAAATAGGTAATCAGACTTCCGAACAACTTAGTCATCTCCAAGTATCGCAGTAAATGACACTTGATATCCAAGGAACACAAAAGGTGGTACTCTGCTTCATCTCTGTCCAAGGCAGGCAGAAAAATGGACTGACTCAAATGAAACACCAAAACCACTTTGGGCAAAAATGGAGGGCACAGTCCGAAGTTGAACTGTATCCAGAGTCATACAGAGAAGAGACTCATGGTAGGAAGGCTCCTGCAACTCAGACTCAATATGCCAAACAGATTGCTACCAAAAAAACAATCCAGGTAAAAAGAGTATGCAGCGGTCAAAAAGATGGACCCGCCAAAAACTCGAGGGCGAAGTTAAGGTCCCACAAAGGCACCGAAAGCCGCAAAGGGAGGCGAAGATTCTTAACTCCTTGCAAGAAACTGGACACATCCAGATAAGAAAACAAAGGTCCTCTATTGACTCTCCCCCATAAGAAGCCATGGCTGCAACCTGAACCTTAAAGATGTTAAGGACCAAACCTTTAAAAGCAAGCAGTCTTGCAAAAATTCCAAAAACAAAGGAAAATCCACTGAGTGGTTGAGTACCTGACTCAGAACACCAGGCCTCAAAGACCCTCCAAACTCTAACATAGGCTAGAGAAGTATAACATTTCCAGGCCCAAAGAAGAGTGGAAATTACTGCTTCAACAGAGCACTTTCAATGGCCAAACCGTAAGACAGAATCAACCTGGATCCTCGTGCAGAATGGGTGCCTGATGAAACAGATCCATCCGAGATGGTATCCTGAGGAAACTGCTCACCAGAAATCTCTGGAGATCGGCATACTATTGCCTTCAAGCCCAATCGGGAGCCACTAAAATGACTGTGTTGATTTGACTTGCAATCTTCTGGACCAGCCTAACAGAAGCCAAGATGGAAACGCATACAGAAGGGTGCCGCATGACTACTCCTGAATAAGAGCGTCGATGCCCATCGCTTTTGGGTCCCAATCCGTGACTGAAGAAGCATGAAACCTTAGAGTTAATGAAGGTCGCCAACAGGTCTAGATCCAGTAGACCCTAGGGGTTCACCAGGAGTTGAAAGGCCTTGTCTGCCAGCAACCATTCTCTTGGGTCCAAGTTTCTCCTGCTGAGGAAATCTGCTCTGACATTATCCTTTCCAGCAATGGGAGAGGTGGATATGCTTATGGGATGCTGCTCTGCCCACTCCACAAGCGCATATATCTCCTACAATTCCTGCTGACTCTTGGTTCCACCCGGATGATTGATGTAAGCTATTGTTGCATTGTTTGACATTATTTGACCCGCCCAAGCTTCTAGCCACACACGGCAAACTGCAGGCTCGCCAACCTAACAGCTCGTGCCTCCATCCAGTTGAAGTTCCACTGCTGCTCTGCTGCATTCCAGTGCCCTTGCATCGCCAACACCTGACAGTGAGCCCCCCAGCCCCAGAGGTTCTCATCTGTCAAGAGTACAAACCAAGCCAGTGTTGCCAGGGAAATTCCCTTCCTGAGACGGACAGGTGGTTACACTGATCAACAGGGATCTCATCTCTAATGGAACGAGCAGCCTCATCACATAGTTCTGTGACTGCGGACTCCATCAGGAGAGCAACACGTGTTGAACAAGGCGCAAACATGCCCTCCCCCAGGGAACACCTTCTAAAGCAGCAGCCATCAACCCCAGGACCTGTAGGTAAGACCACACAGTCAGATGAACAGAATTCAAAGGATCCATTTTTAATCATCCATTTTTAAAAACCCCCTCTAGTCTCCATAATGCCCCAGAATCATGGACCACCCCAAAAGGCATAAAAAGAATCTGTATAAACGGTGAGACAATCCCTTTCCTTAGAACAAGTCTAGTAAGGGCTACAAATTCTGCCATTTGTACTGATCAAGCATGAGTGAGGGGTCCAGCTTCCACCACTTCCCACTGGGTACATACAGCATATCCAACCTTCAGTGAACCTGTATCATCATGGAGAGCAGAGCATCTACAAAATAAACGGAATCAGCATTAGAAATGAGGACATCCTTTAAGCCTTCCCTGGGCTACAGTTCACATTCATCTGGCAATAAAGTAGCAGGGGTAAGAGCAGAAGAATGGTGAAAGATAATATTCCCTGACTGTAAGAGAAGTTCATATTTTGTCATGCATTCTAAGGCATGGTTTAAAACTGTGAATGAAGCATGTGGCAAGCAGAGATGCAAAGGGCGATACAGGATTAATGACTGCCTTGTGGCTTATCTGTCTTGCAGTACTTG